>NC_045968.1:51765657-52069908 GCF_010909765.2 Amblyraja radiata
CTCCTCCCCTTCTCCCCCACCTTTCCCCCCTCACCCACCTCCCTCTTATCCTCCTCTCCACCCCCCCATCCCTCTTGCCCCTCACTCTGTGTCTCTGTCTCTCTCTCTGTGTCTGCCCCTTCTCTCTCTGCCCTCACCCTCTACCCCTGCCCCCCCCCCCCTCTCTAGATGTGACTGCAAGTTGGGGGCTATGCGTCAGTAGATAGGGTGGTTATGGGGTAAAAAGAGCAAATTAATAATATTAATATAATATCAAGGGGGGGTAATTAGCGTGAGTGCGGGGGGGGGGGATAGTTAGTGTGTGACGCTGCATGCCGCCTCCCCCCCCACAACCGCACGTTGGGGGAACAGACCCAACGGGTCTGCACTTGGTCTAGTATATCTATATATATACTAGATTAAGTGGGACCCGTTGGGTCCTATGTTCACACGGGAGGGCTGGTCCCTCGATGCAATATTCCACCTCTCCACCAATTCCAATATTGGGTGGGGGGGGAGGGGGAGAGAGGAGAGGAGGGGGAGAGAGGAGAGGAGGGGGAGAGAGGAGAGGAGGGGGAGAGAGGAGGGGGAGAGGAGAGGGGGGGAGAGGAGAGGGGGGGGGAGAGAGAGGGGGAGAGAGAGAGGGGGAGAGAGAGAGAGAGGGATAGGGAGAGAGAGGAGGGGGGAGAGAGAGAGAGAGAGAGAGTGCCTTTTTACTTCAACCCAAACAACCATTTGCAGGCAGTGCTTTTTTACTTCCAACTAACCATATATTCATTTTCAAACCACATTATGGGTACTCACAGCTGTGGAGACATTTGTTCAGTGTCATTCAGAGCTCTGATTGAGGCACACCACTTGCAGAGACTGATTGAGGCACACCACTTGCAGAGACTGATTGAGGCACACCACTTCCTAGTTTTATAGTCCCTCCCCCTCCCTCCAGCAGGGGCAGCAGAGAGAATGGGGAATTTTGTAAAAGCATTAATATCTCTGTCATATTTCATCGATGGGAAAAATCCTCGGCACACATGCGGCGGAGGGGGGCTCTGAGCGAGGTGGCCAAAATTGAAGGCAATAGGTGGCGGCGTTCCCTCGGAAATCGCAGCACAGATCGCCAAAACCGGTCAAGAACAGAGTTTTAGTAATATAGATATATATATATATACACACACACACACACACACACACACACACACACACACACACACACACACACGCACACACACGCACACACATATATACACACACACACACACATACATACACATAATAACAAACAAGATGTTTTAGTAATATGTATAATATATTACTAAAACACTCATCTTGTTTGTTATTATGTCTGTCTGAGCTGTGCTCCTGTACGCCAAAACGGTACACGAAAGCGCTACAATTTTTGACCCACCTTACTCACCATTATCCTGGTGTGTGGTGTATCAAGTTTAGTTCAGATTGATGGTATATTTTACAAATTATTCACATTTTAAACTTTACAAAACTCCAATTTGACTAAAATCTCTTCCATCTCTACTGGCAGTTAGCAGGGTGTGACATCACAATGGGATCTTATTTACATAAACTGTCCATCAGCAGTGTCCCATCACACAATGATGTCACAATGGGATCTAATTTACATAAAAAAACAGTCCGTATTAAAAAACACAGCAGCGTTCCATTCAGATTGATGTAATAATTTACAAGTTATTCACATTTTAAACTTTAAAGAAATTACCTTTTCACTTTAAAAAATCAAACTTTTCACTTTAAAACTTGCCTGGCCTGTTACAATGTTACCAAATGACAGAACACCCAGTGCAATGAGAGATTTGTTACATTGTTCTAAGGAGAGAGAGAGGAGAAAGAAGAGGGAAGGTGAAGAGGAGGGAGGGTGAAGAGGATGGAGAGGGAGTGCTGGAGGATGAGGGGAAATGAACCACGTCTGCGCAGTTGGGGCATATGTGTGAGTGGTGGAATATTGCATTGGGGGAACGGGACCCCATTGGCCCCACTTGGTCTAGTATATACATTACTAAAACTCTCTTCTTGTTTGTTATTATGTCTGTCTGTCTGTCCGAACTGTGCTCCCGGAACTACGCCAAAACGGTACACGATAGTGCTACAATTTTTGAACCACCTTACTCACCTTTGTCCTGGTGTGTGGTGTATCGGGTTTCGTTCACATTGATGGTATGTTTCACGTTATTCACATTTTAAACTTTACAAAACCTCAGGTACACAAAATTGCTGGAGAAACTCAGCAGGTGCAGCAGCATCTATGGAGCGAAGGAAACTTTACGAAACCTCAATTTGACTGAAATCTCTTCCATCTCCACTGGCAGTTAGCAGGGTATGACGTCACAATGGGATCTAATTTGCATAAACTGCCTATCAGCAGTGTCCCACCCCACAAATACGTCACAATGGGATCTAATTTACATTTTTTTAAAGTCTGTTTTAAAAAACACAGCAGCGTTCCATTCAGATTGATATATTGTTATATTTTACATTATTCACATTTTAAACTTACAAAAAATTATCTTTTCATTTAAAAAAATCAAACTTTTCACTTTAAAACTTGCCCTGCCTGTTACAATGTTACCAAATGACAGAGCACCCAGTGCAATGAGAGATTTGGTACATTGCTGTAAGGAGAGAGAGAAGAGAGGAAAGAAAAGGGAGGGTAATGAGGAGGGGGAGGGAGTGCTGGGGGATGAGGGGAAATGAGCCACGCCTGCACATTTAGGGGCTATGGGTGAGTGGGGGAATGGGTTCCGTTGGGGGAACGGGTGAGTGGTGCAATATTGCGTCGGGGGAACAGGGCTCAACAGGTCCCACTTGGTCTAGTATAATGTAAAAAATATTTGTCTGCTGGATTCACAACACTGACCAATTAGAATGTATGGCTTAATCTATAGTTATAGTTTCATCAGGACGATGGACATTGATTATTTTTTTCATTGAGCCTATGAAATTTTTACATTAATCATAAGTCCAGGAAGGAAGTGCAGATGCTGGTTTACACCGAAGACAGACACAAAATGCTGGAGTAAGTCATCGGGTCAGGCGGCATCTCTGGAGAGAAGGAAAGTGTGAGGTTTCGGGTCACGACACTTCTTCTCGATCCGAAACATCACCCATTCCATCTCTGCAGAGATGCTGCCTGTCCTGCTGAGTTACTCCAGCATTTTGTGTCTGTCTAAGACATTTTTACTGTTGTGTTTGATATCTGACTGAGTTTCCCTGTTAAACTCCAGAAAGTTCCTGAAGATGCACTTTGCTGCTGGTTGCCTACAGGGACTCTGTATTTCTGTTGGCATAAAACCCAGAATTAAATCTCAATGGCCACAGCCTGTCAAAGCTCCTTACACAAGGCAGCTGTTTCAGTAGAAGTATGATGAGGAAGACAGACTCAATTTCAGATTCAACTTAAAAATTGTGATTATCGCACATATCTGTACTAGGAGCTTGGATACAGATTGCACAGGATTCTTCATGAACTGGATTAATTACTTTTGACTATATTTTATTTTGTTAATGGTGTTTTTACACTTGATTTGACTGGTTGAATGAAATTAATGTAAAATCGATGCCTCTTGCCTGATGGGAAAGGGGAGAAGAGGAGGTGAGACTCGTCCTTGATTATGCTGGTGAACTTGCCGAGGCAACGTGAGGTTTAAATGACAAAGGAGGTTGCTTGGTGTGATGGTCTGGGCTGCCCTAATGAAAATATGTATGTTTTATTCACCCAAAACCTATGATGCCAATGTGTTGGATTGTTAAATGAGTAAAACAAAAGTCCCATTGTCATTATTAGAGCCATGATTTTGCCATGAATTCCATAAGTGCCTTTTCATGCCTTTTTTGATGATTTCACCAAGATAATGCCTTTTTCAAGAGTCTCTAAATCAGCCTTTTTTTGACATTTTGCTAAAAGGTCGTGCTATTTTCTCTAGTTGTACCGTGATTACTATGACATTTTTCTATATTAACACGTTAATATTAATGTTATTATTAATGTGTTAACATAGTATAACTAACAAGAAAACTTCCACCACTGGGTCGAAACCCGGGGCGCTACCATCGGTCGTTCATTCGTCCGTGCCGTTGTCTGCTGGTTCAGTTTTCTCCAAAATCTATTTAAGAAGGAACTGCAGATGCAGGAAAAATCGAAGGTAGACATAAAATACTGGAGAAACTCAGCGGGTGAGGCAGCACCTATGGAGAGAAAGAATAGGCAACGCTTCGGGTCGAGACCCTTCTTCAGACTGATGTGGGGGGGGGTGGGAAAAAGAAAGGAAGAGATGGAGAGACTAGGACTAGAAGGAGAGCTGGGAAGTTGGAGAGGAGGAGGAGGGAGAAGACAAGGGATATCTAAAATTAGAGGTCAATGTTGATACTGGTGGGGTGTAGACTGCCCAAGCGAAATACCCAAGCTTGTCTCTTCACTACATTTACTGCTGGCTCCAGTCGCAAAACTGAGTTTTCGAGTGATTTATGCAAGGCATTCATTGATGCTGAAATTCCACTGTGGAAATTTGAAAACAAATCTCTCAGAGGTTTTTTGGAGAAATACACAGAGGAACATATACCAAGCGAGTCATCATTACCGAAAAATTATGTTGACAGCAACTTCAATATTGTTGTGCAGAAAATTAGAGTTGAAGTTGCATGCAACAAAATATGGATCTCAATAGGCAAGACAACTGATGCTGTGGGGAGATATATTGCCAATGTGGTCATCGGTACACTGGAGGTAGGTCAACCATCAAAGGAGTATTTGTTGACATTGGAAGTATTGGGGAAGTCAAACAGCTCAACTATTGCTCAGTTGTTTACATCTTCACTTGCTGTACTTTGGCCAGACGGTATAAAGCACAAGAATGTTCTTCTGTTTGAGACTTAAAGTTTTATTCCCCAAAATGTTGCATTTGACATGCTTAGCTCAAGGACTTCATAGAATTGCCAAGCACAGACATAGCTTGTATCCAAATGTCGATCACCTAGTTTCCAATGTCAAGAAAATCTTCCTCAAAGCTCCGACAAGTGTACAGTTGTTCAAGAAAATGACACCCGAGATTCCGCCACCTCCTCAGCCCTTTTTGACTATGTGGGGTACATGTCTCTCTGCTGTACTCTACTATGCTGCAAATTTTGCAAAGAGGAAAGAAATCGTCAACTGTTTTGAAGAAGAAGAATCTGCTGCAGTCAGGATCGTCAGTGAAATCATGCAGAAAAAGTCCCTCCACCGCGATCTTGTGTTTATTGCTTCCAATTTTGCAAACTTCCCACAAGCTATCACTTCCCTTGAGAAATGTGGCAAAACATTAGTGAATAACTTGCAGGTTTTCAACTAAGCAACTGATAATATTCGTAAAGTTCTTGGCGATGTAGGTAAAGACATACAAGGAAAATGTGAGAGAGTGATTTTAGCTAACAAAGATCTTGAAGAAATACAAAACATAGCTAAAGTTCTCAAAAGTAGTTGTAATACACAAGATATCGATATGAATATAGAGTCTGTAGCTTGTTTCGGGTATGCACCAGTGACCTCAGCTGGGGTAGAATGAAGTTTTTCACAACTGAAGTATATTCTGTCTGACAGACGGCATATTTTACCACCAGATCATTTGAAAAAAATTCAAGTAATTATGTGCAACCAGGCAATTTTGGTCATTTAGTGTAGTATAGCTTTATATTATTTTTTACCATATTTTGGTGGTGGAAATAAATGCTTTTGTATACCTTTTTTGGTCAATAAATGCTTTTTTCGTGCCTTTTTTGTAATTTTATTATGCCTTTTTGCCCGCCCATTTAACTTATTTAGTGCCTAAACATCCTGGCTCTAGTCATTATTTACCAGATCATTATTTCTGTTTTATTGATTAAGTAAAATGCCAAGTAAAAATGCACCAATGAGATAGCAATAGCAGATTTTTGTGTCCATGTTTTCTTTGCCAGATTAATGGATTGGAACAGTAAAACATCAGTTCCTGGAACTGCAGCTGAACAGAACATCACTATAGTATTCAAAAGTGTTCACTGTTTTAAGTGGCTATTTTAGCCCATCCTATTGCAAGCATTACATTTCCCCCCCCTCTTGATTCAACTGGGGCTTATTCAAACAAGGGTCGTTACTGTGTGCAATGAAATCCCCTCTTTTGCCTGCTCTCGCCCTCACTACAATGCCTTGCCCTCTGCTCCACAGCACTCTCCCTTTCTCATGCCAATTTCCCTGTGAGCGAGGCAGTACTCAGCACGAAGCGGTACTGCTGTTTGTGTGTTCATCTGTGTCCTAGTCTATGGAAATACAGTCATACAGTTGTTTAGCAAGGGACGGAGTCAGCCATAGAAATGCACACTAGCTTGGGAAAATAAACTGGGGTAGAGAATTGAATGGTGGGAAGCAACTAATTCACATGGATTATGGGAGGAAAGAAACAAACCAATCTGGGCTTTGGCAAAGAGATCAGGAAATAGTGAGCATCTATCTACCTTGCGTTAGATAGCAACAAAAAGATGGATAGATGGAGGAACTGATCATGTGTTTTTAATGCAGCATCTCTAAACCAGTAACGCAGAAGCTGAATGGTTTAAAAGCAGCTGATGCAGCTTGAGAGGTTGTACGTGTGGGACAGAGGGTTGCACACATACAATGTGTATTTGCATTTTTATGTCGTGTCGCTCTGCCTGTAATCTGTGCACACACTGTGGGGACTTGCAGATTGCAACACTGAAGAGGAGACCAGAGGGGAAGGAAGAAGTGGAGGACAGCAGGAAAGCGTGCAATGTATTTTTAATGCAAGGTCCTCAAACATTTAAATTCCTTCACTGAGAGTGCATCTTGCAGATACAATTGTGGAGATCTGAAATTAATCACCCAGAATGAGCGACCAGTCAGAATACCAGCGTCTGTCGAGCGAGGAGGAGGAGGTATAGCTATGTGCTCTAAATGTATTTCATGCCCGTGCAAACAATACATATCATGCAGAGCCTTGTTTCAATGTGGCAATCTTGCTTCACACTGATTGCCCTTTATGCTTCAGGACGTGTTCAAGCTCATTGGGATGAGGTCCTCCAGCTTGCGAAATGCTTAAAAATCTGTCTTACATTTAATTTTCCTGGACTGAAGCATTAGCACTGGAAAACAACTGGATTGCAGTTTATCTTTCAAAGACTATAATACTCAGATTCATTTGGTGTTTCTTGGTCTTTTATAATTTGTATTTCACAAATGTTTTGGGTGGCTGCCTAGTGATTATAATGTTGTTGTTCCTTTATAGATAGATTGAAATCCTGTGTTTTGATTTTTTTTTTTTGTATTTTGGATCGCATCACAGCTCTTCAAAAGATTACTGAATTCTGCAGCTCTCTGCAGAAGGGAAACAAACTAACACACTCCAAATAAGAATTTTTTTTTTGACAAACACGTTTTATGATTAAGAAGTGTCATGCTTTTATTTGCTGTTGTTTTACTCATAATTATGAAGTTCTATTCACAGTAAAGCATTTTTTTGATGAATATCTTTATTTAATTGCGTATACCTGTTCAATGGCTTGTAATATTTCTATTTAGATTTTGTTTCAATCATAAATAATAAGATATGTTAAAGGTGCCTGTACGCTGGAAACAATTGGAAGGTGCCTTCTGTTTATTTGTGCTGCTGCTAAGGGATCAGTCACTAAATCAGTTCCATTATTCTCAACAGTTTTTAACCTATTTCCACTGCAACTCCCTCTCAATCTTTTGCATTCTCCCTTCTCTTCCCAACCAAGATTCTTACACTCACATACACTCTCTCTCACGCACACACGCACACACACACACATACGCACACACACACACACACACACACACACACACACACACACACACACACACACACACACACACACACACACACTCTCTCTCACGCACACACGCACATACACACACACACACGCACACACACGCACACACACGCACACGCACATACCCACACACACACACACACACACACACACACACACCCTCCTCCATCATTTCCATGTTTCTTTGCAGGGCTGATTCCTCCAGGGCAGCATTAAGCCTGTTGCCATAGAAATTGTCACTGCAAAACGACTCCATTCAGTATTTGTATTGCAAATATATAATCAAAATAATATCCATCTGCTTTCTCGAGTAGATTTTTCAAAAGTGAAACAATTTTTATTCAATAATATAGCACGAGAATACGATGACCATTCCGAGTGAGGAGGTCGCTCAGTTGGAAGAAATCTGTTTGTTGTGAAGTTGTCTGGCATCTGATGTAATGTGCTTGACATCTGGGATGTGTGAGATTCAGTTGGGGCAAGAGATTATTCAGGGGTAGTAGAATGCCTTGTGCTTAATGTTGGGACAAAACAAAGATGTAGTTGCTCATTGCTGACAGCAAATCACACAAAGCTAGACCAGCTGCTTCCCTCGCTGCGCAATACACGTATGTATTTTCTTTAAAATCTCCGGATGCCATATATTTAACTTACCAAGGAAAGAATACAATTGACGTAGAAATAACATAGGGGTAGGTTATAATAATTTGATATTGTAAATACAACACTTTTAAAAAAGAAACATTTGACTTAAATGTATTCAAGGAAAGTTTGAATACATTTCATATACATTTTAATGAGTAAATGAAAATAAAAAAACTTGCAGTTGCTAGATTTCTGAAATATAAACAGAAAACATTGAAAACACTGAGCAACTCAGTCAACATCTATGTGAAGAAAAACTGATTTAATAATTCTTGGACCTGATTTTTATCAGTCTATGTTTTCTTATTCTTTTCCTCTAAAGGAGGTTACTTATTTAATAGGGAGAGTTAAAAAAAAAACAACGTTATTCAAATAGGGTATGAGTATTCAATGTAGTTCAGGGAATTTAGGTCTTCTCTTACGAGAAATACGAAATTAGCATGAACGTGCAAGAAATTATGAAGGCAAATGAAATTGTGATCTTGACCAAAACACAGTGCTGGAGTAACTCAGAGATTCCCTCCACCGATGCTGTCTTACTCGCTGAGTTACTCCAGCATTTTGTGTTTCAATTAGCTGGTTCAGAAGAGATTCAATAGATTGTCTGACGAGAAAGGTTTAAAGTGAATGGGACCTACACTCAAGCCACAAGGGATGAGGAATCATCTCACTTACACAAGGTTCAGTGGGGCCAAGACAGGATGCATGTAGTGAGGCTGTGGAGACTGGAACTTGAATTTAGTTTCTGTGTAACTTGTTAGTTGAGGAAGAACTACTTCTCTGCGGGCTGTGAAACTTTCAATGTTTCTATCCTAGAAAACAGTGGCTGTTGAGTCATTACATTTAAGGTTGAAAATGTTATACTACAGAAGAATTGAGGAATATGGTTCGTCAGGGAATTGGAGGTAGTACCAAATATCACATCAACATGATCATGGTGAAGAGCTGTTATGAGGGGGCATATCATCTACTTCTATTTCTTATATAAAAGCAATAGATGAATTAGGCCCTTTTGTTCCACCATTTGATGAAATCATCCATCTCAGTACGTCTTAATGAGACCAAGCGGAGGTTGGGCGATCGTTTCGCCGAACACCTCCGCTCGGTCCGCAATAACCAACCTGACCTCCCGGTGGCTCAGCACTTCAACTCCCCCTCCCACTCTGTATCCGACCTCTCTGTCCTGGGTCTCCTCCATGGCCAGAGCGAGCAACACCGGAAATTGGAGGAACAACACCTCATTCCGCTTGGGGAGTCTGCATCCTGGGGGCATGAACATTGAATTCTCCCAATTTTGTTAGTCCTTGCTGTCTCCTCCCCTTCCTCAGCCCTCGGGCTGTCTTCTCCCATCCCTCAGCCTTCTGGCTCCTCCTCCTCCTTTTTCTTTTCTTCTCCCCGCCCCCCCCCCCCACCCCTCATCAGTCTGAAGAAGGGTTTTGGCTCGAAACGTTGCCTATTTCCTTCGCTTCATAGATGCTGCTGCACCTGCTGAGTTTCTCCAGCATTTTTGTGTACTTACGTCTTAATGACTGTTGATTTACAAGAATCCTATAGGAAGTTTAGCTTGTCCAAGCTCTGTTCTGTTCACGTGTCCTCAGCTTTTGCCCCCATTGTACATTGTTTGCTTTTGTAATACCACGGTAGAGTGTATTGATGATTACTTCATCTTGTTTAATGCGAGTTAAATGAGCTTGTGCCGTTGATGAGCTGATTCTTTTCATGATCAAACTCAAGTCAAGCGCTGGTGGGTTCAAAATTTAGTTTGGTTTGGAGATACAGTGTGGAATACAGTGTTCTCCCTTTTGCCCACCGCCAACCAGTGATGACCGATGCACTAGTTTTATCCTGCACACAAAGAACTATTTACAGAAGCCAATTCACCTACAAAACTGCACGTCTTTGGAATGTGAGAGGAAACCAGAGCAGCCGGAGAAAACCCTTGAGGTCACAGGGAGAACGTACAAACTCCATACAGACACTACCCGGAGTCAGTATTGAACCCGGGTCTCTGGCGCTGTAATGCAGCAACTCTACCGCTGCGCCACTGTGCCATGTGTTTGCTGGCTGTCAAAGATATGGAGCGCGGTAAATTTAGACAACCTCAACCAGTATTTAGTAGCTAGAGACCTATACTTTTTTCATGGAACCAAATAGCAATGGTCAAAGAATGGTTGGTATGAGAAAGAAAAAAAATTGTCATGCCAGTGTATAGAAATGTGCTTTTGGAAGCTTTTGTTTTGTACTCACCTCCCCGTATTGCTCACTAATCACACTGCCGTATAATTTTTTGCATGGGTTTGCTAAATAGAATTGTGGAAAAGCACTGTGCAGATTAGCAGTAAAAATGAATGATCGGCGCTGCTTTGCAAGGTTTTTTTTAGTCTGGAGGCTCGTTTATACTGTCTGAAGTGCTTTTCTATTTCTGTGTGGCATGGATTTTGAGCTCAGACAGGTTTTTGATCAGTTCTTCAGCAGCCAGTGAACGTGCACATTTAACAATTTGATAAATCCATGTGTGATCCTTTCTGGAATGCACTGCAGTCATTTTCACTCGGCAGAATGTGATGGGTTCAGTCTTGAAAGCAATCAATAAGCAGTTAATTCCATTTACTAATGTGTTAAACTATGACCCTGTCTGCTCTTCTAGATGTAAACGATCAACTGAGGGTCATTATTGTTATCCCTAATAACCTAGGCATTGTTTATTCTCCAGTCAGCACAACTCATTGCAGATGACAATATAGGTAATCAGTGCAGGTTTGTGGGGTCTTGCAGTGGAGATCTAAGTTGTTCCATTAGTGATATTCTGAAGGGTTTTTTTTACTTCAAGACGAGTGTAGGAGATAATAAGACAACCAATAAATAGAACTGGGACAGCCAAATATAAATGGCAGGATTGGAAGAATAGCGTAATCCAGAGGGAATTCTCTGTAGTTCCTTTCCTTTTTTTTCTAACGTTATTGTGAATAGGCAAGGGAATACAAACAGGAGAGAGGTAAGTGAGATGGGGCACATATGTTGGTGGTTGAGACAAAAGCTTGAGAGAATCTTTAGAGTTAGGTTTTGAGAAGATTGTATGTTGTCACTGTAGATTTAATTATATTTAATCTTATGCGAGCCCTTTTGCTTTGTACTTGTGGATTTATACTTTGATGAGAAATAGTGAACTAGTTGACGTTTGTTCATTCCTTGGATGCCTTGGTTAAATGTGTCAAGGCACAACTTAACAGGCTTCTGCTAAAATGCAGAATGTGATCCACATGCTTATTGTGACCACATTTTTCAAATTGCCAGGATGTTCTTGAGCCAGGAAGTGAGATGTTAGACCAGGGTTGCTGTTTTGAAAGATCTTCCTTACTTCAACAGATCATCACCAGTACTGCTAGTCTTGCTATGATGAATGATCCTGAATGGTGTACTTGATTACGGACCTGTCTAAATTCTTAGAGAAAGTCAAGGTTTACAAAGGTAATGTTGCCCTCTAGGGATAAACATGACATGATGTTAATTTTTCTCTCTATTCACCTTGCTCGTTATATTAAACAGATTACTTGGTGACTTGTATTTTGCTTTGTTTGATTCAAATGTTCCCACACATTTTGCAGTGTTGTGGAGGATTCAGGATAATCTAATAACCTGTGTAGGAAGGAACTGCAGGTGCTGGTTTAAACCGAAGATAGACACAAAATGCTGGAGTAACTCAGCGGGACAGGCTACATCTCTGAAGAGAAAGAATGGGTGAAGTTTCCAAATGTCATCCATTCATTTTCTCCAGAGATGCTGCCTGTCCCGCTAGGCATTTTGTGTCTATCTTTAATCTAATTACCAGAAATGCTGAGCCCATCAGGCAGCCACTGTGGACAGAGAAACACAGCTGTGGTTTCATCAAGCTGATCTGAGAGCAGCTCTGGCTGTCTGACCTACTGAATAGTTCTAGCATTTTCTGTTCCTATTTCAGTTTCCAGCATTCAAAATATTTTGTTTTTGCAGAATAAAATAACTGTCATCCTTTGTATGTTCCACTCCCCAGAGAGAGTTCATTCTTAATGGGATAATGTTCCAAGGTGCAGATTTAATAAAATGAAAATCCTCCAACTATATATGTGGCATCATCATCCATTTTGATAATGTCGTCATCCAGCACTGATGTTTATATTCAATGACTTGGGGTCAGGAATATTGATCAATGTTTTGAACGTCATGTCTCAATTATTTGAGTAAATACATTATTTAAAGTTTCATAAGATCATAAGTGATAGGAACAGAATTAGGCCATCAAGTCTACTCCGCCATTCATTCTTGGCTGATCTATCTCTCCCTCCAAACTCCATTCTCCTGCCTTCTCCCCATTCATTCTTGGCTGATCTATCTCTCCCTCCCAACTCCATTCTCCTGCCTATACACTGTAAATGGATCGATTGTAATCATGTATTGTCTTCCTGCTGACTGGTTAGCATGCAACAAAAGCTTTTCACTGTACCTCGATACACGTGACAATAAACTGTGAAACTGAATGATTCATTTGCATCCTCTGCCATTGGTGCAGCTTTTCCTGATGATTTAATTTTCAGAAACTGTTAGATTTTTGGTTAGTGTTTGAGGAATAGGGAGATAGTACGGAAAAGAAAAGGAGCTCTAATGTAAAAGATTGACCATGGATGTATGTCAGAGCAACGCAAAGAGCCAGGAAGCCGACTTCTACCTCATTTATAAGTTGTAGGTTTATAATGAACGAGTGTAATGAAAGCCCAAGATCGTAACATTCCTTGATTTCTAGCATTTGTGAAATAATTAAAATCACAATCTTTTCTAAAAGTATTTTTGTAATATAAGTCACAGATATGTTTGCAGCTGTGGGTCTGTTTTGTAAATGGAATATGATCTTTGTTGTATGACAAATTAATGGTGGCTTTGTGATGAATACAATTATGTTTTAACTGTTTCGACCAACGACTGAGCAAGCTGCTTTGAATCCACTGGATTTTAATTGTTATAAAATGTTTGAGGTTAGAGGAGGCACTTGAGTATCTTGAGATCTTGAATCTCAGCATTTCCCCATTTTGGTCATGAGAGCAATATCAATCATTTCAAAGTGAATCGTACTGATTGTAAAATTGAACCAGGCACTTTGGTGTGTGATCCATGCTAACAGTCTGATGATAGAGCAGGTTAGTGTCCTGGTCTACATGATCTCATTCCTCTTTTTGAATATGGATCGTTTTCCTCTGTTGCAGATGTATTGTGTACCATAGGGTGTATGTCTTTAGAGGCTTGATGTTATTGATGCATTATGAAGTGACAGAAGTTTGGCTCCGCTAAACCATTGAGGCCCCATTGGGAAAAGTGCAAGTGTTGTGTTGGCAATCATGTGTGGATGTAAACAGCATAAACCTGGCATCTCATGGGCTTTGACAAATTAATGTTGTATTTAGAGGGATTGTTTCCCTCTGAATTTATCAGTGAATCAAAAATAGATTCATACAATTTTAAGCGAATGCAAAAAAATTAAATCAACAAAATAGAAATTACATGAAACAAAGACAGAAAAGTTATGACTTTTGTAACAATGTTACAACATTTTGAGATTTTAAAAATCAAGTCTGCAATTTATCCCATCAGATAAAGCATAAAAATAAGTTTAATTTGACACCTAATTCACTTTCATATCTTCAGTATTAAAAATGTTATGGCCATTTTCATACTCGGAAATTAGCATCTTGTTCCCTATTGCTTTTCCATTGACTTAACTCAAAAGCTGTGATCGAGGACAGTCAAAAGCCCATAACTTTCTTAAAAATTAAGAGAACTGAAAGAAATTTTCAATTATAATCGATTGAAGCATTCTGAAATAAATATGAAACAATCTTACTTGGATGACCTAAAATTAAAGCATATAATGAGTTAGTTACCTAATTGTACAATCAAGACCAAGATTGATATATATTCAATGAGTATTTCTCCTCTGTATTTATCGAGGAGAAGGACAGGAGGACGGAGGAACTTGGGGTAGTCAATGGAAGTGATTTTAGAAATTAAGGGAATGAAAGGACATAGGATTAGTGCAGGAAAGTGGCACTGAAATAAAAGATTTTACCAAATGGCATATCTGTCGCAAGTGCCTGAATGACCTATTGCTGCCATGTTCTCAATATGCTCCATCGAAGGTGTGTACAGCGAGAAAATCATAGCTGCAGAAGCTTGTATTGTGAGAAATATTATTGGAATTCAGCTTTGACATTGTTTTAGATAGCTAAACAGTTAACACTGTTTAGACGCCTTCTGGAGGTGCCGCGGTGGGTGGCATTGAGAAGTCGAGGCTGGAGCCACGCAGGTCGGCACCTCGCGTGCTGGAGCTCAGGCCTCACGGGTCAGAGGTGGAACCTCGCGGGTCGGCGAAGCCCACGGCCATCAGTGCCTGGGTCTGCGTGGCCGGCGGTTGGGGCCTGGGTCGGCACCACGGAGATGCGGTCCGGCGGTCGATGATGGCGCCGATAGACGGACGAGGACGGACACGCGGAGATGAGGACGCTGCTGCGGAGGGAAGGAACAAAGGAGAAACCGACCGCCGTGAGGCAGAGGGGAGGGGGGGAAGAACAAATGGGGACCTGGCGAGGGGGGTGGGAATTTGTAACTGTAAGTGCCCTCTATGGGTGACTATTGCATACCTTAGGCGCAAAGAATTTCACTGCAACTTGTCATATGTGACAATAAAGCATTCATTTGTCAGTGAGCTAACATGGCTATAAATTTGAATGCATGCATAACCTCTCTCTCTCTCTCTCTCTCGCTCTCTCTCTCTCTCCCTCTCCCTCTCCCTCTCCCTCTCTCTCTCTTTCTCTTTCTCTCTCTTTCTCTCTCTTTCTCTCTCTGTCCTCTCTCTCTCTCTCTCTCTCTCTCTCTCTCTTTCTCTCTCTTTCTCTCTCTTCTCATGTGTGCTAGCAAAAGTGAATTGAAAAAGAATTGATCTGCCTTCATTCATCAATACTTTCCATTACTGTCTGCCTGTGAACGTGTGTATGTTTGAGAGAGACTTGTGTCCCTCCTGGTGGAGCTGAACCTGATCCAGCAGCTCTTCCATTCATTGCTACCGCATTAAACTCTGTGTATCTGTTTGCCTGAGAAATATTTTTTGGGTGTTTTTTTGTATGATGCACAATGTTTTCTGAGCAAGTCTAAGTAATATTTTACGCCCCTCTTATTGATCGCAAGCCAATGTTAATATATGGGAGTAGTGCTGATTGGAGTAAACTTAGGACTTGGAGCAGGCTATACAAATAGGGAAGCCAGGCTGCCGAAACTAAACCTGTAGCATTTAAGATGATGTAAATAGTACTGAAGATGTAGAAAAGGACCTTTTATGCTATGCTGATGGGTGAAACTTGCCACCATAAAGCAACTGGAAAAACCCAGCCAGTCCTGTCTCATGCACATAGCTTTCTCCATTTGCAGCTTTCTTCAATGCATGTCATGAAATAATTTGCTCGTCATCGTCTCTTCTGTGGTCTGTATTTCCTCAGAAAGGGGAAGTTGAGAGAACCACAAGCCAGTTTTTATTGATGGGTCGGTGAGAGAGAATTAGCAGTTTCAACTTCCTGGGTATTAAAAACCTTTGATAACTGTGATGGCCCAGCACCACTCATGATGAAGGCATTCCAGTGCCCGTACTGGCATTCTCCAACTCGTGTAATGGGAGACTTGCATAAGCTTGCATTTACATGAACAATTCACAATAGGTAGTCCCGTTTCGCCAATGACCTGTGTTGTTGCAATGGGAGGATGGTGAGGGCTTCCCGTTCCATTCATAGATATAAAAACATTGCCTAGGCTTGCTGCTCTCCTAGATTCAGCCACTGTCGCTGCCACACTGGGAAGGCAAGCAAGAATGAAGGAGGCCATGGAGAGCAATTCCCAGCCGAGTTGTCGCCATTTTCCACACGGTGCACCAGCGAGCCCTTCTTCACCAGTTACCGCTCCGTCCTGTTGGCGTAGCTGCGGCTGCTCCAGAGACACCAACACCTTCGCTGCTCCCCCCTCCACCACTGTCTCATTTGTTCTAGGAGCAGAATTAGGCCATTCGGCCCATCATGTCTACTCCGCCATTCAATCATAGCTGATCTATCTTTCCCTCTCAACCCCTCTCCTGCCTTCTCCCCATAACCCCTGACACTCGTACTAATCAAGTATCTGTCGATCTCCACCTTGAAAATATCTATTGACTTGGCCTCCACAGACTTGTGTGGCAAAGAATTCCACATTCACCATCTTCTGACTATTCACAGTTCCTCCTCATCTCCTTTTCCTTGTGGAGGATGTCAGCGACAGCGGGGGAGGAGGAGGGGGAGGAGGAGGTGACGGTGGGGGGGGAAGCGGAGAAAGCGATGGCCGACAGAAAGAAGCAGCAACTGGTGAGAGGGTAGGGAGCCACACGGTGACCGAGCGCGTCCTATCGGTGGCCGCAGCCTGAAGAAAGGACTGTTAGCCAGGGACTCTAATGGGAGCCACATCAGCCGGACGGTGTGGTAGCTGGTGAAGAAGGATTGGCCCATAGTTTTAAGGTGAAACAACACGAGTGCTGCAGTAACTCAGCAAACTGAATCAGTCTGAAAAAGGGTCCTTAACCAAAATGCACCTATCCATGTTCTCGAGAGATACTGCCGACCTGCTGAGTTAATCCACCACTTTGTGTCGTGTATTAACCAGCATCTGCAGTTCATTGTTTCTACCTAGTTTTAAGATGATTCTGTAACATAGCAAGGGAATATGGGACGTAACCCTTATGTAAGTCAGGTAGTGTCTGTAGAAAGAAATTAGGCATGTCTCTAAAGACTCTGGCAAACTTGCAGATGTAATGTGGAAAGTATCCTGGTTGGTTGCATCATGGCCTGGTACTGCAATACCAACACAAGAGTCTGCAGAGTGTGGTATAGTTGCAGCACGTCTATCGCCTCTAGACCAAAAGCATTGATATAAGGTGGTGCCTCAAGAAGGCGGAATTTATAAACAAAGATCTCCACCATCCAGCGATGCCCTCCGCACACTGCCATCATCAGGCAGGAGGTGCCGCAGACCACCATGATCACGAACAGGTACGTTACTACACTTTCTGGTTCGGAGCCAGTACAACCCTATTCCTGCTTCAATAACGACACTGTAGCCCACATCTTGCACTATTATCAACATATTTTTATTTGCATAGCGTTTTTAAAGTATTTTAGCTGTAATTTATCTTTAAGTAGAATTAGTTTTTGTGTGTTTTGCTGAGTATCTTCTCGTGATGCTGCTGGAAGCATGATTTTTCATCATGACAATAAACAAACTTAAGTTTGGAGGCACAAGAAACTGCAGATGCAGTTATCTTGAGCAAAACACAACGTGGTGAAGGACATCAACAGTCCAGGCAGCCTCTGGGGTGGGAATGGACAGAGGACATTTTGCGACGTGCTGCTTCTTCAGATTCATCGGTGTAGGGAGCAGAAAGCTGGAAAAGAGAGGGGAGCAGGACAAAGCCCGGCAGGTGATAAGTGGACGCACGCGAGGATGGGGGAAGTAAGTTCACAAAGGCTGGAGGTGAAAAGGAGAAAATATCGTGTCCATTAATAAGAGGAGAGGAGGAGTGAAATGTAAAGCTGGAGAGAGGAATCTGGGTAAAAGGGGATAGGGTGAAGTGGAAAGTGAGGGGAATAAAAGGGGAAAGGGGACCACAGGGATGGGAGGTGAGTATGAAGGAGGAGAATGGAGCAGGCTAACTTGGGAGATAGTGGAACAGCATCTCATATTCCACTTGGGTAGCTCAATCCAATGGTATAAACATTCATTTATTTAATTTAAAGTAACACACTCCTCACCCTCTCTTTCTCATGCCCCCAGCCCCACTCTTGGGTATTCCCATTTTCTTCCCACCATCCCCCATTCCCTCCCCATCACCCTGCACCTTTCCCCTCCTTGGTGCACACATCTCCCATCCCCAAGCCCCCCCCCATTTTCCATTTATTTCCACCCCTCGCCTCCCACATCCTTCCCTCCGGCTTTACAATTCACTCCTCCTCCTCCTCGCATTATCTGACCCCATTTTGTCTCCTTTGCACTTCTCATCTTTATCACTTACTTCACCCATCTGCCATTCAGCTCCCCCTCACCTATCACGTGCCAGGCTTTGTCCTGCCCCTATGTCTCTTTTCCTGCTTTCTCCCCCCCACCCACCCCAATCAGTCTGAAGAAAGTTCCCGACTCAAAACGTCGCCTGCCCATTCCAGATGCTGTCTGCCCACCAAGTTCCTCCAGTACATTTGCATTTTGGATTTGAATTCAGAGGTGTCAGAGGTTATGAGGAGACGGCAGGAGGATGGGGTTGGAAGGGAGATATAGATCAGCCATGATTGAATGGTGGAGTAGACATGATGACAAATCTGCCTTGTAGAATACTGCCATCTGCTGGATGATCATAACATTGAGCTGTTACGTTGTGGATTTTGGGCACAAATCCTACTCCGAGAATCATGCAGGCCCTCTAGCACTCTGCGTTCATTACGATCATTAAGTATCTTACTTCACATCTCTTATACTAGCACCTGGTCCATAGTGCGTCCTGTCGGTGGCGGCGGCCTGAAGAAAGCGCTGTTCCCAGGGCAACGGTGTGAGCCGCAACAACCGCCGTGTCACCGGACCACGTGGTAGGTGAAGAAGGACTCGCTGGTGCACCTTGTGATTGGGGCGGGGTCGGGTCGGGATCGGGCCGAAACGTTGCCTATTTCCTTCGCTCCATAGATGCTGCTGCACCCGCTGAGTTTCTCCAGCTTTTTTGTGTACCTTCGATTTTCCAGCATCTGCAGTTCCTTCTTGAACAATACTGAAACACTCCCTAGATAGTTTTCTCCTATTTATCTGTTATTTAAACCTTTTACTTTGTTACTCTTGAATATATTGTGTGAGAGAATGAATCATTGAAAGAATAGACCGGTTGGAAGCTGAATGCTTATCTATTTAGGGTAGCTATGTTGATTCTGATTCTGGAAATAAGGCTCTTTACGGCAGTCTCTCTGTGCAGTGTTCAATATGCATAATTGGCATGCAAATAATTAATTCAGCGGCAAATCAATTTCTGAAAAAAACTGCTAATTTGTCAAAGCCTCAAGAGAAACCAGACTTATGTAGTTTAAAGACATGAATGAGTGTCAAGACAAGATCTGTGCATTTCCCAACAGATCCTCAATAGTTTAGCAAAGCGTCTCATTTCACAATGCATAAATCAAATGCTTCAAGCCGTGCACTCTATGCAACGCATTACGTCTGCAATGGAGGTGGACATTTCATGTTCAAAAGAACAACCAAGTCCTACTCACTGAAATTCATTGTGGTCATGGACACCAGGACGCTCACCAGCTTCATCATCAGCCTGCTAGCATGGGTCATACAAAGCAGTAGCTACTTCACTTTCGTAATTGTAGACAGGTTGGTTAGTACGCTTGCAGATGGCACCAAGATTGCTGGGGTCGCAGAAGGTGAGCAAAGTTGGCAAGGTATACAGTGGGATTCAGGTCAGCCTAAGAAATAGGCGGAGAAGTGGCAGGTGGGGTTTAATCTGAGCAAGTGTGAGGTGTTGCACTTTGGAAGGTCAAACGTAAGAGGAAAATACACAATTAATGGCATTGATGTACAAGTAGATAGTTTAGTTTATTGTCACATGTACCGAGGTTTGGTGAATAGCTTTTGTTGCGTACCATCCAGTCAGCAGGAAGATAATACATGATTAGAATCGAGCCATTGACAGTGTATAGATGCATGATAAAGCAATGATGTTTAGTGCGAGGTAAAGCCAGCAAAGTCCCCTCAACGCGCAGCTGTGGGGGGGGGGGGGGGGGGGGGGGGGGGGGGGGGGGGGGGGGGGAGGCCTGCGGCATTACACACACACTAACCACCCCCCTTGATATTATTATATTCATATTATTCATTGGCTCCTTTCACCCCATCCCCCGCCCTATCTCTAGGGGCAAAGAGAGTGGGGCAGAGAAAGAGGGGGAGGAGGGGGTGAGAGAAGGGGGGGTGGTGGAGGGAGAGGTGGAGAGGGGGGGAGAGAAGAGGGGGTTGAGGGAGGGAGGAGGAGGGGGAGATGGAGAGGGGGAGGGGGAGGAGAGGAGGGGGTTGAGGGAGGGGAGGGGAGGGATTGGGGGAGGGAGGGGGGAGGGAGGTGGAGAGGGGTGGGGGGAGAGGGGGAGGGGTACGGGAGAGGAAGGGGGAGAGGAGGGGGAGAGGGGTGGGAGGGGAGGGGGAGTTGGTGGAGAGGGGGGGAAGTGGGGGAGGTGTGGGGAAAGAGGGGGGAGGGAGTGGTAGGGGGAGGGAGGAGGGAGGGGGGGAGTGGAAGGGAGAGGCCTGGAGCGATCTGAGGACTGCCAAAAGCAGCGGAGGGCCGGCTGATCGTGGCTTTCGCGAGGGGAAGCCCGCCCATCAGCGTGACAGACGATCGGGTGGGGAAGACGGAGAGGTGTTCGTCTTCTGTGACGGCCGCCAAGGCCACTTTTCCACCGCGCTTCCCCGCGCCCGCGCTGCGATAACCGCCGCCGCCATGTTGTAGAACTTCAAGGAGCCCAGAGTAGCGCGCAGCACGACTTGAGCACGTGTTCAACGGTTCAATCCAGAGCCCTGGGGGGGCAGGGCAGCTGGGCCACGTAGCTCGCAGCTCGTGGAAAATAGTGGCCAGCAGGCTGCGCGTTGAAAACTCTGGGCAGCTGGCCGCGAGGAGCAGAGCCATTGTGATGCCATCAGCTCGCTTCAGCTCGTTAACTTCAAAAAAGATCTCAGAGTGGCGAAGAATTTCAAGATACAACTCGGGAAATAATAAATCAAATTTTCAGATGAGGCGAGTTTAGAGATCATGAGGTAAATCTCTACCGGAATATGTAAAAATTTCACCGTTAGCGCGTCGGGTTTTCGAGGAAAAAGAGACAAGCAAACTAACAAACAAATAAATAATTAAACATCCAAGATCAGAGTTTTATATTATAATAGATAGATAGGCATCAGGAAGTCATGATGCAGCATTATGGGACTTTAGTAAGTCCGCATTTGGAGTATTGTGTACAGTTCTTGTTGCCACAGTACAGGAACGATGTGAAGGTTTGGAATTGGTGCAAAGGCGGTTTACCAGAATTATGCCTGGATTAGTGGGTACAAGCTACATGGAGCGCTTCCACACACTTGGATTGTGTTCTCTGGAGTGTAGGAGGTTGTGTTGAGACCTGATAGAAGTGGCATTATTAGGATGGACAGAATTTTCTTTTCCCAGGATACAAAAATCAAACACTAGAGGGCATAGGCTGAAGGTGAGAGGGGCAACATTTAAAGGGGGTAGGCGGGGAATTTTTTTTAGACAGTTGTCTGGATCACACTGCTGAGGTTGGTGTTGGAGGTAGATACGATAGTGGCAGTTTTGTATAACCAAATGGATTTGCAGTGAATGGAGGAATATGGATTATATGCAGGCAGATAAGAGTTGGTCTTGGCATCATGTTTGTCACAGACACTGGGCCGAAGGGCCTGTTTTTGTGCTATACTGTTCAATGTTGATTAATTTATTTATGTACAGACTTGTACCCATTAGAGAGCATTGTTATTTAAATTCACATTTTGAGCTGTTGGTAAAGCACTTTATAAACAACATCCAGTTCTTTCCACCCTCTGCCTTTCTGTTTAAATGTTGTGCCTGTGTCTGTTGTGGTTGCAGATAGACACAGAAAGCCTGAGTAACTCAGCGGGTCAGGCAGCATCTCTGGAGAAAAGAAATAGGCATCGTTTTTGGTCGAGACCCTTATTCAGAGGGAAAAGGGAAACAAGAGACTTAGATAGTGATACAGAGAGATATAGAACAAATGAATAAAATATGCAAAAAAGTAACAATGATCAAGGAAAGGTGGAGCCCACAAGGGTTCATTGTTGGCTGTGGGCTAGTTGATAATGAGTTAGACCGACAAAGAAACTCAACAGGACAACTGTGAAACTATTGCGTGAAGCTAGAGTGGGGGAGGGATGGAGAAAGAGGGGTTACAAGGGATGCTTGAAGTTGGGGAAAGCAATATTCATACTGAAGATAGACACAAAAAGCTGGACTAACTCAGCGGGTCAGAGAGCATCTCTGGAGAAAAAGAATGGGTGATGTTTCGAGTCGAGACACTTCTTCAGACTGAAAGGGGAAAGGGACATTCCCCATTCCTTTCTACAGAGAAGCTATCTGACCCACTGAGTTACTTCAGCATTTTGTGTCTATCTTCGATTTAAACCAGCATCTGCAGTATTTTCCTGCACATTTTGTCTATATATTTTATTTCCCTTTCCCCTGACAGTCTGAAGAAGGGTCTCGACCCGAAATGTCAAATATTCCTTTTCTCCAGAGATGCTGTCTGACCCGCTGAGTTGCTCCAGATTTTTGTGTCTTGTATTTGGTTTAAACCAGCATCTACAGTTCCTTCTTACACACTGTATTGTGGCTGCGTTAGGAAAGGCTGTTTGAGGCTAATTGTAGAGGCTTTGGCTCTTGATGCTTCGGCAAGGGTGCTGAGGAGGGTGATGGCAGGTCTGTTTCTGGGTATAATCTGGCCCTGGGTGCAGATGGGATATTGGAATGTTCCTCCTGCAAGATGTTGGATGTTAAACATTTTCCAGTGGCCCTGAGGAGTACAACTGCAGGAAGTGTGTTCAGCTGCAGCGCCTTAGAGACTGCGTTAGGGAACTGGAGCTGCAGCTGGACGACCTCGGACTCATCCAGGGTTGTGAGAGTGTCATAGCTGAGAGGTAGAATGATGTGGACATGACCAAGGCACAGGCAAAGAGTAAATGGTTGACCACTAGAAAAGGGAGTCGGCAGATATTCAGTCTGAAGAATAGCTAGACCACTTGCATTTGCAACGTTAATAGTTGAAAAAGAGAAAGAGAGAGAGAGAGAGCTGAGGTAGGTGTATGGTGTTGTTTGTAGATGTTAGTATTAAATGCAAGGGTGGAATGCATTGGACACTTTGAATGGAGGAGATTGTCATCTTCTGGGGTTGGTCAATGATGATTAACCATGACAAATATTTTTTTTTTTAAATTGTATATGTAGTGGTTATAGATCAATTCTACATTTTCCTTGGCCTTCGTCCCCTTAGATGTCTCTTTTTCACACCTTACACTCTATCTCTCCTCTTCCTCGCTCCTGACTCTTAGTCTGAAGAGGGCTCTCGACCTGAAACATCACCCATTCCTTCTATCTAGAGATGCTGCCTGTCCCGCTGAGTTACCCCAGCATTTTGTGTCTATCTCGGTTAAATGGTGGCCTTTCTATTGTGCATGTGTAATGTTGGTAAGATTCTTTGGAGACATGCTGTACTTTTTCAGTGTGTTTTTTTTGGCTGTCCCTTTGATGTGATTAGTCCAGAACAGATTGTTGGTAATATTTACACCTAGGAATATTTACACCTAGGAACTTGAAGCTCTCAACCATTTCCACTTTGGCACTATTGATGCTGATTGGGGCACGTACCTAACTGCGCGTCTTGAAGTTGATAACTAGCTCCTTGGAGGAACCGGAAGAATGGAGTGGTGAGAAAAGAACAATTGGAAATTAGAAGCGAGAAGTGGCAGGGTAAAGAAAAAAACAACCCCTAGATCTAAAAGGAAATGAAAATCAAAAACAGCCCTGCAGACACTGGAATCTAAACTAAAAACAGAAAATGTTGGTAATATTCGTCAGGCAGGCAGCATGTTAAGTATTTCTAGCATGACATGCCGAGTGTCTCCAGCATTTTCTGTTGTTATTTTAGATTATCCCTATTCCAAAACTATTCCGAAAACGTTGCCTATTTTAGTCTGAAGAAGGATTTCGGCACAAAACGTTGCCTATTTGCTTCGCTCCATAGATGCTGTTGCACCCGCTGAGTTTCTCCAGCACTTTTGTCTATCTTCGATTTTCCAGCAACTGCAGTTCCTTCTTAAACTCCAGACAAAAGGAATCTTATGTTCCAATAAGATCATCTCTCACTTTTTACACTCCAATCTGTTCAATCTTTCTTCTTTATCTGATGAATCAACTTTGGTGCACTTCCACTGACGCACTGTCACCAATGCAGGTGCATCCTTCCTTAAATAAGGACACCAAAACTGCATGCGGTATGCCTGGTGTGGTTGGATCTGAATTTCACCACTGTTTGCTTCATACCCCTTTCAATAAAAGCTAACATTTCCTTATACTTTTTTTTTAAAGTTCTTGGTGTTGGTATCTACATGCTGATCATTTTTTTTTATACTGCATGAACTAGATCCATTTGTACCACATCCATTTGTAGTCTCACTCTATGTAAGTGATCATTTTCTCTCCTTGTCTTCCTGCCAAAATAAATAACCTTACATTTTTGCACATTACAACTCCCAGCAGTTTGTCCATTCACTTAAGCTATCTATAATCTGTTTCAGGCTTTTTGTGTCCTCCTCACAACTTGTCGACCTATCTAATTTTGTCTGATCTGCACATTTGGCTGCAGGTCACTCAGTACGTTTATCGCATTCATCCATAAAAAATAAAGATAGTGAGGATCCACCATTGATTCCAGTGGCATCCCACTAGTTTCTGAAGTCAATCGAAAAACGACCTATATTCCCAATGCCCTGTTTTCTTCTAGTTAGTCGCATCCGCCTCCATGCCAATATATTCTCGCCAGCATCATATGTTCTTATCCTGTGCAGTAATCTTTTTAGGTGGCGCTTTATTGAATGCCTTCTGGAAATGCAAACATGTCACATATCCCATTGGTTCTTATTTCTTCATCCTGTTTGTTACATTGAGAAAGATTAATAGCAATTTTTTCCAATTCTACTTTCATAAAATCATGTTGACTTTGCTTGATTATGTTCATCTTTTCTAAGTGTCCAATTATCTCCCACAATAATAGATTCTAGCATTTTCTGAATGACAGCTGCTAGGGTAGTTGGGCTTTAGTTTCCGGCTTTCTGTTCTCCTCCTCGTCTTGAACAGTGGTGTTACACGTGGTTTTATGATGCTTGGGCACCTCTCCAGAATTCAGGGCGTTTTAGTGGATAACAATCACACATTTACTGCCCCTACAGTCGCTTCCTGTAGGACCAATGATGCACACCTCCAGAGGAGGCAGGAGGGACAGCAGATGCCACAATCAGGAGCAACAAAGAATCTGCTGGAGGAATCAGCGGGTTGAGCAGCATCTGTGGAGAGAAAGGAAGGATCTACATTTTGAGTCGATAGTCTGGATCAGGACCGATTTCCTTGATCTCACCCCCTTTCATGTCTTGTTCTCACACCTTGCACTTTCTTATCTCTGTGTCTCCCCCTCCCCTGACTCTCAGTTTGAAGAATGGTCTCGACCCGAAACGTCACCCATTCCTTCTCTCCACAGACGTTGCCTGTCCCGCTGTGTTACTCCAGCATTTTGTGTCTATCCTCGGAAATTCCACAGACTTGTCAGCCTTCATTACTTTGCCTTTTATTTTTGTGTGATCCGTCAAATCTGTAAGAGAATTAAAATTGGCCGTACCTTCCTTGCAGGCTCCCATTAGACAGGTGACCCCCGCACTACAGAGGTGGGGTTGCGTTCCAAGAAAACGGTTCGCAACACGATTTTCCGTACCGCGAAATGTGAGTTGAAGAAAACGTGTTTGTTTTTTTTTTGCTTGCATGGATTCAGAATTTTATTCCATACCTTAATTTTTTTTTGGTTAGTGGCCAGGGTGAATCCTGCCAGTACCTTAATCTGACCTGCAGTATTGCCACTTTTAGGCCAGGAGAAGGTAGAAATGTAAGTTTTTCACACAACGGTGGTGGCTATCTGGAACGAGCTGCCGGAGGAGATGGTAGAAGCACAGGCAATTACATTTCTGTCCTGATGCAGGATTTTGACCTGAAAGGTCGACCATTTCTCCCCCCCCCACCCCACACACACAGATGCTGCTCAACCTGCTGAGTTCCTGAAGTAGATTGTTTGGTACAACATAAGAAAGACATTTGCACATGTACCTGGATGTGCAAATCATGAGAGAGCTAGATAAGGCTCTTAAAAATAGCGGAGTCAGGGGATATGGGGAGAAGGCAAGAACGGGGTACTGATTGGGGATGATCAGCCATGATCACATTGAATGGCGGTGCTGGCTCGAAGGGCCGAATGGCCTCCACCTGCACCTATTGTCTATTGTCTATTGATGGGAAAAGGTGTAGTGGGTTATGGGCCTAATGCAGGCCAATGGGATTGGCTTGGATAGGATTTGGTTGGCATGGATGTGGTGAGACGAAAGGATCTATTTCTGTGCTGAATGATTCCACAATCAATCTACTTACTGCCTGCACTGGTGATGTCTTGCCCTCACTATATTTCATCCACACCTACATTTATTTTACACCTTCAGTCATCAACTCTACAGCGATGGCCTTGTTTAGTAGAAATCTTACCCTTCATTTTCTATTCTACCTATCAAGTACTAGTGAATATTCAGTTACCATCCTTGGCCACCTCACTGTAATTGCAATCAGATGCCACCCATTTATTGTGTCTTGTGCCATTAACCCATCTATCCTGTTCCAAATTCTGCATGCATCAGGACAGAGTATCCTGGAGACTAAGAAGAGGGTGCAGGAACATTTGTGTATTGGGGAGAATTTGATGCAAAGTGTAAGGAAGGGGGAGATGCAAAATGGGGAGAGCTGATGAGACGATGGGAAAAGTGAACAGATGGCTGTAAACGAGGGCAAGGGGTGGGGAATTTGTGGGCAAGGGGATAGCTTTTGTTTTTACTGTGTCCAATCATTTTATTCAAAGCTTAATTATGAAGCATAATTTACCCTCTGCAAGTGTCTGAGTTCCTCTATTTTGGAAAAAAAAAAGCCATAATTCTACAGTAGCTTCTTTATAAAGATATAATAATGGCAGCATCGTGAAATCTAGACAAGATACAATTGTGTTTTGCACAGGTATTTCTCTCTTTCATCCCTCCAGCAGCAGTTGTCTGATGAAATGTTATGTATTTAGAGAATATGCCAAAAATGCCTTCAGTTATGAAGTCCACCTCCAGTCAAGGCTGCTGTCATTCAGCTAGCTACATTTTAAAGAAAATGGCTGTAGAATTAGATTTGGGATCAGCAGTGGTTAGAGATATAGAGATGTTTTAATATGTTATAGAAATTATGTTTGAAGAAGGGTCTCGACCCGAAACGTCACCCATTCCTTCTCTCCAGAGATGCTGCCTGTCCCGCTGAGATACTCCAGATTTTTGTGTGTATCTTATGTTTCCTTTGAAATTTGTATTCTGCTAACAAGCTGGTATTTCTCCCGATCCTATTGTTTCTATTTCTGCTACTCTCATTCTTGTTCTGTTCTGGGACTTTCCTCCTTCAATGCCCACTGGTGGAGTAGCAGAGCAGATCCTTGTTTGTGTGTTCTTAATGGTGGGCGGAGGGGCAGGCTGGCTGCTTTGGGCTTTTGATGCCTGCTCTCTCTGTTGCTCTAGCTCTAGCTTTACGGCAATTCCTTTCTCTTCTCACACTGTTGTCTAAGTGGTCAACAGAAAGTCGCAAATCATTCAAAGCTCTCCCATCTTGTTAAAATGAAGGAAATCTTTGTCTGCAGACCATCTGCTCAATGTACATTACAATAGAATAACGGAATGTGAATGCGATAACATTTTGATTAAAATCACGTTTGACAGTAAGCCCTATAGAGAATAAAGAGCAATTAGCATCTTTAAAGTTGCCTTTTTCAAATTGAATGGGTACTGGATAGCTCCCAGCTGAGTTTTATTCCATTTCCGACTGATTTCAGTGAGCTGTCAGATAAAAACACAGGTTGCTCTTCCAGCTTTAAAAGCAGATTAGAGCACAGCGCTGCTTGATCGTATGAGCTGCTCCGCTGGTTGGAGGGTGATGGGGTGGAGGGAGGGGGGGGGGGGGGGATGGTTTAGTTGGCGGTATGTGAGGAGGCGTGGAGAATTGCCTTGTTAAACCATCAGCTGAGGGGCCCACAGGAAATGAACTCTCCATCCTCCAGTTAATATTGACCTCCTGGCTTCAGTCCAAATTTTGTTGCAGTTGAATAGCAGAACAGCACAGTTTTACCATTCAGTACTCAGTCAGTATTCAGTACTCACTATAGCGTTTGACAGCTTTGAGACGAATGTTATTGAAGAAAGCTGCTGTTTATTCCATCGGCAAAAAAAAAAATCACTTGAGCCGCGAACTGTGAGCATGCAAAACGAGTTCTGTATTTATAGTTTAAAGAAAAAGGAAAATGTTGGGATGTAGAATTATGTCCCTGAGAAAATGCGGCGGAGTTCCATGTCAGAGGAAGCTGAGGAATTTTTACTCCAGGGAGAGTGGAATGGATAAGTTGGAATTCTGGAGTTACGTTAAACTTGACAACTGAGAAAAGAAGGGAATCAGCACAGCAGAGTCATGCGTCGCTTTGACAAGCTGAGGAGATCCATTCCGTTTCTGGCACGTTTTCATGTTTATAAAGTAAGTTGCATGGTGGCTTTGATTATTTAAAGGCAACCTCTATTAAAAGAACAGTTATGTTGACATGTCTAGATTTAAAATGTACTGCTTTGCCTGACTGCTAGCTATCAACAGAGGTTTCAATTATATTATACGTGCACCTTGCAATGGAAATGCTCGTGTGCACAGAGCATGTAGAACTTCTCAATTTTACAGATATGATAAATTGGTGTATATTATGGCAGTCTGTAACATAGTACTCTGCATTTCATTGTTCCCAACCAGAGAGGTCGTGAAGGAGGTCTTATAGCGTAGATAGCCCAGTGTCTGTGTAAATTCTGCCTAGGCTTTTACACTCTGGTCATGTTGTAGCGTGTTGCTGGAGAAGGTCGGCCACAGTGGAGTTCCTGAGCCATATCAGACTATGCTCATCTCAAAGTTGATCATCCGAGCACCAACAATCATTCTATGGAACAGATTGTTGCTGTTGATGGATCAAGTCTCAGGAGGAAGTGTAATCTGTGCAGGGGTGGTTAATAAAATGCTCTGATTCTAAACGTTTGAATAAATGTCTGAATAAAGGCAAAGGAGGTACTTAACACCTTTTGGAAGATTTTCTCCACTTGCTAAGGTAGAAACAGCTTTGGGTTTTGCACGGGTGCTGACTTCATTTTTTCACAATGTAAAGACCTAAAAATAACAGTCAACCTCTTGGTTTCATTATGTCAACGAGTTAGGATAGATTTCGATATCAGGACAAAGGAAGTTTTAATCACAATAATAACAATTAATAATAACAATAGTAATAAGAACCTAGCTGATCCACAGCTGAAATCCAATTCTCCAGCTTCTGGAAATCTATAACTAGAACTGAAAAGTCTTCATAATAAGGCATCATCTATGAAGCAGTGTTAATGTTTCAGGTTGATAGCATTTCTTCAGAACTCTGACAAATGATCATTAATCTGAATGTTAACTTGGTCTTGCTGTCCATAATTGTTACCTGACTTGCAGATTATATCCAACCTTTTTAAGCGAACTGCTGACTCCATGCTGGACAATTCGGAAGAGAGAGTAAAGAAAACAGAAAATCTGAAATTATTCTAAATATGTGCCACGGAATCACAACTGACCATATCATTAGCAAATACTCATTCAGTATAATTTGTACCTTGGACAAAATGTGATCCTGTCCTCGCCCAACCTCCAAATATACTCTTTTTACAGTAGGAACTTATAAGGGTGGCACGTTGACGCGGCGGTAGAGGGGTGGCACGGTGACCCAGCGGTAGTGTTGCTGCTTTACAGCGCTTGCAGTGCCGGAGACCCAGGTTCTATCCCGACTCCGGGTACTGTCTGTACGGAGCTTGTACGTTCACCCTGTGCCCGTGGCTTTTCTCCCAGATCTTCGGTTTCCTCCCACACTCCAAATACGTATAGGTTTGTAGGTTAATTGGCTTGGGTTTGTATACTTGGTAAAAGTGTAAATTGTCCCTAGCGTGTGTAGGCTTGTGTTAATGTGCGGGGATCGCTGGTCAGTGCGGACTCGGTGGGCCGAAGGGCCTGTATCGCTAAACTAAATTAAACTAAATGCAAATCAAGAACATGAATCCTCCCTATTTTTTGCTTTATCTTCAATCCTTTGCTGGCTGAAGGTTCTATAGTCAAAATTATCTTTGTCTATGATGTTAATAAAGAAACCTGCTTGCTCCAGTAAATATAGTAAAAATGAAGGCACGTTATCTATGATTTTTAACCATGCCTGAAAATATCAAAGGCAGATAGATGGCAGGCACGACTATTCATTGAAGCTTTAGAATAAAATTAAGCTTTCGAATATGCAGGATCTCTGTTGCATTCTGGTTTTAAAGCAGTAGAAAGACAATATGGTGGACATTAAGAAATATATTTAATGTTAACTTGTCCTGCATTCGGAAGATAATTATTAAAATAATAAACTTAAATGGAATTACTTGACCTAGTATAAACCTCCCAGACGAGGATTTGCCCGCCCCCCCCACACACACATTTATCGGGATTGCACCCTATGCTTCATACCATCTTGTCATTTGGTCTGAGGCCATTTGACTCCTCAACTGGCTAAATTTGTAGCTTATTCTTAGAATGGTTGAGAGATTAATTTCAAACTGTTGGCAGATGAATGGTCATGTAATGCAACAACGGTAGCATCTGGGTGCAGATTGTGTTGATTGTAAATGACTGAAAGAAATGGCAAGCAAAGCAAGTAGATCAAATCAAAGCAGAGATCTGGAGGGTTATTTAGTGCAGCAGATGGGAGGTAGCGTGGGTAAATGGCCTTTAACCAATGCTAGGTAAAGGAAAACAAAAGATGTAAGCTTTAATATCCGTTTGAGTCTGGAAGTGATATGTTGTTCTTTAATGCTGGTGGGTTCTTCGGGTGTGAAGAAAGGAATAATTTTACATGTCACCTCTTGATTTTTTTTTTCTTGCCGTATCTGAGATATTAGCGGCTAGTAAGAGTTCATTAAGGGAGGGAGAGAGGGAGAATGAATGATGAGTTTGGCTGCCGAAACTAGGTAGGACAGAAAGAGAGGCAAAAGACAGTTGAATGTTGACTGGGAAATAGGAGGTCAAGAGAAAACGAATGGACAAAAGTAGAGGAGAATGGAGACTACACTAAGGAAAACTGGTTATTAAGGAAATGGGAAATGAGAGGCTGCACAGTGGCCTGGTTTGGTCATTCAAACGCTCAAGAGCCAAGAACGTTGCAGAAAATTGTGGATATTTCCTGGTCCATCACGGATATTGACTTCCCCGCCATCAAAGGGATCTCCAGGACATGCTGCGTCAAGGAGGCAGCTAACATTATCAAAGACCCACACCACTTTTTCAGCTTACTGCTGCCCTCGGGGGGGAAAAAGGTGCAGTAGCCTGAAATTCATTACCCTGGTTTCCAGAACAAAGCCATCAGTGAAGAGGTTCTTGAACCATCTTGCAGAACCTAACCACAACCCTACCTCAGAACTGAACTACTGTACACTTTGCATTACTCAGATTGCACAAGGTATTTAGGGCTTGCAATTTCATTGTCAGGTTTACCTTAATAACTGATACTTTTGTGGTGGCACCCAAGGGTCGCGCCATCATACTGTCGAACCCCTCGGCCCGGGAGTGGTTCAGTCCGGAGGCGGTCCTTAACCAGAGGGTTTAAAGGCAGGGGTTTGGGTGCCATCTTTCTCTCGTTTGGACCTCCCTACAACCGGGAGGAACATAATTAAAGGTGCCTCTCAAAACGCTGGACTTCGTGCTTCCTTTTGAGACCCACGAAACGGTTACGTGCGCTCGTGCGTTGTCCGCGCACTGGATTGCTCGCTTCGGGGTGCCGGCTCACATCTCCTCAGATCGGGGCCACAGTTCACCTCCGAGCTGTGGTCAGCCATGGCTCGCTTGCTGGGGGTGCGGCTACACCACACCACGGCTTACCACCCGCAAGCTAACGGTCTGGTGGAGAGGTTCCACCGGCAGCTAAAGGCAGCGCTGAAGGCGCGACTCTCCGGCCCGGACTGGATGGACGAGTTGCCGTGGGTCATGCTGGGCATCCGGACTACTCCCAAAGAGGACTTGGCCTCATCATCAGCGGAGCTCGTGTACGGGTCGCCACTCACGGTGCCCGGGGAGTTCGTGCCGTCGGCGCCGGGGCAGCAGGGAACGCCCTCATCCACCCTAAAGCGCCTTCGTGAGCGAGTTGGCAGGCTCGCACCCGTCCCGACGTCCCGCCATGGGACATTTCGCCCGCATGTGCCATCAGCCCTCAGGGACTGCCCATACGTTTTCCTGCGCCGTGATGCCCACCGGACGCCACTCCAGAGGCCGTACGAGGGCCCGTTCCGGGTGCTGGAACATGGGCAGACGACTTTTGTGCTGGACATGGGGGGCCAGCTGGAGGCCGTGTCGATTGACCGGTTGAAGCCGGCGCACCTGGATATTGACCAGCCGGTGCTGGTTGCCCAACCTCGGCCACGAGGGCGCCCCCCTTCACGGCTCCCTCCACCTGTTACTCCACCTGTCCTCCCGCCGGTCCCTCGACCATTCCCTCGACCTGTCCCTGCACCTATGCCTCCGCCAGCCCCTCAATCTGCTGACTTCCGCACGCGGGCCGGCCGGGTCGTGCGCCCGCTGGTGCGTTTCGTGCCTCGGGTTCTGGAGGGGGGGGGGGGTCCTGTGGTGGCTCCCAAGGGTCGCGCCATCATACTGTCGAACCCCTCGGCCCGGGAGTGGTTCAGTCCGGAGGCGGTCCTTAACCAGAGGGTTTAAAGGCAGGGGTTTGGGTGCCATCTTTCTCTCATTTGGACCTCCCTACAACCGGGAGGAACATAATTAAAGGTGCCTCTCAAAACACTGGACTTCGTGCTTCCTTTTGAGACCCACGCACTACACTTTATTGTATATTTATTAGTTTTACTGTTGCGTTTAATGTGCTGATAAAGTTGCAGCTGGCAAGAATTTCATTCAGGTCAGTGGATGGGCAGCAGTTGTGCAGGGACTGAACAGGTGACATTTTGCTATTGCGATTCTTTTTCAGACTGATGTAGTAAGAGGGAGAATGCTGGAAAAGAGAGGTGGGAGAGGGGCAAAGCCTGTTAAGTGATAGATGGGATAGGTGAGGGAGAATGATTGGACAATGGGTGGAATAAGTGACAAAGTGTAGAGGTGAAAAGGAGACAAAAGGGTGCCAGATAAGGGAATGTAAAGCTGGAGGGAGAGACGTGGGTGGTAAGGGACAGCTTGAGGGTAAGGACGGTGGATAAAAGGGAAATAGAGTTATACAACACATAAACAGGTTCTTTGGCACAACTCATCCATGCCGACCAAGATGTCCCGCTCGCCCACACTTGGCCCATAAACCTCTAAACCTTTCCTATCCATACATTTGTCCAAGTTTCTTTTAAAAGTTATTATTGTATCTGCCTCAACTATCTCCTCTGGCAGCTCGTTCCATACACCCACTGTGTGGAAATGTTGCCCCTCAGGTTCCTATTACATTTTCCCTCTCTACACCTTAAACCTATGCCCTCTAGGTTTTTATTATCTTACCCTGAAAAATTCAAGATTCAAGACATTCATTGTCACATGCACCAATTGGTACAGTGACATTTGGGGTCACCATACAGCCATACAAATAAAATAAAGAACACAGAACACGATAGTCTTTAACATAAATATCCCCACTCAGCGGAATCAACGTTTCCCACTGTGAGGGAAGGCACCAAAGTTGTCATCCTCCTCTTTGATGTTCTTTGCATTCATCCTATCTATTCCCCTCATGTTTTTATACAGCTCTATAATATCACCACTCAGCCTTGTACAATCCAAGGAATAGTTCGAGCCTGGCCAACCTCATCTTATAGTTCAGACCATCAAGTTCTGGCAACATTCTCCTAAATCTTCTCTGGACTTTTTTCAGTTTAATGGCAGCTATTCTGGAGCAGGGTGCTAAAACTGGACACAGCACTCTTGGTGCAACTTCACCAACATCTTGTACATTTGTAGCATAACGTCCCAACTTCTGTACTCAGTTTCCTGACAAATGAAAGCCAATATGTCAAAAACCTTCTTCACCACCCAATCGACCTGCGACATCACTTTTGGGGAATCATGTACTTGTACTCCATAGATAGACACAACATGCTGGAGTAACTCAGTGGGACAGGCAGCATCTCCGGATAGAAGGAATGGGTGACATTTCCGGTTGAGACCCTTTTTCAGGCTGAGTTACTCCAGCATTTTGTGTCTATTTTCAGTTTAAACCAGCATCTGCAGTTCCTTCCTACTGGTGCTCCTACATGCCTTTGCTCTACAGCAGTCTCCAGGTGTCTACCCTTCACCGTGAAGGTCCTGCCCTGGTTTGACTTCCCAAAATGCAAAACCTCACACTTATTTGAATTAAACTCCATTTGCCTTGGAAATATGGGAGTGGGGAAAGGGAAATGAATGTACGGAGAAGGGGAAAAGAGCAGAGTGACAAGGTAGTGGGAGATAGTGGGAGAAAGGTGGATGCACCGGGGGTGAAGAAGGAGCCAACTGACACTGGATATGGGTGAGATACTTGAAATTGGCAAATTTGGAGTTCATACCATTCATACCATTGGGTTGTAAGCAATCCAAGTGAAATAAGAGGTGCTGTTCTTCCAGTTTGCACGTGGTTTCACTCTGGCAACGGAGAAGGCTCAGGACGGAAAGGTCAGGATGGGAATGGGAACAAGCGTTAAAATGGTAACAATTGATTGCAAGTAATCGGCACCTTGTCTCACCGATGTAAAGGAGGCCACATTAGGAGCTGAGTGCAATAGACCAGGTTGGAAGACGTACATGTGAACCTCTGTCTCACCTGGAAGGGCTGCTGGCATCCGTGGATAGAAGTGAGAGAGGAGGTGTAGAGACAGGTGTTATATTTCTTGTGTAAGAAGGAACGGCAGACGTTGGTTTAAACCAAAGATAGAGGCAAAAAGCTGGAGTAACTCAGCGGGATTGGCAGCATTTCTGGAGGGAAGGAATAGGTGATGTTTCGGGTCGAGATCCTTCTTCAGGATTTCCTGCATTTGCAGGAGGAGGTGCCCGGGGAGGAGGCGAGGTAGGTGGGAAGGGATGTGAACCAAGAAGTTGAAGAATAAGTAGTCCCTGCGGAAAGTGGGGTGGGGAAGAGGATTGGAAAGATGTGAGCAGTGATGGGATCACGTTGGTGGTCAAAATGTCAGAGAATGATGTGTTGGATGTGGAAGCTCGTGGATGAAAGGTGAAGACTAGGGGAACTCTACCCATGTTCCATCTGGAGGGAGGGGGACAGAACTGCAGGTCACAAAGGAGACACAAGTGAGGACTCCATCCACAACAGCAATGTTTATTGAGGAAAATATATTTTTCAGATGACCTGGAGTGGAAAGCCTCATCTTGGGAGCAGATGTAGTAGGGCCGCACGGTGGTGTAGCAGTAGAGCTACTGCCTTACAGCGCCAGAGACCCGGGTTAGATCCTGTCTACGGGTGCTTGTCTGTACGGACTTTGTACGCTCCCCCTGCGTGGGTTTTCTCCGAAATATTCAGTTTCCTCCCGCACTCCAAAGACATACAGGTTTGCAGGTTAATTGGCTTGGTATAAGTGTAATATTTGTCCCTCGTGTCTGTAGGGTAGTGTTAATGTGCGGGGATCGCTGGTCGGTGTGGGCTCGATGGGCCAAAGGGCCTGTTTCCATGCTGTATCTCTAAACTAAACTAAACTAAACTAAGATGGGGAAATTGAAGGTGAGGGATAGCATCCTTAAACGAGGCAGGGTAGGAGGAAGTCAAGATAGTTGTGAGATTCAATGGGTTTGTAGCAGATGTCATTGATTAGTCTGTCCCCTGTAAACGGAGAGATCACGAATGGGGAGAGAGGTGTCAGAGGTACCTCTGGTGTCCAAGTGAATTTGAGGGTACGGTGGAAGCTAGTAATACATAACCAAAAAACAGATAGGCATACTGAGGCCAACGTGAGTGCCAATGGCTACACCTTTGACGATGAAAGCGAGAGGGGTCTAAAGAGAAGTTGATAAGGGTGGGGACAAGCTCCGCAAGGTAGAGGAGAGTCATTGTTGAGGGGAACTGATTTGGTCTCTCTTCAAGGAAGAATGGGAGGGTCCAGATGCCTTCCCGATGTGGAGAAGATTTATGGGCTGGAGCAGGTAGAAACAACGTGTCTGCCAGGATCGTTCTGCTTGTATATTTTGGGAAGGTGATCGAAATGGGGTTTGGGAGCTATAAGGTTGGAGGCTGTGGCGGGGAGATCACTGGAAGCAATAGGTTTGGTATAATAGAAAGAGTATAACAGAAAAAAAGCAATCGGTGCATGGAACCAGAGGGTGTTGGTGAGATTTTAAATGAATACTTCCCATCTTTATTCACAATGGAGAAAGACAGTGGCCGCGGCTGGTAGAACTGCTGCCTCACAGCGGCAGATATCCATGTTCCATCCAGACCTTGGGTGCTATTTGTGTGGAGTTTGCAAGTTCTTCCTGTGACCGCATAGGGTGCTCCGCTTTCCTCACACTTTTCAAAACCGTGCAGGTTTGTAGGTTAATTGTTCTCTGTAACTTGTCGTAGTGCATAGGGAGAGACTGCAAAAGTGGGATAACATAGAACTAGTGTGAATGGGTGATGGATGGTCGCGCGGACTCGGTAGGCAGAAGAGCCTATTTCCATGCTGTATCTCTAAACTAAACTAATATGGTATCATGAAGGAAGCATTAGATGTTGTAGCAGACTTAAAGGTGGGTAAACCCCCTGGGCTGAACAATAGGAGGCAAGGGTGGATTAGAGTTAAGGGCCTGTCCCACCCCCATGCGATTGCATGCGTCTAGCGCGACCAAACGTGGTCGCTTGAGGCGTACGGCCTCGCGGGGTCTGTCCCAATTCGAATCGCGGAGGCGTATGGAGTTGTGCGGGGCTGGTCCCGACATCATACTCACCAATCAGCAGGGCAGGAGGCGGACCGACTGAATTTGGACGTCGCACGGCGTCGGGCGGGGACGTCATCACGCAACGGCATGCCGGGCCGTGACGTCCGCGCAACGCCTCGAGCTAGGCATACGGCGTCAAGATGCTGCGTATGACGTCAAGACACTGCGTACGGCCTCGATGCGGCTGCGTACGGCCTCAATGCGGCTGCGGGCCGACAGGCCGTTGTCGCGCGGGATTTTCGGACAGTGCAAGATTTTTGGAGCCCCGCGCGATGTCGGGACCAGCCCTGCACAACTCCAAACGCCTCCGCCGATCGAAGTGGGACCGGCCCCGCGAGGCCGTACGCCTCAAGCGACCATGTTTACTCGTGCTAGACACATGCTATCGCATGCTGGTGGGACAGGCCCTTTAATCGGTGGATAATTAAATCTCTGCTGGCCACAGGTGAGATGTCAGATGACCAGAGAGCATCAAATGTTGCATGCAGGAACGAACTACAGATGCTGGTTTACACCAAAGATAGACACAAATTGCTGGAGTACCTCAGCAGGACAGTCAACGTCTCTGGATAGAAGGAATGGGTGACATTTTGGGTCGAGAATAAATGCTGAGTTACTCCAGCATTTTGTGTTTATCTACATCAAATGTTGCACCCTTATTGAAGTACAGCGGGAATATGCTAAGTAATTGCAGGACACTGATGTCTAATGTCAGTGATAAGGAAGTCATTGGATAAACTTCCGAGGCAGAGAGGATTAATTTATACTTATAAAGCAGGGATTAATCAAAGATAATTTGAAGAAGTAACAAGATGGCTTGCTAGGGGGAAGGTAGCCATTGACAAATGTAATTACATTATTTGAAGAGGTAACAAAATGTGTTAATGAGGAGAGTGTAGTCCATGTAGCCTACAGTGACTTGAATAAGTCCATTCACTAGATCCCATGTAGATAACTGTCCAAAATATTTGAGTCCATGGAATCTAAGGCAAGTTTAGTGTAGGTTTAGATTTATTATTGTCACATGTACTGAGGTATAATGAAAAGCTTTCTTTGCTTGCCATCCAAACTGATCAGATATACCATACATGAATGCAATTGTTAAATTCAGTCTAATAGATAGAGCAAAGGGGGAGATACGGGGTACAGAATACAGTTCTCAGCGTTGTAGTGCATCAGTTCCATAGAGAAAGTCCAGTGTCTACACTGGGGTAGAGGTGAATTAGACAGTACCTTAGCTTATAGAAAGACCATTTAGAAGCCTGTTAAGAAGCTATTCCTAGGTCTGGTGGTGCATGCTTTCAAGCTTCTGTACCTTCTGCCGGATGGGAGCAGGGAGAAGAAGGAATAACCAGGTGGGACGAGTCTTTGAGTATGTTGGCTGCTTTTCTGAGCCAGCATGAAGTACAGATGGAATCAATGGCAGGAAATCTGGTCTCAAATCAAGTTGTTCTCAAATCAAGCTGTGATGCAACCCGACAGTATGCTTCTGATGGTGCATTTGTCGAGGTTTGTAAGAGTCATTGGAGACATGTGAAATCCCTCCATTGCTCAGGATGTAGAGGCATTGATGTTTCTTGGCTATCACATCCATGTGGTTAATCTTTTTTAATATATTAACATATCTTTTTTAATACATTAATGTTATGAAACCTGAAGCTCTCAACCATTTCCACTTTGGCACCATTGATGTTGATTGGGCCCTGCTTCCCAAAGTTGATAATTCGCTCTTTTGGCTTGTTGACATTGAGGGAATGGTAATTGGCCTGACACCATGTCACTAAGTTCTCTATATCCATTCTGTACTTATTGTCTATTGTCTACTAGGAACGGGGTACTGATTGGGGATGATCAGCTATGATCACATTGAATGGTGGTGCTGGCTCGAAGGGCCGAATGGCCTACTCCTGCACCTATTGTCTATTGTCTATTGTCCTTCTCGTCATTGTTCGTGATTCAGCCCACCACAGAGGTGTCATCTGCAAACTTGTAGATGGTGTTCAAGCAGAATTTAGTTGTGAGTGTACAGGGCATATAATAGGGGACTGAGAACACATCCTTATGGGGTCATCAATGTTGAAGATTATTGTGGTGGAGGTATTGTCACCTATCCTTGCTGATTGTGGTCTGTTGGCCAAAAAGTTGAGGATCCATTGGCAGAGGGGGGAGTTGATTCCTAGGTGCAGGAGTTTGGAGATGAGTTTGGATGGAATTATGGTGTTGAAGGCGGAGCTTTTGTCGATAAATAGGAGTCTAACGTAGGGATCCTTATTGGGGAGGTGTTTCAAAGATGTGTTTAGGGCCCAGGAGATGGTATCTGCTGTGGACTTGTTATGTGTAGGAAAGAACTGCAGATGCTGGTTTAAATCAAAGGTCGACACAAAATGCTGGAGTAACTCTGTGAGACAGGCAACATCTCTGGAGAGAAGGAATGGGTGATGTTTCGGGTCGAGACCCTTCTTCAGACTGACGGTCTCGATCCGAAACGTCACCCATTCCTTCTCTCCAGAGATGCTGCCTGTCCCGCTGAGTTACTCCAGCATTTTGTGTCTACCTATGATGGTAAATAAACTTTGGATCAGGGCTGGCTGGGAGACCATCACCGGTCTCGAAGCACTTCATGTTGGTGGATGTCAGGGCCACTGGGCGGTAGTCATTAAGCTATACCAAATTACTTCTCTTTGCCACTGGGAAGATAGTGGTCTTGAAGCAAGTGGGGACTTCAGAATAGAGTAGTGAGAGACTAAAGATTACTGTGAATACCTCTGCCAGCTGATCCGCACTGCTCCTGGCCAGGGTCTCCATCCAGACCAGTGGTTTTCTGCGGATTAATTCTCAGGATGGCTGATCTTAAGTCTGCCACGGTAATTGTCAGTTGGCAAATTGGATCAAAAATTGTCTTGGTAATAGGAGGCAGAGGATCATGGTGGAGGAATGTTTTTGTAATTGGAAATATAACTATGGTGTACCACAGGGTTCGTGGCTGGGACACTAATAGTGTGTTATACGTAATGACATGTTGGATCTGAATGTAGGGGCTGTAACTGGTAAAATGACAGATGACGTAAATAATTGTGGTGTTGTTAATGGTGAGGATAGTTGTAGGCTACAGGTTGATATTGATCGTTTGATAAGACGGCCAGAGCAATGATATATGGAACTGGTAAGTGCACTTTGGCAGCACTAATGAAGGTCGGACATACACAATGAATGGTGAAGTCTAATGGAGTAACCAAGGTGACCATGGCATACATTGAAAGATTATCTTATCTACTTGTAATGCACCTTCAGGGCTGAGAAAATCATTTAAATGTTTACCTTTAATTGATACAGCATAACATTTTAAAGCAAGAAGGTGATAAAGGTGATCAAATAGGTTAGGGTGGTGGATGTTGTCTACATGGATTTTAGGAAGGCATTTGATAAAGTCTCTCATGGTAGGCCGATCCAGAAGATTAAGATGCCTAGGATTAGCAATCACTTGGTCAAATGGATTCAGGACTGGCTTACAGATAGAAGACAGCGAGTGGTGTTGGAAGGACAATATTGAGGTTGAAGATCAGTGGAGCTCTGCAAAGATCTGTGTTGGGACCTCTCTTATTTGATATATTATATACTGTATGTATATATCCTGGACATAAATGTAGACGAATTGGTTAGTAAATTTGCAGATGACACCAAGATTTCTGGGGTTGTGGACTTCTCAAATCTATCCACATAACTAAAGACCCCCTATAAATGGAATCAAGCTGCCTGGATTTGCTATCAGGAGAGGTTGGCTAGACTTGGATTGTTTTCTCTGGCATGCTGAGGGTTGCGGGGAAACCCGATTGAAGTAAATTATGAGAGGCATGGAAATGGTGGACAGTCGGGGTTGGGCTTGGCATCATGTTCGGCACAGACTAAATGGCCTGTTCCTGTGCTGCATGGTTCTATGTTCCATGTTATAGTACAACTTTATTAACCATTGGTTAGGCCGCAGCTGGAGTACTCTGTGTGGTTTGGGTCACTGCTGCTGGGGAGGACGTGATTAAACTGGAGAGAATGTAGAGGAAATTCACCGCAATATTGGTCATGATGGAGTATTTAAGTTATGTGAGACTGGATAGACTGACTTCCTTGGAGCATACAAGCTAAGGAGGGTTCTCTGAGAGGTACACCAAATTAGATTGGGTGGATAGCAGGAAATGTTTCTCCATAGCAGTGGTGTCAAAATCATGAGTACAAGATGTTTAGAGGGAATTAAAGGAAGACCTTTTTTTACTGAAAAGGTGGCTGGAATCTGAAATGCATTGTCTGAGTAGTTAGTGGAGGCAGATGCTCTCATTTAAGAATAATCTAGATGGGCACTGGAAAGCCATAGTTAAAAGATGCTGACCAAATGCAGGAATATTGACTTGGCGATGGATGATGATTGGCATGGGCATAGTGGACTAAAAGGTCGGTGTCTGTGCTAAATAATTCTCATGTACTCAAATCCTCTAGCTGTAAAGGCAGCCAACAAACCGCTTGTCTTCCAAATTGTTTAGTGAGGCTGCTTATTCATTTTCAGTGATTCCTGTAAAAGGTTACTTGGTTTCCTCTGGATACCACAGCTTTCAATCATTCATCTGTTAAAAAAAATCTGCTTTTACACTTTTTCTATTAAAGATGGCCTCCCATTTTTCCATGTTTGGACCATCTGCACGGTTTTGCCCATTCGCTTATCCTGTCTGTATTCCTCTAGAGCCTTTCTCCTCCCCCCCCCCCCCCCCCCCCCCCCAATTGCCCACATCGTCATCTAGCTGTGTCATTAGCAACTATAAAATAACCCAGAATGCTTGAATAATGTTTTGAAGGTCTTCCTGAAAAATGTAATATGCTCACCTATACAAAGGAACCCCAAGGTCATGGCCTATCAACGTGGGAAGAGCTTTGGGAAAGGAAATGAGAGTCAAAGAGTGGTACAGCATGGAAACAGGCTTTTTGGCCCAGCTCATCCATGCCATCCAAAATGCCCCATCTGTTCAAGTCCCATTTGCCCACATTTGGTCCATATCCCTCAAAACGTACCTGTTCAAGTGCCTTTTAAATGGTGTTATAGAAACTGCCTCAATTGCCTCCTCTGGCAGATCATTCCATATATCCACCACCCTCTTAGTGAAAAGATTTCCTTCCAGGTTCCTAATAAATCTTGCCCCTCTTACCTTAAAGCTTTGTCCTTTGGTTCTTGATTCGCGTACCCTGGGTAAAAGACATAGCATTCATGCAAAGGAACCGCGCATTCCTTTAGAAACAAGTAAAGGTTGATTGCAAATGGTGGAAGGAGTGCAGCACTTCTCCAACAACCCGCCCACTCATTCTGCAAGTATTTCCCGCCTCCTCTGTGGCATTATCTGCTGATCCCTTGTAGGCGTCATGATCTTCCGTGCACTTACAACTCAGAACTGAAATGGAAACCAGTCATGCTGGAGAGACTGTCTAAAATGGAAAAGAAGACCACTCAGTTTCCCCCTCAGAGGCCACGCCCCCGCGGACAGAGCCATGCAAATGTGATGGGCAAAATCTTGTGGAAACCCAAGACCATAAAGGGAAAAACACTTGAAAAGTCACCATCTCAAATAATTGTATCTTGCCCAGGAATATTTGCAGGTAGAGTGCAGTCTTTAACTGTACATGATGTGATCTCTAAATTTGCCTTCCATTTCATAACAGGAGAACGACAAACCCAAATGCCCCTAACAATTACTGACATTTAACTTGGAGTTGTTCAGAAGGATTAGCAGGGTAGAGGAGGGCAGCAGTAGTCAATGTAGGTCTGTTTTGTTAACTGGTTGCATAATCAACAATATTTAGCCAGAGGAGGCGTTGAATAGTCTACTTCAACAGATGATTGCTTGTGACTACTCTGTTTCCTGCAGGGCGGACTGTAGTTGGCGTAGTACTTTTGACTGTGTACTGCTGTTTGTGCAGAACGAGTCTGGCAGATAACAAACTTGGTTGATCCTTGTAAAATTAAATTCCTTTGCACAGTGCAAAATGTGCCACATAGAGCACAGTTTTTTAAGTGATTTTTTTTTTTCACCAAACAGTAACAGCACTGTGCTTTTGGAGGGAAAACACTTTACTCCCAGCTGCATCATTCATACTTCAAGATGGCCTACACAAAAGTGAATTATTTTCTAGTAAATTCATTGCTTCCTTTTAAAAGCTTTAGTACTGCGAAAGCTGAAATCTCTGTTTCTCCATTCTCACACTGATTTCTTTCTTCGCTTTGGTTAAGTCTATGCTGACGCCCAAGCTAGTGTCATGTTGCCACTCCAATTGCAGTTTTAACAATTGAGTGCTTCTGGATTTAAAGTAGCTCCTTCACTCATCCACAGTTATTGCTGTATTATGAGTAATGGCTCTATTTATGTACATTTGTTGTGAGGGTGCCCAGTTATGCAAGTTATGGAACCAGAGTTTACCAAACAGTCTGCGAGTGGGATATCGGCCGAGGATATTCCGTGTTTGATTTAGAGTTTTCATGAGGGGCAGAGGGGTTGGGTGGGCGGTTGGGGGGAGGTGGGCTGCGGTTTCATAGGTTGTTTAATATTTGGAGCTCACAAAACTGCCGTCAATATTTGTTTTGGCCTGGTTCCGAAACATTAGTTTAAAGGACAGGAAGCTTTTGTGCTCGCTGATTTCTGCAGCTCCTGCTCTGCTGTGCTGATTTCATTCAGTCCTGCTGATTTTCTCATGTAGTGGGGTTGGATAGGAGTGGGTACGTTTACAGAAAAAGGAGTTGCGAATATTACCGCCACCCGTCTTCGGTGATCAGAACCTTCCACCATCCTGCTTTCCCCCACACTCGCTCTCTAAACCATTCAGACTTGTTTGGTCTTTCCTTTCCATCCTGCAGGTGAATGGAAGGGCTTTTCTTCCGAGTGAGTTTAACTTCCATTTCTCCTCCTCCTCCTGCCTACAGCAGGAATTTTCAGTGCTGACAAATCAAGAGTCTCGAATGTTTTATTGTCATATGTCCCGAAAAGGAACAATGACATTTTTACTCGCAGCAGCACAACAGGATTGTATTCACAGCACTCAATAGATAATACGATAAACAAAAACAAAAAAATCAATCAATAAAAACATATCTATTGTGCAAAAACAAAACAAAGGCCAAAGTCCCTAGTGCAACAAAAGCAGTTCATTGTGTTCAATAGTCTGATGGTTGTTTGGAAGAAGCTGCTCTGAACCTGGACATTACTGTTTTCAGACTCCTATACCTCCTTCTCGATGGCAGGAGTGAAATGTGAGCATTTCAGGTGGTGTGGGTCCTTGATGATGCCGACTGCCTTATTGAGACAGAGCCTCTTATTAATCACAAAAATGCTGGAGAAACTCAGCGGGTGCAGCAGCATCTATGGAGCAAAGGAAATATTTCCATAGATGCTGCTGCACCCGCTGAGTTTCTCCAGCATTTTTGTGTACCTTCGATTTTCCAGCATCTGCAGTTCCTTCTTAAACACCTCTTATAAATTACTTTGATAGCGGGGAGGTGATGGACCAGGCAGTGTTCACTACGTTTTATAATCTCCATATACAATTCTATATACAATGGAAATTAAATTTACTGTTGGCCGTTGTAAAGCGTAAGTAGTGGTCATGCTGAAATCCCAGAAACTGGATTAATATGTGATTTGTAAAGTTGCTTTGTTTTGTGATTCATTGTTTGCAGAGCTCTGCATCAGCAAGTCTGCATGATATTGTCCTCGCTCTCACTCGGGCTGAATGTTAATCGTTTGCGAGTTGGATACTCCCGTATCCTGTTTATATGACTTTTGACTTTACTTTCCCAGAAACATCATTTGCAACAAATGGCGCACTTGTATCAAGTCATTGATTGGGAAATGTTCATGAGTGAAAGAAAGAATGACTTTTTAGTTTAACTCTACCCTGCATGCAGTTCTATTTTATGTGTTGAAAGTCTACAATTTAAAAACTGTTGCTGAATGTTGTGCTTGTATTGGCTGGCGGGAGTTTATGGCACTAATAATTTTCAAATAGTTGGAAGGATTCCACTGACCACACTTACTGTGTATCAGAAGTGATACACAGCCTTTTCATCTTTCAGGTGAAATGGTAAACTGAGGCTCCTTCTGCCCCCTCAAATGAGTATGAACTAATTCATGATGTTGCATAGATGGGGATTCAAGCGTTTTGACCAACATTTATTGCTTAATCAACACCTAAGACACCATCTCGTTGCTGTGTGTAGGGCATTTCCATTAACATATCTGCTGTTTCAGATAAATGTGTGGCTGAAGTGATGGTATCGAAGGGAATGCTTTAGGTTTCTGGAAACTTGGGACCAGCTCTGAGGGAGCTGGGATCTGCATCTCTACAGAGCTGGGACTTGTGTCTTGTTAGATTGTTCACAAGAACACCAAGAAGTAACACTGAAAAGAAGGGTCTCAACCCGAAACATCACCCATTCCTTCTCTCCAGAGATGCTGCCTGTCGCACTGAGTTAAACTAGCATTTTGTGTCTACCACTGAATAGACAAAGATGGTGTAGGAAGGGTTAGATTGCACAATACACAAAATAAGTTGTTGGCCAAACTAGACCAAATCAGGAATCTTTTCAGCAGGTTTACATACTTGTATGAAAACGTAGAAGATAAACACACAAATTGCTGGAGCAACTCAGCAAATCTAGAGAAAAGGAGCAGGTGACGTTTCGGGTCGGTACCCGTCTTCAGAGTACTAACCAAAATTGGTGGATTGCAGGCACATTTAAGGGGCTGTCCCACTGTACGAGCTAATTCAAGAGATCTTCCGATTTAAAAAAAAAATCAAACTCGTGGTAAGCACGTAAAATGTATGTTGCGGGTACGTCGGAGCTCGGGACGTCTCTTAGCGGCTCGTAACGTTAACGGCAGGTACTCGGGAAACGTGGTAAGCTCGGGAAGAATCGTGAAGGTTTTTCAACATGTTAAAAATGTCCACAAGAGCCCCGAGCGGCTATTATCGTAATTCTCCGAGTTCGAATCAGGGAAAACTCAGGAGAACTCTTGAATTAGATCGTAAAGTTGGACAGCCCCATTAGCCATTTGACATTATCATGTTATGATACTTGACCACATAAAACCCACTAAGAATGGGTTCTAAATATATCTGGATGAAAAGTGCTGAGAAAAGGTATAGAAAAGCAGAAATGAGAGGATAAGTCAGTATTCTTTAAGGACGGCATTGCAGTGGTAGAGAGAGCAGATAGGGCAGCGTGTGGTGGAGATGCCCCTCAAAAAAAAGGGAAGGGATTCCACGCTAGTGGGCCACATGAGTGGCAAGGGTGGGGGATAAATTTGTGTAATTTGTGTAAACAGTATTGAATATAGCCTTCGAGAATGTTGGATGGAGTCTTGTAATTGAATATATATATTTCTCAAAAAGAGTATATTTTGAAATTAAAAAAAAAGATCTCCAGAAGTGAAGGAGGGGTGCGATCAACGTTTAAATTTGAGACACGAGGAGTAATTCTCCTGCTGGAGTATTCAAGAGGAATGGACTGACTAATAGAAAGGATATCGAGGAGCATGCTTACGGAGAATTTACAGGGATATTCAGTATTCAGTATTTACTTTGATGTCATTTTAACTGAGTACTTGCATGCACAGATGAAACGAAAAAATTGTTTCTCAATCAGTTCCCATCAGTGCAGTTAATAAAAACAGAATAAATACATATAGCTTTAAAAATTAAAATTACCATATCTAAAATAGGCCTAAAAATTGAAATAAAAACAGACATTCAGACCGAACAATGGCTTTGCTTTGACAGGTGCCTAGCTGTCAAAGTATGGGCGAAGTTAGATGTGTTGGTGTATGATATATGGGGAGGGGGCTGTGGAAAGAAGCTATGTAGCATCCTGCTGGTTTTGTAGCTGGTGCTCCTGTACCTCTTCCCAGATGGCAGAATGGAGAAGATGTGGTGTGATGGATGATAGGGGTCCATAATAATGGAGATGGCTCTGCTGATGCTCCGCTTCTGATAGATCCCCAACAGGAAAGGGAGTGGGGCACCAATGATCCTACTGGCTGTCTTCACTATCCTGTTAAGCTGGTTTTGATATCCCAAGGATGGATATACAAAATCCATCCTTGTGCTAATATTGCATTTCAATACTGCAGATGTGGACTGGGATAGCAGTTACACAAGGGTTGGCAAATGGGAGCAATATCTGAAGTGTGACAGATGGAAGCAACAGACTGGTTCCACCAAGATGCCGTACAGAACGCCATAGGAGGTCCCTCTTCCCTGTGGCTATCACATTGTACAACTCCTCCCCCTCCTGTTGTGGGGTAGACTGACTCCCCTCCCCCCTCCCCCATCTTTGCACATCCCTAATCCTGGACTTTCCACTCGTCACTTTAATTTCATGTATCTTGTGTTTGATGACTGTTGGCAGACCCATTTACCTCCTGGGATAAATAAAGTTCTATTGTGTCATATCGCCATCGTGAATAGAACTTTATTGAATAATTTGGTTCTGGTCCACTGAGGAAGTCTACCTTGTGTCTAGGAAGGAATGGCATGTGCTGGTTTCAACTGAAGATGGACACGAAAAGCTGGAGTAACTCAGCGGGGCAGACAGCATCTCTGGAGAAAAAGGAATAGGTGACGTTTCGGGTCGAGACCCTTCTTCAGCCTGAGGAAGGCTGCCCTAGTTGACTCAGTTCTAGAAAATGATGCCGGCCTGGTGGAACAAATATAGGTGGAAGGACCAAAATCACCATCATTAAAAATATAGTGCACTGCAAGATAAAAGTAGTAGTTAAAACATTGGAGAAGGCCCAGTTTTAATGGGATGCAAACAACATTGGCCTAGGTAATTGGAATGGAAGCTTGGCAGGGAAAGCTGAAACTAAAAGTGGAAATGTTTCAGCACCAGTATAGGTGAAAACCCTTCAAAGGGAAGGCTAGGGAAATAAAACCAGTACTTGTGCATGACTGAAAAAACAGCTTACGACAAACATGGTTGTCAGCACACGCTGATTACAGAAGTTTAGAGGGGTTGTAAAGGAAACGAGGAAGACGAAGGGAAAACAAGGAAAAAAGATTAATAGCAAATATCAATCAAAGGGAAACAAATGTTATTGTGCGAGCATGTGAATCGGAAAGAGTTGTAGACGAAGGGGCCAGAGAGATCTGCTTATACAGGCAGAGAGCTTGACCGAGGTACTTCCCTGCCAAAAATGTCAGTAGCTGCTTCTGAAGTCTCAGCAAAAGAAGATGCAGTTGAATTCTGGATGGACAAAACAATTGTTAAAAAAGTGGATCTGCAAAGTCTAGCTGCGGTAAGTAGGTAAAGCTTACAACCCAGGGGTATGAATATCGATTTCTCTAACTTCATGTAACCCCTGCATTCCCTCTCTCTCCATCCCTCCCACACCCAAGCCACAACATGTTTCCGTTCTCACCTGGCAAACCACTTACAATGGCCTGTTTCCTTTCTCATTATTACTTTTTTGCATATGTCTTTCATTAATTTGTTCTACATCTCTCTACATCAAGGGTTCCCAACCAGGGGATAAATTCTGCCTACCTGGGGTAAATTTGTTGATTCTGGATTTGTACACATTTTTTCTCATTGACTGACTGTGTTTGGTTCTGGTATCTGTTCATCTTTAGTTGTTCATAAGTGAAATAGCATTGTTATGTGCTATTAAAGTTCCCAGGGGTAAATGGGATGAAAAAGGTTGGGAACCCCTGCTCGACATCATCATCTATACCTCTCGTTCTCCTTTCTCGTGACTTTCTGTCTGAAGAAGGGTCTCGACCCGAAATGTCACCCATTCCTCTCCAGAGATACTGCTTGTCCTGCTGAGTAACTCCAGCATTTTATGTCTGTCTTAGGTAAATATTTCACCTGGTCCAGCTGAGATGCATCTAAGGATGATGCCTGAGATCTAGAAAATTGTAGAAGTTGCACCCATGATCAAAAGAAAAGGTGTATGAATAAAACCAGTAATTACAGATGGTGCTGGGATATATTTATGAAACCATAGTGAATGGGTGATCGATAGTCAGGGTGGACTCAGTGGGCCGAAGGGCCTGTTTCCATACTGTATATCTAAAGTAAACTCCATAATCGGGGACAGAATTAGTAGGCACAGTTAGAATTTCACTGTACCTTAATTGGTACATGTGACAATAAACTGACCTTGAAACCTTGAACATGCAACAGTACAGCACAGGTATAGGCCCTTCGGCCCACGTGGTGCAGGTAACATTTAATGCTAAAATTTAAAGGTAGGAAAAATGCGGAGGCAATATAAACAAAGAGGTTTAGGATATGCAAGATCAGGCATTTACAAGTAGATATGCATTTGTGAAAATGGCAAAGCAGGTTGAAAAAATGACGTAAAAAAAGAAAGAAATTCCAGGCTTTTATAAATGAAGAGAGTAAAACAACTAGGAAATTAAATGAATGTTTTATCAAGCAGTGGTTTTGCCATATCTAGTTTCGCCATCACACTGTGGGAAAGATGGAAAGGCTTTTAGCTGGTGATTTATTTAAATTAACATAGGGTGTAGAATAATATAGCACAGGGACATGTCCTTTGGCCCACAATGTCTGTGTCGAACACAATGACGTTAAACTAATCTCTGACTGCCAGTGACCTGTATCCGTCCATTCCCTGCATGTCCATGTGCCTGTCTAAAAGCTTCTTAAAAGCCACTATCATGCCTACTTCACATTCCAGACACCCTTCACTCTCTGTGTAAAAAAAAACTTGCTTTTCCACACATTTCCTTTAAACTTTTTACCTCTGATCTTAATGCTATGTCTTCTAATCTTTGCCATTTGCACCCTGGGAGAAAGATTTCTACCCTATATATCCCTCTCATACTTCTATCAAGTCTCCCCTCAACCTCTGACGCTCCAGAGAAATTGGTCCAACCTCCTTACAGCTGATACTCTGTAACCAGGTAGCTTGATGCCATTAATAAGGGTCTTCAATTATATGTAACTGTCTCTCTGAGGATCTTCAGTGCTTCTACTCTGGGGTTGTAGAAAGCATCTTGTCCGGCAACATCACAATCTGTTTTGGGAACAGCTCTGCCCAGGACAGGAAGGCTCTGCAGAGAGTAGTGCGTTCGGCCGAACGCACAATGGGAACTACACTCGCCCCCCTGCAGGACCTATACACCAGGTGGTGCAGATCCAGAGCCAGCAACATTATGGGGGACCCCTACCACACAGCAATGGACTGTTCCAGCTGCTACGGTCAGGCAAACGCCTCCGCTGTCATGCTGTGAAAACAGAGAAGATGAGACGGAGTTTCTTCCCACAGGCCATCAGGACAGTAAACTCTTATCTCACCAGGGACTAATTTACTGTACTAATTGCTGTGTCTTTAAAAAAAAAATTCCTAACATGTAAATACTGATTCTGTTCTGTTGTTTTTGCACAATCCGCAGGCATTGCCACTTTCATATCACTGCACATCTTGTATGTGTATGTGACAAATAAAGTTGACTTGACTTGATATGGATAGATTTGAGAAGCCAGGATTGTTGTCCTGGCATAGAGGCGATTCTGATTCATCTACACTTCATGTTTAAGAAAGAACTGATGCTGGAAATATCCAAGGTAGACAAAAATGATGGAGAAACTCAGCGGGCGAGGCAGCATCTATGGAGCGAAGGAATAGGGGACGTTTCGGGTCGAGACATCACCCGCTGAGTTTCTCCAGCATTTTCATCTACACTTCATGTTCTCTTGGGAAAGCAACCAATATTATTAAGGGTCATTCCCTCTTTCCTCAATCTTCAGGCAGAAGATTCAAAAGCTTGAAAGCTTGCAGAAGACCTTGCGATTTTTCTGTATATCTGTAACGCTACAGTGCTGTCACACAGTATTCTGCATTCTGGTATTTTTCTCATTGCACTACCTGTTGTGCTTCCGTAAGGATTGATTGTACTCGTGTATGGAATCATTTGACTGAATTTCACAGAAACAAAGCAATTCACTGTCTCGGTACACGTGGCAATAATAAACCATTACCAATTCTGAGGGAATCTGATGAAGGTATATGAAGTAATGAACGGAGGAACTGCAGATGCTGGTTTAAATCGAAGTTAGACACAAAATGCTGCAGTAACTCAGCGGGACAGGTGACAATCATCTCCAAAGAGAAGGAATGGGTGATGTTTTGGTACTGTTCTATGTTCCACGTTGAGCAGTAATGCTTTAAATAGGTGAGTACTCATATCTAATAAAGCAAAATCTCCTGCCAAAAGGTCAGAAGTTCAGCAATCTTAGGACTACAAAAATCATTTGCAAAAGCAGATCCATCAGTGAAGAAGGGCCTCGACCCGAAACGTCACCGAGGTTATGTCATTGATTTCTTGTCATTGATGTAAATGTTGTGCATTAACACATTAGATTTGGATGAGATCTAATATAAAATCTTATTGGAACCAGATGTTTATTCAGGAAATTGCTTAAACAGTATCACAAGGTTCAAGCTGTGACCAAGGGCGGTACCTAACACATTGTGCTATCTTATGACTCTACAACGTCGCACAAAGACCACACCAAGGCAATGTTTTAGCCAGAGGTATTTTGGAAATGGAGTTCAGTCCTTTTCAATGTGACTGATGTTGTTGATTACCTGCTTTGTAATTGTGTGGCTTTATTCTGATATATCTGTAGTTTGCGTCCTGGAATGTGTGGTGCGTTTTCTGTGATTTTGTAATGTAGAATATGAAATGTACATGAACCCAGCGACCAGGAATTTCCAGCTATTCAGAATTGAATTTGACCAAATTCACTTGTTCAAGCTCTCTTCTCGGTGTGATATTTGCTGGGTGTGTGAAAGTTTGAGGTTGGGATTGCATCACTTCAAAAAAGATCTGTTTCAAAAAAGCTTAAGAGTGACAATGTGTATCGTCTGAAAAAGGGTCCCGACTTGTCCATTCCATCCACAGATGCTGCTTGATTCGCTGAGTTCCTTCAAACCTTTAAGAGCCTGTTCCACTTGGCGATTTTTTTCGGCGACTTCCGGCGTCATTGACTGATGTATCATGGTCGCCAAAAGATTTTGAACTTTTCTAAATCCAGCGGCGACAAAAAAATGTTGCGACACTTGAGGAGACACCGTGTATCAATACGTCATCACGCCGCGACTTTTTCGGTGACCTAATACGTCAGTCAATGATGCCGACAGTCGCAGAAAAAAACGCCAAATGGGACAGGCCCTTAATGCTTAGGTCACGTTTCCATCATTTGCAGTTTCTTGTGCCTGCTATGTGTTTTGTTCTTATTTTATAAGAAGTCTGGAATACATTTTCTGTGAAGTTGCACAAATGCACACAACAGAATACAAAGGTTTTTTTTACTTTAAGTGTTTCAGAAAGAGGCCTATTTTGAAACTGGGTGGGTAGACTGAGCTGCCTTCTGAACCCTGGTTGCCAATAACAATTAACACGTGAAAGAGGAGGAAGGGAAGTCAAGATTGCTATCATCTCTTAAATCAAACTGCAGGAACCAATTATGAATGAATGAGTTTCACCAGGGTTACTAAAATCTAAATGAGGTCTCGCTACTTTTCCTGTTTCAGACGAGTCACAGCATCTTACAGGGGCCTTTTGTGCAAGTTCGTGAGAAGAGGGAAGTGTTTTGTTTGGAGTTGAGGGCAAATTTTCTTTGTTCAAGATAGCTTGTTTTCAGTAATGCTTACCATGATCTAAAACTTTGTGATTTGGGCTGTATCAAACCAAACAAGAATGCGTTTCTCATTTTCTTCATTTGTTTAAAATCTTAAGGATGTAGTTATGGAAACAAAAGAAGACTAAATGCTTCTTAGTGAACATTAATCTTATTTGAGAATAGTACAGCCGTTCTCGGACTTGCATAATAGGCAACTTGCATTAACTCGCACTTACATAAGGAAGTCGTTAGCCCACTACTTTATTTCGGAGTTGTGCTTCTTGGTAATCACGCTAGCTGTGTGCTACTGCCGTCGCAAGATGCCGTTTCTGAAAGCCAGTCAGCTGTTCTCGTGGATGCTCCCACGTGGTCTCCGCATCAGAGCTTCCACGTAGTCACCGCGCCGGGGCTCCCACATGGGCTCCACATCACAGCTTCCACGTTGTCTCTGCGTCAGAGCTCCCACATGGGCTCCGCGGTGGGGCTCCCAGTGGGCTCCGTGTTGAATAGTACATCTACGCGTGCGTAGCAGCCCTTCGGTTTCGGACTCACTAACATCTGACGTGCAACAGTCTGTGGGACGTAACCCGCGTAAGTCAGGGAGTGTTTGTAGCAGGACCTTAAACCAACTGGACCCTTCAGAATGATCACAAACTCCACTTACTTGACATAGCTCCACATCCTTTAGTGCCAAGCAATAATCTATTATTTTTTCTTGCACTGGGAAAGTCTTGTGATGCTGTTGCAAGCAAACTTTTCATTGTATATACACCTGAACGTATCTGTGCATATGATAATAAACTTGGCTTGATTTGATTTAGCTTTCCTTGGTTTTCCATCAGAAAGAACTGCTGAATTGATCCCAAGCCAGATTTATGCTGCGATTCAGTGAATACTCAAAACAAATGAAAGTCGTTTGCATTCATTTTACATGAAGTAATGCGAGTGTTTGTTTATTAACAGCTTGTGGATGCAGTTGAGTTCCTTTCAGTAATAATTGCACAAAGGAAGGTACAGTTGTGGTTTAGTTTTATATGTTAAATTATTTTGGGGCATTTGTACATCATGTCTTCATTGCATAATTGGCTTGGTTCCACTAGTTGCTGCCTTCTGAAAAATTGTCAGCTACCTTAAAAGAAAATCATGCTACCTTACAACTGTAATTTTGAGTCCGTGGAGATGTTGCCAAAATGACCTATTTTCCAGTGTTCTAACCTGGAGTTAAATTCCAGCATTCTGATTGTGATCTTCTGAATTCACTTTTAGTTCCAGATGGAGCAATTCAGCGGAACAGGCAGCATCTTGGATTGAAGGAATGGGTGACGATTTGGGTCGAGACCTTCGTCAGACTGAGAGTTAGGGGAGAGGGAGAGCAGCGAGAGAGCATGTTGCAGAACTCTTGTAGGAGAGGCGGGGAACCTTCAAAGTAGGCATTCCTTGAGGAGATGTCACAGTGGAGCAGATGATATGTTTAGGAAAGAACAGCAGATGCAGGTTTACACTGAAGATAGACACAAAATGCTGGAGTAAATCAGCAGAACAAGCAGCATCACTGGATAGAAGGCAACCATTCCTTCTATCCAGAGATGCTGCCTGTTCTGCTGAGTTACTCCAACATTTTGTGTCGACCTTCAGTGTAAACCAGCATCTGTAGTTCCTACCTACTGACTTTTAGTTCCTTTTAACTATCTCCGCCAAATCTAGAACCTCCAGTTAGAAAGCCAATTTATAAAAATGGCCCTCTGTTTATTTTTCACATCATATAAGTTAAAAAGACACACAGGAAATTATCACTTTAAGCAGTAGATATTAAAGAGGGAGAGGTTACACAAATTTAACCTTCCAATTCTGACTTCTGCAATTCATCTACGCAATCTGCCTTAAAAATTATGCAGCTAAAACCAAGCAATGATTTTCTAATTGGTTGCTTTTCATTAATGCATAAATATTGGCCAGAAAGAATAGACACTGGCCTTGAGCCTGGCTTATGATAGCAAGAGGATTCTCTTTTACTTCATCTTCAAATTGACTGATCAGATATTCATTGGGTTCAGGTGTTGTAAATAACACTGAAATATTACTTGAAAAATAAAAGCATTGAAAGGTCAAATGTTAAGATAATTAGTCATTGTTTGGCTTCCTACTTTATGCCAGGCCCCACTTTTCAGGATGTTAGACAGCTAGCACAGTTTGTTTTTAAAGCTATAAAATGAAACAAAAAGAGTAAATTGCTTTTTTACCTGGTGAAAGCACCTTAATTAGCACTCTCAATATAAGTGATAGTCCTTTGTTATGTATGTTGGTGTTTAACTAATCAATTATAGATATTTGTTTACTTTTTAAATTCATAGATCGCTAGCTTCCTTTCAGTTTATAAACTCACATCAGATTGCTGGATGCCAACTTTAACAAGAGTTATAGGCTATACCCTGTTTAAATATTTGTCGTGGATACGTTTGTAGTGTACAGGGAGTAGTAAGGAGGTGTGAATGTAATCTTGTGGGGGACTGATATTGAGAATTATAATGAAGGCTGTTTTGTCACATATCCTTACTGATGGGTCAGGAAGTCAAGGTTCAGTTGCGAGGAGGGTGGTGGTAGAATGGTGTTGAAGGAGATGGCGTCTGCAGTGGATCCCTTGCAATGCTAAGCGAGTAGCAGTGGATAAAGGCTGCCCGGGAGGCTGCAGTTGATGTGTGATATGATCAGCCTTTCCAAGCACCTCGTAAAGGCAGTGGATGTCAGAGCCACCAGATGGTAGTCATGAAGGCACCCTACTTTGTCTTTCTTTGGCACTGGGATGTTGGTGATCTTGAAGCAGGTGGGAACCACAGATTGGTTATTGGGAGAGGTCGAGGATGCCTGTGAATATCCCTGCCAGCTCTGCGCACGTTTTGAGAACACGGCTGGGAACTCTCATTAAAGCCGATTTGACAGCTGTGACAGAATGAGTACAGAATGCATTGAGTTCATTGGGGAGGGATGCATTGTTTCAATTCAATTCAATTCAACTTTAATGTCATTGCACAAATACAATTATGGGTACAACAAAATGCAGTTTAGCGTCAGTCCGTAGTAATAGTGCAATATAGAAATAAAAATACAGAGTAAGCAAACAATGTGGACGGAGAGACTGGAGAAATCTATCGGCGGGACTCCGAGTTCAGCAGTGTGATAATGTTGTTGTAGAAGCTGTTCCTCATCCTACTAGTACGAGACCTGGAGGAGGGCAAACAGTCCATGGTTGGGGTGGGAGGGGTCTTTGATGATCTTCCCGGCCCGTCTCAGACACCGTTTTCGGTGGAGGGCATCCATGGCAGGGAGCGGGGCACCGATGATGTACTGAGCGGTTTTCACCACTGTGATACTGCAAATAGAGATAGGAGTTGTGAATTATAAAAGCAAATTTAAAGAAAAAGATGTTTGAATTATTTTTTATATTGCACCATTTTTTCATTAAAACTGAACACAATTTGCTTTTTATTTTGGATAATGGTTGGAATAGGAAATAGTTACTGTCCTGTTATTAAAACAATTAGGTTGTTTGCTGTTTTAGCTTGGTGCATCATTTATTTTATCTCTAGGCCACAAAATATTAATTAATTGAAGCATAGTTAGTCTGGAGGAGGCTCAGGACAGAAAGTCTGAAGAAGGATCTCGGCCCAAAACGTCACCTATTTCTTTTCTCCAGACATGCTGACCTGATCTGACCCGCTGAGTCGCTCCAGCTTTTTGTGTCTTATATTTGGTTTAAACCAGCATCTACAGTTCCTTCTTACACACTGTATTGTGGCTGCGTTAGGAAAGGCTGTTTGAGGTTAATTGTAGAGGCTATGGTCCTTGTCTGGATCTGATCTGACCCGCTGAGTTACTCCAGCTTTTTGTGTCTATCTTTGGATTAAACCAGCTTCTGCAGTTCCTTCCTACACATCATGTCCAGCCCTGAATTTGTGTTAAAAGAGAAGGCCCGTTTGAAATAAGCAACTGTTTAAAACAAGTGACTGCTTAAGTCAGAAATCCTCTGCCTGGCTCTGGGGATGATATTTAACTGGAGCTTGTGTGTTCAGTATTTGGATTGCTGATGAGGCACGATCTTATGTACCTTTTCATGAGATGTCTGTAACCTACACTCTACATCCTGCTGTGTGTCACCTGATCTTGATCTCAAGCTCACTAAATTTATAGAAGCCGGTGATTTATTTCAGGGTCTGGTTACAGAGAGATGACATTTACACCAGCTGTAACATCATGTCAGGCTGTCTGCCCTATCCTTTCCTTTCTCACAAATCCATTTCCTCTTCCTTTCCCAGCCTCCTCCCTATTTTGTCAGTGGAGAACACACGTTAACTGAGATTCACTTGTGCGGAGGGGCGGAACAGCTGTCAACACCTTCTGGGTTCATTTGGTAGGAGGTGTGGTTCCGATGGCTGAAGTAGTGCACAACATTTTGTGGGACAAAAGTCACCAATGTGAACCTGGATGTCCTCACCTTCCTGGCAGTTGCAATAATGGTAGCAAAAGATTTACAACCAAAATTGGACTTGATTGATCCCAGTTGCACTGTTTCCCAGCAGTTGATCTGCCCATTTGCACCTAATTTGAATGAGGAACAATGACTTCAAGAGAGAGGTATATTTGGGTAGATTTAACAAAAAATGTGTTTAACATTTGTTGTCAACTTACACGTATTTAATTGTTTGAAGTGATTTTGATCATTTTTTAATGTTTGGGAACATCAGAGGCATTTATATTCTTTTAGTTTTTGACACTTGGGAAGACAAGGATTAGGAAGCTTTCCAAACATATTTGCAGGCTTTATTTTAAATGGTAGGATGCTTGCCACTTCATGTAGGCCAGGGTGTGGAAGTAGCAAGGCAATAACTTGCTAATGATCATTTTGAACCTTTATTCCAATGTGTGATATCCAAATTATTTTCTTGTGTAATTTATGCTCCATGTTGCATCATTTACATATGCAGCAAAGCTGTTTTTTTCAACTATCTCTTCAAATTTAGAGATAATGTTCCTGAACATTTTACAGAAATATGTATGACTAACATTACAATTTCACGTTGAAAAATCAGAAAAATCACATATGTGATGAAAGAAAACAAATGCTTAATTTTCAAAAGAATTTGTCAGGAACCTGGGGAAAGTTTGTTTATTTTACTGAAATTTGATTGTTCTGTTGATATAAAGAGTTTAGACCAATCTTATACGATAATATTTTAAGGCTGTATCAGGCTTAGTTCCTTGACTAAGTAATTGTTTGTTCAGGACCCATACCAATTGTTTCCAACTATTTTGTCTATAAGAGTCCAAAAGTTGAGATAATTACATCCATTCCGTTTTTCAGATGTTAACTGTCATACTGTTTTCAGTATCTTTTAATCGTGTTGTGTATTGCAAGTTCACGATATTTTTCACATTTTTCTATGTGATAAATAGTAATATTATGTTACTGTAATGTTGCAATAATTTTAGGAATGTTGGAGTTTATTTCCAGTTTTGCAATTTTTTGCAAAACAATGTATTACATTTTATAAACAGTAATTAGCAGTGCTATTTGGCTCCTTCTATGAGAAGTGACAACTGTCCAGATTAATTGTGGCTAAAGGGCCTGTCCCACCAGCATGCGACTGCATGTGGCGAGAGCGACCTAACGTGGTCGCTTGAGCCATACGGCCTCGCGGGGCCGGTCCCACTTCGATCGCCGGAGCCGTATGGAGTTGTGCGGGGCTGGTCCCGACATCGCACGGGGCTCCAAAAAACTGACACTGTCCAAAAATTCCGCGCGGCAATGGCCTATCGGCCCGCAGCCGCATTGAGGCCGTAAGCAGCGCCTCGACGGGCGTACGCAGTGTCTCGATGCCGTATGCAGTGTCGACGCCGTACGCAGCGTCTTGGCGCCGTACGCAGCGCCTTGACGGCGTACGCCTAGCGCGTGGCATTGCGCGATGATGTCACTGCCCGGCGTGCCGTTGCGTGATGACGTCACCGCCAGACGCCATGCGACGCCCAAATTCAGTCGGCCCGCCTCCTGCCCAGCTGATTGGTGAGTATGATGATGGGACCTGCCCCGCACAACTCCAGACGGCTCCGCGGTTGGAAGTGGGACCGGCCCCGCGAAGCCGTACACCTCAAGCCACCACGTATGGTCGCGCTAGACGCATGCAACCGCATGCTGGTGGGACAGGCCCTTAATTAATAGAAATTGAGTGGGGAGGATAAATGGAATTTTTTTTCAGAACAATGACACCACATTTAGAGTTGATGTGACCATGTACTGCTGCTTCTGCAAATTTGAAACTTGTAGAGGCCGATGGTCTTCAATAAAAATAAACACTATTCCATTACGATAATAGAAAGTGGAAGTATGATTGTTCTACAAATGTTCGCTGGTGGTAGTTTGGGAGAAGTATTCCGTATATAGGAACAAGTCACATATTTGTTGTTGGAATAAGCTCAAGTCAGCTTGTGCTCGTACCCTTGTGTTGCTGCCCTTTGTCAAATAGTGATACAGTGTGGAAACAGGCCCTTTGGCCCTACCTGCCCACACCGGCCAACATGTCCCAGCTACTCTAGTCCCACCTGCCTGTGCTTGGTCCATATCCCTCTACACCTGTCCTACCCATGTACCTGTCGAACTGTTTCTTAAACGTTGGGATAGTCCCTGCCTCAACTACCTCATCTGGCAGCTTGTTCCATACACCCACCGCCCTTTGTGTGCAAAAGTTACCCTTTAGATTCCTATTAAATCTTTTCCCCTTCAACTTGAACCTATGTCCTCTGGTCCTCGATTCCCCTACTCTGGGCAAGAGACTCTGTGCATCTAACAGATCTATTCCTCTCATGATTTTATACACCTCTATAAGATCACCCATCATCCTCCTGCGCTCCAAGGAATAGAGACCCAGCCTACTCAACCTCTCCTTACAGCTCACACCCTCTAGTTTGGCAACATCCTCATAAATCTTCTCTGAACCCTTTCAAGCTTGACAATATCTTTCCTATAACATGGTGCCCAGAACTGAACACAATATTCTAAATGTGGTCTCACCAAAGTCTTATACAACTGCAACATGACCTCTCAACTTCTATAATCAATACTCTGACTGATGAAGGCCAATGTGCCAAAAGCCTTTTTGATCACCTTATCTACCTGCGACTCATTTCACTGCATGTAATGTGCATGTGACGAACAAAATTGACTTTGACTCCACCTTCAAGGAACCATACAACTGCACTCCTAGATCCCTCTGCTCCACAACACTCCCCAGAGGCCTACCATTCACAGTGTAGATCCAGCCCTTGTTAGATGTCCCAAAATGCAACACCTCACACTTCTCTGTATTAAATGCCATCAACTATTCCTCCGCCCACCTGGCCAATCGATCCAGATTCTGCTGCAATCTTTCACAACCATTTTCACTATCTGCAAAACCACCCACTTTTGTATCATCAATACTTTGTATTTTTGATGATTAATTTTCTATTGTAGCTGTTACTCTTTTCCAACGTTTTACCAAATTTTGGTGTGATGCAGATTTATTACAGATGACATCACCCCTCAACATATTTTGTGTTGAGGTCAGGTTTGGCTCTGCACTGGACCATACTCCATCTGAGCTCTTGTCATAAGGGAATCTGCTATCCAGGAGACTTGGTGCCAGAACAAGTTGTTGACATGGGTGGGAATTTAAGCAAGCAAATTATGCTTGCAGTATTCATGGTCAGTTTATGTGCTCCATGCATATATATGACTGGTGTTAAAGTTTGTATGAACCAAATCAATCAGGAAAGGCTACATTAACAGATTTTTGTAGCAGCACGAGGATGTTGCCAGGACTGAGCTATAGGGAGAGGTTGAGCAGACTAGGACTTAGAGTGCAGGAGGATGAAGTGGGATCCTATAGAGATGTTCAAAATCATGAGAGGAATAGATTGGGTGGATGCACCGAGTCTCTTGCCCAGAGTAGGGGAATCGAGAACCAGAGGATATAGGTTTAAGTTGAGAGAAGAAAAATGTAATAGGAACCTGAGGGGTAACATTTTGACATAAAAATTGTGTATGGAATAGGCTGCTGGAGGAACTAGTTGAGGCAAGGACTGTCACAACATTTAAGATAGATAGGTACATGGATAAGACAGGTTTAGAAGGACATGGGCCAGATGCAGGCAGATGTAGATGGGACTAATGTAGATGGGACATGTTGGCTGGTGTGGGCAAGTTGGGCCGAAGGGCCTGTTTCCACACTGTAAGACTCTATGACTCGATTACTCTATTAGCACTAACGTTCAGACATTGGCCATAGGTTATGGTTTACACAAACTCGAAGCAGTACAGTCTAGGCTTGTGCTGGTGCTGGTTTTTCAGATGAAACCATCTATTCTCAATTACAGCTATCTACCATAATGTCACTTCAATATCCTTTCCATGTGTCCTTGCATTCTTAGATGCTACCTCAATTCCAGGTTTAAAAAAACTCTGACAGATTCATTAATAATTCTACTAATCAGTTTGATTTGCAAGAGTTCAGCATTAGCTGTTACAAAATGCATTTTATGTCATTGCGTGTTGTGGATTGCAATACTATTGCTTATTACTTGAGATTGTCTATCTTCGGTATGAATATTGACTTCTCTAACTTCAAGTAACCCTTGCTTTCCATCTCTCTCCATCCCTCCCCCCACCCTCGTTCTCCGACTAGTTTCACTGTCCTCCTGATTACGTTTACTTTGTATGCCTCGTTGTCAGCTTCCCCTCAGCCAACAATGAACTTTTCTACATTGCCTGGATCATCTCCCTTGACTCTCAGTCTAAAAAAGGGCCTCGACCCGAAACGTTACCCATTCCTACTCTCCATAGATGCTGCCCGTCCAGCTGAGTTACTTCAGCGTTTTGTGCCTGTCTTCTGAATAATTTCAATAGTTGGGCTTCAAAGCACTGAATAATTGATGACATGGATATTGTATGGACTAAGCTTTCAGAATATATTCCATGTCATCTTTCTCACTTTCAACAGAGCTTGCAATGGTTAGTAAGTATGGGTGCAGATTAAAAATAGATGCGGGATAAAAAGATAACTCGAATAAAACCAGGAAACTATGTTGCCAAAAATTCAGTCCAAACAACTGCAAGTGATAATGTGATTTTGACAGAAAGTAGCCCTTGGATTTGAGCCATAGGGTTGCTGTATAAACCTTGACTTCACATTTGTAAATCACCATTCATATCCTTTGGAGCAGTAACTGGAGCAGAGAGATGGGGCATTCATTCCATCTTGAGGGATGTGGGAGGCATCTCTTTGCTGCTGCTGCTGCTGCTGCTGCTGCTGCTGCTAGACAGTCATGGAATACAAAGGTCAAGTTTTCCTTGATTGAAGTGCAATGCAAAATACAAAAAACAAAGTTCATTATCAGGGGGAGAACAACTGATAAGGATTTCCAAATCTCAAAATTTTGTTTATCACTTTCTTTCTGCTGATTTTTTTCTGGGCTATTTACTTCTATGTTTACTTTCATTATAATTATTTCGATTTTTTTTTTTTGAGTGAATAAAGACAATCACTAGGTTGCCAACAGCACTATTAATATATATTAAATTACTGGGGCATTATAGAGAAACGGTGTGGTAACTTTGGAGCACATTGGAAGAGGACATGAATATGCCGTTAACAGAGTGCAGCTTAACTTCTCCTGATTAAGTATGAGGGCCTTCATTATTAGATGTTGAACTCCACCAGTTTCCTTGTTTTCCCAACTATTCAATGCACTCAATGATTGCGATGGATTAGTTATCACATCTTTGAATTTGAAAGCTAACTGGCAAAGAAATATAATTTAATCTCCACAGTTATCTTTGAAGAAGTAATTCCTCTGGTTATTGAATACAATCAACATCAGATAATCAGAGCCAAAGATAGACACAAAAAGCTGGAGTAGCTCAGCGGGACCAGCAGCATCTCTGGCGAGAAGGAATGGGTGATGTTTCAGGTCGAGACCCTTCTTGTCTTTAGTAGAGTCTCAACCCGAAACATCACCCATTCCTTCTCGCCAGAGATGCTCCCTGTCCTGCTGAGTTACTCCAGCTTTTTGTGTCTATCTTTGGTTTAAACCAGCATCTGCAGTTCTTTTCTACATAGATAATCAGAGCCACCAGCTTCAGGAAAGGAAGAAAATCGAGGACCAGAGGACATAGGTTTAAGGTCAAGGGGAAGAGATTTAATAGGAATCTGAGGGGTAACTTTTTCACACAAGGGTGGTGGGTGTATGGAACAAGCTGCCAGAGGAGGTAATTGAGGCAGGGATTATCCCAACATTTAAGAAACAGTTAGACAGGTACATGTTTGGAGGGATATGGACCAAACAGGTGGGACTAATGTAGCTGGTACATGGGGGCAAGTTGGGCCGATGGTCCTGTTTCCATAAATGAAAATTGGGAGTGACATCTCTGGGTGCATTCTCTCTCTGCCTCAGACAGTGACTCCCTTCTGGCAACAGGAGAATGTGTGGCCTTCACAGGGAGGGGAAAAACAACTTTCAGAAAATATTTAAAGAAAAAAAAACACTGCAGAAAAAAATTAACTTATATCATTTGTGCCAATACCAATAAATGAAAAAAATGTGTTAGTCATAACTTTGGCTTGTCCACAGTGGAACATTTCTAACTGCAACAGCCAAAAGAAGCATAGATCTAATATCCTAGGCTCATGATTCTCTGCACATGGAGAGCTTGGAACCAAGTCGTGATGTGGGATATGCTCAGTGAAAGCTCTTAGCCGCCTTTTGTGCTTAACCTGTGCATTGAAGGAATTAAACTTAGAATGTATACAGAAGGTTTCAAGACTTCATGATTGGGTTTATACATTAGCTGGTATTAAATTAAAATGACGTGCATGTCTTGGAATGTCCCAGTGGGCAAGTGGTTATATTCAGTTGGATAAGAAATGCTTTTGGACTTAGTTAAATTACTTTGAATCAAATCCTGCACAGAAGTTGCTTTGAAACAAATTTATTTTGGATTGTGATCATGGTAGTGCAAGTGAATAAATGCAAAATTCATGTCTGTCTTGGCTGAGTCTCATTAAATTATATTGAGTCTAAAACGGTTTTGATAGATTCAAGTGGGAAAATAGGTTTTGCTTTGAATTTCTTTGGAAGTAAGATTCTTGATTCTAACTGTTCAAAATGCTACCCTATTGTCATATATGTAGATGCCAGGAGTGGGAATAGCTTACCACCCATTGAGGCATAATGCTAACAGATGCAGGGTTTGACAAGGTTGGACAAAACAATTATGAATTTGACAGATTAATAGTTTAGTAACGATGTTCAAAAATATAGGAACAATTATGAGAATATTAGCAAATAAATTGATATCTAGATGTGGTGGCCTGTTATGATCAATTATTCTAATTCAGTCCTGAGTTAATAAAGAAAACATAGAGTGCATCGCTTACCTCCATAGCTGTTGCTTGACCCAATTGATTCTTCCTGCATTTTGCTTTTTGTTCCATATTCCAGCACCTACAGTCTCTCTTGTCTTCCTCCTACTGCTTTATTATGAATTTTCTTCAAGGCATATGCTGCCTTGGTGGACAGGGGCAAAGGAGTAAGCTTTCCTCTCCACATTGGGTCTTCCAATACCTTCTGTCTTACTGTTCTCCTGCTGTTGTTTCTGCTGATCTTCCGCACCTGGATTATCTCCTTACATTCGCTCTTGAGCACTGCCAAGTGTCTTTCCTTGGCCCAAGCTCAATATATTGCCAATCATTTCCCTTCCCTCACAGTCCTGAGGCAGTGACTCAACCTAAGAACACCTCTTGCCTCTACGGATACTGTTTGACCGGCTGAGTTCTTCTAGAATTCCAATGTTTAAATCTGTCATCTCTTTTCTCTTCCATAGAAGATATCTGGCTGTTGTTGTAAACACTGCTCTTTTGCAAGCATCAAGCCAAAAGAGTAAATCAATTAATGATTCCACAAGGCACAGATGCTGGTTCATTGATGGTTTCTGGGGAAGAGTTTCTTTCCCTCCTAGTATCTGGGTTCAAGATAAGATCCATATGCTCGGTGCAGCAATTCAGGTTTGTCTACAAAATGGATTGCTTGAAAAAACCCTCATTATTTTCAGCAGCGTGGGTTTTCTCCAGGGTGCTTCGGTTTCCACTCACACTCCATAGACGTACGGGCTTGTAGGTTAATTGACTTGGTATAAATTGTCCCTAGTGTGTGTCGGATAGTTTTAGTGTGCTGGGATCGCTGGTCGGCACGGACACAGGGCGAAGGGCCTGTTTCCGCCCAGTATCTCTAAGCTAAACTAAACTAAATTGGATGGATAAGAAGGAACTGCAGATGCTGGTTTACACCGAAGATAGACACAAAAATCTGGAGTAACTCAACGGGACAGGCAGCATCTCTAGAGAGAAGACAAGGGTGATGTTTTGGGTCGGAACCCTTCTTCAGACTGGGAGTCAGGGGAGAGGGAAACTAGATATATGGAGTTGGAATGCTCCTGGGTTTTATAGGCATCTGAAACATCACCAGTGCCACTTCCAGTCCCAGCGATCCTTCCAAACTATCATGTGACATAAACATAACTGTGGGACAGTATAATCGTATGACAAGAGTGCCTTGCTGCATTCATACTTTATGTTCCTACTTAAAGTGATGTTTGCGAATTAAGTATCCAGAAGTCATAAATATTTATTGCACTACATTTTTCACTGAGTCATTTATTTTATTTTGGTGCCTTTTCTACATTTTCCTGTATTCCTGGCCATACTTCCAGCTAGCATTCTGATGCATTTTGTGTGTTTTTTCTTCCAGAAGCTCAGTGGGAGCATGCAGTCAGATGAGGGCACAGAGTGGCTTCTTGAACTTCTCACCGAGGTGCAGCTGCAACAGTATTTCCTTCGCATCCGTGATGATCTCAATGTCACCCGGCTCTCCCACTTTGACTATGTGAAAAATGAAGACCTTGAAAAAATTGGAATGGGGCGACCAGGTAAGGGCTTTGCCATGATTTTAGATTTTCAGTCATGTACAAAATACCTCAGGAATGTATACAAATGATGAAAGGTTTAAAAAGAACCCAGATCCATTGAGGTCATTATCAGTAGAAATTTTGCATAAACATTTAAAAATACGGAATGAATTAGTGTGAAATACTTTTTGATGCTGTCAAGTATTTTAGGCCACAAATGTACTCAACCACTAACGCTATTAACTTGCACACCCGTGGCATTGGCCGCCTCTACTCCACCAGACCACATTTGCTAAAAGCCCATTTTTGCCTTTAATTTGTCAAAACTTGACAGCTCCAATGTTCTCCATGCTGGCATACCTCATCCAAAACATTGTTGTTCCTATCGGACCCAAACTCATGAGCACCATGTTATTGCTCATTTACCATTTGTCTTACATCTGGTACAGGTCCACCACCTTGGTTCCAGAGCCTTGCAGCATTATCCGTTTTGCTAATTATACCCTTCCCATGTCTGTAAAGAAATTAGAAACTTCAATAAAAAGAATATTAAATTAAATTATTAAATTGCAAAGGTTTTTTAATGACTGCTTATAAAGGATGTTGCAGTGGAACCACTTCCAAAGTGGCAAATTTTAGACTGTTACTGGAAGCGGCATCTCAGCCGCCAGCCTGCTGCTGCTTGTGCTGTCCGTCTCCGCACACAACGGCTTTGTGTGGTGGCAGTGGGTCGTGGGTCGTGCAGGCGTCCTGCCCACCCAGCGGAGCAGCACCTTCAGACAGGCCTCGGGTGGCTGCACCCATCCCGCAAAGACAGTCTGACAACTTATCATCGCTCACTCAAAATGCTCACACCTCCAGATTCAAGGGCCTCACGTTGCCTCGGCAAGGCCAGCAGCACAATCAAGGATCAGTAGAACCCTGACCACTCCTCCTTCTACCCTCTCCCATCGGGAAAAGCATATAGAAGTGTGAAAACGTACACCTCTATATTCATGGACAGTTTCCTTGCAGCTGTTATCAGGCAAACTGAATCATCCTGCCACAACCAGAGAGCAGTCCTGAACTGCTATCTACCTCTTTGGTGACTCTTTGACTATCCTTGATCGGGCTTTGCTGGCTTTACCTTGCACTAAACGTTATTCCCTTATTAAGTATCTATACACTGTAAATGGCCCAATTGTAATCATGTATTGTCTTTCCGCGGACTGGATAGCACGCAACAAAAGTATTTTACTACCTCGGTACACGTGACAGTAAATTAAACAACTGGTTTTGTTTTGGTTACACTGCAAGCCGCCTTTGGCCTAAATTAACGAATCCCACCACACATTGACTAAGCCACATCTTACGAGTCTTGCCCTACACACAGGAGTTTGGTGAACGGGGGGGACGGCACACTCGTAATTTTGTCTGGATTAAAGGAGTGGCCGGAACATCAGTTGCCAGAAAATCGGATGTGGACCTGCAGTAGTTTAATGGAGTCTTGCAGAGTGGACTTGCAGACCCTTGGCCCAATTTCCCCACACCGACCAACATGTCCCATCTACACAGGTCCCACCTGACTAAAACTATCCTATCCATGTACTTGTCTAAATATTCCTTAAACATTGCGATAGTACCTGCCACAACTACCCCCTCCAGCAGCTCATTCCATACACCCATCACCGTTTGTGTAAAAAGTTTCACTTCAGATTCCTATTAAATCTTTTCCCCTTCAACTTAAACTAATGTCCACTTCTCGATTCCCCACTCTGGACAAGTGACTGTGCTTTTATCCGATTTATACCACTCACGATTTTGTACACCTCTATCAGATTACCCCTCATCCTCCTGCATGCCAAGGAATAGAGTTACTCACCTCTCCTTATACTTCAGGCCCTTAAGTCCTGGCCACACCCATGTAAATCTTCTCTGCACTGTTTCCAGCTTAATACCATCTTTCCTATAACATGGTGTCCCACTTGGACTCGCACCTATTTCCCCCCCCCTCCCCCCCCCCCCCCCCCCCCCCCCCCCCCCCCCCCCCACTTCCCTTCCATGTACATTCCTTCCTCTAGCTTCAAAATTCACAACTCTTCAATCCTTTTGTCTCACACCTTCTGGCTTTTCATCTCTGGTCTTTGTTCAACCATCTGTCTATCAAATAACCTCCTCACCGGTGTCGGCCAATTACCGTACCTGCCAGGCTCTGTCCTGCCCCTCCTCTCTTACAGCTTTCTTTCCCCCCCCACCTCTACAATCAGTCCAAAGAAGGGTTCTGACCCGAATCATCATCTGTCCATGTTCTTCTGAGATGCTGCCTGACTCGCTGAGCTACTCCAGAACTCTGTCCTGGAATCTTTTAGTGTTGGTACATAACAATTGTATTGAACTAAAGGTAAAGCTGGATCACTGCATTTGGGCAGCTTAGATATTAAAATGTAATCTTGTTTTCACTATTTAGAAAGTTTTGATATTAAACTGGTTTAATAGAAATGGCTTATGCCAGTTTCTGCTGCTGCATTAATATATAATTCAGCAAAAAATAGCATTTCCTGCACAGAATTCCTTTCAAGTTGATGTACAAATTTTGACAGGTCATTGGTCTTTGTGTTTTTGCAATAGATTAACCATTTGTTGATAACATAAAGCATTGTCTGATGGAATGAAGTCAATTTGATTGATCTCAAAGTAAATCCAAGCATGTAGTTTGTGTCAGGTACAGTTTGCATTATATTTGGCCAATGGTTTAATGGTTCTTTAGAACCAGATGACAAGGAAGCAGGTATTGTCAGCACATTTTGGAATATTTTTTAAATCACAAATTGTTCCAAAGTTTTCTGTGGACATTTGTGATTGTTTTGTTAAAGAGATCATTAGTTGTTATAGATCTATTACCTGGACAATCATCATGAATGTGCTGGAGTAACTCAGCGGGACTGGCAGCATCTCTGGAGAGAAGGAATAGGTGACGTTTCGAGTCGAGACCCTTCTTCAGACTGTTTAGGGATAAGGGAAACAAGAGATATAGACAATGCTAACCAGTCTCATCTCCCTCATCCCAAACCAGTCTGAAGAAAGGTCTCAACCCGAAACGTCACCCATTCTTTCTCTCCAGAGATGCTGCCTGTCCCGCTGAGTTACTCCAGCTTTTTGTGTCTATCTAAGACAACTTGGGTGGGGGAGGGAGGGAGAGAGTGGGTTACTTGAAGTTAGAGAAATCATTATTCATACCAAAACGATGCGTCTTTTACGGGAGCAGTCGAACAAAAAGTGGGTCTGGATTTGCTCTGACTAATGATTTTGGAATGCAACTGATGGAGAATAATATGTAGATATGATTTTATTTTCTTCCCATCAATACAGTATTTGCCAAATCTTTGCTTGTCCTCCTAATCTATTCATATCCTATTGCGGCCCCCTTATGACCTCTTCACAACTTACTTTCCTACTTATTTTTTGTGTGATCAGTAAATTTTCAACCTTACCTTTGATTGTATCATAAAAGTTATGTTAAAGCAGGAAATGTATAAAACATGGCAAATCTCCCAACATCAGTCCAACCACAACATTTGGATAGGGCAAATTGACTTCCATTGCAGTCTTCCTCACAAACATCTAAAATCTTGTGCTTAAATTGTGATAGCTCTCCCACAGATGAATTGAGCAACAGTCTGACATATTCACACTCACGGAATTGTACCTTGTAGACAAAGTACCAGATTCATTCATTGTAATTGTTGTGTATATATACAGTGCCAGCAGCAGGATAAACACATCAGAGGGAAGTCGCACAGTAATAAGAATATAGCCACAAAAAGCTGGAGTAACTCAGCAGAACAGGCAGCATCTCTGGAGCGAAGGAATGGGTGACATTTTGAGTTGAGACCTTTCTCTCCTTTGGGTTGAGACTCGTCTGAAGAATGGTTTCGACCCGAAACATCACCCATTCCTTCTCTCCAGAAGTGCTGCCTGTTCCGTTGAGTTACTCCAGCTTGTTGTGTCTATCTTCGGTTTAAACCAGAATCTCCAGTTCCTTCCAAGCACAGTAATAAACTGGCAGGGTTTTTATATTCATAGAGTGATACAAGTTCTTTGATTCACTGCCCAGACCTGGGAGTTCTCAACATTGGCTCCATAACCCATGAAGTCGCCTGTCATCAGGTCCGATGTGGCCAAGCCAACCTCATTTTGAATTCTAAGGTAGACAAAAATGCTGGAGAAACTCAGCAGGTGCGGCAGCATCTATGGAGCGAAGGAAATAGGCAACATTTCGGGCCGAAACCCTTCTTCAGACGTTGCCTATTTCCTTCGTTCCATAGATGCTGCCGCACTCGCTGAGTTTCTCCAACTTTTTTGTCTACCTTCGATTTTCCAGCATCTGCAGTTCCTTCTTGATCATTTTGAATTCTATTCTCTATTCTCCTTTAGGTTGAGCAAAATGTCAGTGTCTATCACTAAGAATAGTCTAACTGGCGGAGGGAGTTTTGATGGATGTAGCTGCTAGTCTGGATAGTGAGCAAGCTACTATGGGGAAGAGTGTGGTGGGGGCGTGGTCGACTTGACCACTTACTCACTAGTAATGGATATGCTCTAGAAATGACTATTGAACTATTCTTATAGAAAAGGAAATCCCTTCATCGCACTGAAGACTTTTCTCCAGGGTGTTCTGTGATACTGCAGTCATACTATAAGAAATAGATTCAAAATTGAGCATCTCGAGAAACCTTGGATGAACTTTGAGATCCGCACTCTTCTGAAGTCCAGACACAGGGCATTCACTTCCGATGATACAGTGGCCTACATGAAGACCAGATACGACCTTGGTAAGGCCATCAAAAAGACCAAAAGGGACTTCTGCTCCAAACTGGAGGATGAGACAGATGTTCGGCAGCTGTGGCGGGGCCTGAATGCAATCACCTCCTACAAGGCGAAACCAGGAGGCAGCTCGAATGTCGGCGAAACATCACACCCTGACGAGCTCAATGCGTTTTACGCACACTTTGATAGGGAGAATACTGATGTGCCTTCCCGAGCCCCCATTCGCTGTGATGGTATTTCAGTCTCAGTCACAGAGGCCGACGTCAAGAAATCCTTCAGAGGGGTGAACCCCCGAAAAGCACCTGGACCTGATGGGATACCCGGTCGTGTTCTAAAAACCTGTGCGGACCAACTGGCTGGAGTTTTTACGGACATTTTCAACCTCTCACTTCTGAGGTCTAAGGTTTAAGAGGGCATCAATTATACCAGTGCCCAAGAAGAGTAAAGTGACGTGCCTCAATGACTATCGACCAGTGGCACTAACGCCGGTGGTGATGAAGTGCTTTGAGATGTTGATCATGGAGCAAATCAACTCCTACCTCGACAAAAACCTGGACCCACTGCAGTTCGCTTACCGCCACAACAGATCAACGGTGGATGCGATCTCGCTGGCCCTCCACTCTGCTCTGGACCACTTGGACAACAAAAACTCATATGTCAGGCTGTTATTCATCGATTACAGCTCGGCATTTAACACAATCATCCCCTCCAAGCTGGTTACCAAACTCGCTGAACTGGGTCTCTGCGCATCCCTCTGCAATTGGATCCTCGACTTCCTCATTCACTGACCACAGTCCGTTCGTAATTGGTGGAAATGTGTCAGCCTCGATAACAATCAGCACGGGAGCACCTCAAGGCTGCGTGCTCAGCCCCCTGCTGTACTCACTCTATACTCATGACTGCGTAGCCAGTCACAGTGCAAACTCCATCATCAAGTTCGCTGACGACACCACTGTTGTGGGACGTATCACTGATGGGGATGAGTCAGAGTACAGAAGAGAGATCGAGCAACTGTCCATATGGTGCCAGCGCAATAACCTGGCCCTCAACACCAGCAAAACCAAGGAACTGATTGTGGACTTTGGAAGGAATAGGAGGGGGACCCACAGCCCCGTATATATCAACGGGACGATGGTTGAAAGGGTCAAGAGCTTCAAATTCCTGGGCGTGCATATCTCTGAAGATCTCTCCTGGTCCGAGAACACTAATGCAATTATCAAGAAAGCTCATCAGCGCCTCTACTTCCTGAGAAGATTACGAAGAGTCGGTTTGTCAAGGAAGACTCTCTCTAACTTCTACAGGTGCACAGTAGACAGCATGCTGACCGGTTGCATCATGGCTTGGTTCGGCAATTTGAGCGCCCTGGAGAGGAAAAGACTACAAAAAGTAGTAAACACTGCCCAGTCCATCATCGGCTCTGACCTTCCTTCCATCGAGGGGATTTATCGCAGTCGCTGCCTCAAAAAGGCTGGCAGCATCATCAAAGACCCACACCATCCTGGCCACACACTCATCTCCCTGCTACCTTCAGGTAGAAGGTACAGGAGCCTGAAGACTGCAAAACCAGGTTCAGGAATAGCTACTTCCCCACAGCCATCAGGCTATTAAACCTGGCTCGGACAAAACTCTGATTATTAATAACCCATTTTCTGTTATTTGCACTTTATCAGTTTATTTATTCATGTGTGTATATATTAATATTATGGTATATGGACACACTTATCTGTTTTGTAGTAAATGCCTACTATGTTCTGTGTGCTGAAGCAAAGCAAGAATTTCATTGTCCCATAGAGGGACACATGACAATAAACTCACTTGAACTTGAACTTGAGGCATCTTAGACTATTAGCAGCAGTAGGATGTACACATCTGTAATGTTATGTTAGAGTATGTGCCTCACTCTATTTTGATAATTTTAAAAAAAAATGCAAGTCTGCTTCAATGAGTGTAAACCATACCAGGAGCAGCATCAGACATAGCTAGAAACGGGATTGCAATACAAAGTCGTGTGCAGGATAACAGTAAGCAATAGATAAGATGCAAGAGATGCTGAATATCCAGAGCAAAATAACAAACTGCTAAAGGAACTCAGCAGCTCGAGCAGCATCTTGGAAGGGAAGGGAGTTGCATACCTGCCAACATTTGAAAATGAAAAATCTTAGGGATCACTGAAGGCCATTGATAAGGAGAGAAAGTAGACAGGGAGTGATGAAGGGAAGTGTCGCTGCAAATTGCTGAAATGGGAGGAGAGGGGAGAATGGTGAAGGATGTGTGTAATCTCTCTGAAGCTGATGGAAATTGCAGAGAATGTTCTGTTGAATGCAAAGGCTAGTAGGGTGGAATGTGAGGTCCTAGCGAGCTCTACCCTCGTTCCCGCAAGGGGAGAGGTTGAGAACCGGTGCGGGAAACAGAGACGATGAGGCCAAGAGCTTCGTTAACAAGGTAGATGGGATGCCATGGTTCACGAAGAATGAAGACATTTCAGAGCCACCTGTACAGAAAATCCCATCATTGGAGAAAATATGATGGAGACACTTTCAAAATAACTTCCTAACTGTCTCAGGCTTGCAGCAACAGTACACATTCCTTTATCACAAGCTTATTTCAAGCAGGCAAAACAAATAAATGATGTGCACCACCAAAAGGTTGGCAAGTTCTGATCCACTTGGATAGAGTTGTATGGTCATATACAGTGTGGAAGCAGGCTTTTCGGCCCAACTGCCTCGAATCGGCCAACATGTCCCAGCTACACTAGTCCCACATGCCCGCATTTGGTCCAAATCCCACCAAATCTGTCCTATCCATGTACCTGTCTAACTGCTTCTTAAACATTGGGATAGTCCCAGCCTCGACTACCTCCCCTGGCAGCTTGTTCTATACACCCACCACCCTTTGTGTGAAAAGGTTACCTCTCAGATTCCTATGGAACCTTTTCCCCTTCACCTTAAACCATTGTCCTCTGGTCCTCGATTCTCTTACTCTGGGCAAGAGACACTGTGCATCTACCCGACCTATTCCTCTCATGATTATATACACCTCTAAGATCACCCCTCATCCTCCTGCTCTCCAAGGAATAGTTCCAGTCTACTCAACCTCTCCCTATAGCTCAGACCCTCTAGTCCTTGCAACATCCATGTAAATCTTCACTGCACCCTTTCCAGCTTGACAACATCTTTCCTATAACATGGTGCCCATACCTGAACACAATACTCTAAATGAGGCCTCATCAACATCTTACACAACTGCAACATGACCTCGCAACCTCCATACTCAATATACTCAATCTGCGATGGTAAGTAGATGAGATACATTTTGATTATCGCTTATCAAGGGTAGAAGTAGCAGTTACCCATTTAAATCCTGCTTGTGAATTGGTGTTTTCCATGCTGTTTCAACTTCACAATCAGAATTTACGTTGTTCATGGTCATAATCATAGGAGCAGAATTAGGCCATTTGACTCCGTGCCTTACTGCCTGGTATCACCTTTTATGAATTATTAACATGGTTTAGATAGATGAGTAATCGAATGGGCAATGCATTGTATTTTACAACCGAATGAGATAACTAATTTTGTCTACAAGTAATTCTATTACATTTTTAACATGCACAGTATCACAGTTAATTGCATTCTTAGCTTGAATACTTAATAAATGTTTTACAAATCCTTGTATATAAATGGGTCAGTATGCCATAAATGAAATAACAATTAAAAAAAACCTTCACTGGAAGGTGCATTTCAATTGCAATAACCAGTTCGTTGCGCGTGTGAAATATGTAGTAGTTAAACACAAATTCATTAGTATTATATCACAAATTTACTATTATTATATGCAGACAGATGGGTTGGCAGTTTTAACAACTTGCATCTGTGTTTATGTCACCAATAATTATTTTGTGGCTTTTGTTGAACTGTTCATTAGTAGGGAACACATTTGTGTTTCTGCAGGCCAGAGGCGACTATGGGAAGCTGTGAAACGAAGGAGGGCCATTTGCAAGCGCAAATCGTGGATGAGCAAGGTATGTCCGTGACAATGCTAGATGTATAATTGTTGTTTCTGCAGTAATATAATTTCCAAGTATTCTCTACAGAAAGCACACATTTACCTTTTAATGTTGTCTTCTGTATAATTGTGTAGAGCCTGACATTGTTTTGGATGATCAAAAATCACTTAATGTACCTAGTTTGCACCCTTCCCTTTGTCCACAAAATTCAGGAACTTGCTGAACTTTGAATGAAAAGACAAAACGTGTGTGATAAGGAGAAGAGATGTATGAATTGTGAAGCCAGAGGAAGGAATATAGGAGGAAGGGGCCAGTGGAGAAAAGAAATGGGAGCTTTATTCCCAACTCCTAGGTATCCAAACTTGGCTGCTTATATGACTGAAATTTGCTCCATGCCCTCACCTTGACTTTTGCCCAGTAACTGATTGAATTATGGAGTGCGCACATTGCCGTACATTAACATGTCAGTCTTTATGCATGAGGAAAAAATGCAATGCTTGAGGGCAAAAACAAAAGATTGTCACCCTTCTAGCATTTGCTTTATTTTTTAATTATATGCTGATACTTGGAGCCATGGCGAGCGTGAAATAAAATCTGCAGGAAAGGGTAATAATATGTACCATTGGGCAGAAAACTGATAAAATTGCTTTTTCGATGGCAATGGGCTAAACATTTGCAGATATAGGTGCATGTTTTGAAATGATTTTTGAGGAATGCAGATGACAATGATTCAGGATTTTATCTTTCGTTGACTTGCCGACCATTTTGCTGAACACCTGCGCTCGGATGCGAAGGCCTGTTGGATCTTCTGGTTGCTTATCAGTTTAACCCCTTTTCATTCTAATACTGACCTTTCTGTCCTGGGTCTCCTCCATTGCCAGAGTGAGGCCACATGCAACCTGGAGGAACAATATAATGGGCAGCTTACAACCTAATGCTATGAACATAAAATTCACAAATTTCAGGTGACTCACCTACAAACCTCATCAGCCCCATTTCCCCTCCCTTCCCTGTGCTCCACCTGGACTTGCTCCCATTTCTTTCCTCCACCGTCCCGTTCCACCTATGTTCCTTCCTCTGGCTTCACAATTCGTACTTCTATCCTTATCTCACATATTTTGTCTTTTCATCTATGGCTATTGATCAACCTTCTACCTAAAAGAAAAAAACAACCTTGCCTGTAACCACCTATTTCTCAACATGCTTTGGACTGCTCTTCCAGCTTTCTCTCACCCCCCCCCCACCATAAATCAGCCTGAAGAAGGGTCACCTATTCATATTCTCCAGAGATACTTTCGGACCCACTGAGTTACTCCAGCACATTGTGTCTTCTTTTTGTAGACCAACATCTGCAGTTTGTTATTTCTCTATTGAATATAAAAGTTGGTGTGTAATTTAGTTTAGTTTAGAGATACAGCGCAGAAACAGGCCCCTTCGGCCCACTGAATCCATGCCGACCAGTGATCCCCACACATTAACACTGTCCTACACACACTAGGGACAATGTTTACCTACAAACCTGTACGTCTTTGGAGTGTGGGAGGAAACCGAAGATCTCTGAAAAAACCCACGCAGGTCACAGGGAGAACGTCCAAACACTTTATTGACAGCATCTGTAGCTGGGATCGAACCCAGGTCTACGGCGCCGCAAGCGCTGTAAGGCAGCAACTCTACCGCTGCGCCACCGTGTCGCCCTATATTCTGTTACAGTTGTACAAGATGTTGGTTTAATTTTGGTCATCCTGCTATAGGAAGGATGTCATTAAGGTGGAAAGAGTGCAGAGAAGATTTACAAGGATGTTGCCGGGACTTGAAGGCCTGAGCTGTTGGGAAAGGTTGGGCAGGCTAGGACTCTATTCCTTGGAGTGCAGTAGGCTGAAGGGTGACCTTATAAACATGTATTAAATCACGAGGAGAATAGATTAGGTGAATATGCAGTCATTTACCCTGAGTAATAGTATCTAGAACCAAAGGACATAGGTTTAAGGTGAAAGGGCCAAGATTAATTGGTAACGTTGTCACTGAGGGTCATGGGTGTGTGGAACGCGGTGCCAAAGGAGGCAGTTTTGGAAGGTAGTATAAACTGAAACTTAGACAGATACATGCATTTTGAGAGGTTTAGAGGGATATGGGCCAAACACAGGACTATCTTAGATGGGGCTCCTTGACCGGCATGGAAGAGTTCGCCAAAGGGCCTGTTTCTGTGCTGTATGAATTTGGCTTACAACGACTCCATGGGCAACACCTTCCAAACCTGTAACCTCAACCAGCTAGAAGGACAAGGGCAGCAAAAACATAGGAACACCACCACCTGGAAGTTGGTCTCCGTTCTAACTTGCAAATATATTGCTGTTCCTTCACTGTTACTGGGTCAAAATTGTGGAACTCTTTCCCTAACAGCATTTTGCAGTGTACCCACAGGTACCCTCAGGGACTGCAGTGGTTCAAGAAAGCAGCTCATCACCGCTTCTCAAGGGCAACCAGTGTTGGGCAATTAAATACTGGCTCGACTAAATACTCCCTCATCGCTTGAATCTATAAAAAAACAAAGATGCCTGCACCCCTCAAATGGTTTGCTTCACCTCACCTGCCTATACCATCTGCTCCTTTTTCTCTCTCATTTTCTGTCTCGACCTGTCAACCACCAGTTGTAAATCCCAACTCCATTTCTCTCTATTCCCCCACTTGACTATCTGCCATCATCCCCTTCTTCAACTGGTTACACCAAGAGCCTGCCAGGTCCTAACTCATCCCCCCTCCTCGCTTCTATATACTGGCCATCTCCTCTCTACATTGTCTGCAGTGACATGGAAATATATCACCTGTCCCTCTGATGCACAGTCTCGACCCTAAACCTCAACCATCACTTTGCCTCCACAGATGGTGCCAGACCCCCTGAATTCTTCAATCATTTGTTTTTTTGCTAAACTTTCAAGGTGGATTCTGTTTCATAGACTAGATGTGGACATCTGAGGTGCTTATCTTTAAGCAACGTTACTATCCAACATTATATGTCAATTAGACACACAATGCTGGAGTAACTCGGCAGGTCAAACAGCATCTCTGGAGAAAAGGAATAGGTGACGTTTCAGGAAGTGTCTCGAGCCGAAACGTCATAGAGTCCTTTTCACCAGAGATGCTGTCTGACCCGCTGAGTTACTCCAGCTTTGTGTCTATCTTTGGTTTAAACCAGCGTCTGCATTTCCTTCCTACACATTGTGTGTTAATTAATAAGTTGGAGGTCAGGCAGTGCCTGGCTTATTCTTGGCATACAGCGATCAAAGTTAGTTTACTTAGAAAACAGTTTATTTTAAGTCTGGAGAAAGCAGAACATGTCATAAACTATGACAAATGTCGTATACATTTTCTTGGAAGCTGCAGTGAGTGAAGGATACTAACTTATTAAATCACCCGGTTGTAAAGATTATAGTGACCAGATATGCTTGATATTCACAGGCCCTTGCCCCATCATCACTATCTTGACTGGGATCAGTGTTGCTTCCACAGTTAGCCCGTGTTCAATGGGTTTAGCTTAATAGCAATAAGATTTGGATGAAAGCAAATTTTTGTGTGAAGCCTTTTATGTCACTGCTTGTTTTCTGGGTGCAGAGTGGAGGGTGATGCTGAAGAAACCTCTGCTGGTCGTCACCAGACTTCATGCTGTTACCTTGCAGTTGCAGGAATTGGTTGTTCATGAGTTTTTCTCCAAAGTAGATTTGTTTCAGGAGAGACGTGGAACATTCTGGAGAAAGAAAGAGAAACTTCACTTGTGTATGACTTGTTTGTGCTTCGTACGTAGTTATTATCAGTTGTTATTTCCGGGGCTGCAGTGGAATCTGATTACTTTCTGGTCCAGAATTTCCACAGACCTTTGGTTAAAATGTGTCCATCGCTGTCTGTGTGCCAGGATTATAAACAAACAGGAAATCCAGGATTAAGTATCTTCTAAAATTACAACTGTACATTGCCATTTTTGGCAGCAATGACTGATAGTGTAATCAGCAGCTCAAGGTCCTGGTACCAATCAATCAACAAATCACAGCTTCCCTGTGATGAAATCTATACTTGCTTTTATCATTCAGGGTGAATGCAAGTCTCAGGAATTCTTAGTGTAGAACAAATATAAATAAACTGCCTCCTATTTACAGCATCATTATTTTTAACAAGTAGTCTTTTCCTGTGAAGGGACTAAATCTTTTGATCCTCCTTTTTATAATTATAGTAAACTAATAGATCGCCATGCCTCAGTGGAATGGAAATTTAACCCTTTGAATGTCTGGAATAGATTGATAGTTTTAATAGTGTTTGACCTTCTTCCATATATCCCTTGATTGCAGTGAATTGCTGGCACAATTGTCTTCATTAGAAGTTAAATAACCGTCTAGTTAGTGCAGGTGAAATATGGTGGAACAACTCTTTACCTTCTGATAGTAATAATATTGTGATCATGGGAAAGTTGGAATCCTCTATATGCTATGAAATATCTTCTTGAAAAAAATAATTCTGATTTTATTTTTTTCTCCAAAAAATTCCCAGTTCTTTTAAATATAAAGAGAGATAACTAATTCTGAAAAGGCAGATGAAGAGTAGCTTTTAATTATTTATTGATAATCAGGATAATTGGTTTCCCATGTGGAGGTTGTTAGTATGCTTTTGAAACTAAGAGCAGATAGTCTGAATGAGGATAAAATTAAACTTGGCAGGGTTTACATGGCAGGTGGCAGCTACCGTGTTATACATACTGCCTGACGTTGTGTTTCATTAATGTCGTTGGCTTGGGAAATAAGGTGGTGTATAAAATGACAACTTAACCACTGCCATCTATTCTATGCCCTTGGCAAAGCTGAATTTCACCCATTTCTTCCGCTCAGGATTATCTGCAATATTTTACCGTACAATTTACAAATCAGCAACCTAAAGGAGCAAGCTGACAACGCGATTCTATTTAGATGCTGTGAATTACATTAATAGAGTCATACAGCATGGAAACAGGCAATTCGGCCACACCGGTCAACATGTCCCAGCTACACTACCCCACCTGGCTGTGTTTGGTTCATATCCCTCTAAACTTGCCCTATCCATGTGCCTGTCTAACTGTTTCTTTTGTAACTAACTGTAGGGTCAAGGTTCTTATTGTGGTAGGAGTTGATGGGTACATTTACAGAATTTAAAAGACATTTAGACAGGTACTGTCTAAAAACACTCTGTTGATAGGCAAGGTTTAGAGGGACATGAAGGACCTGTTTCCTTGTTCTATGACTTGATTTTCAACATTCAAGTTATTCTCCAATTGTGCATCATCCTCCGCATTTATGATATCCTTTCCATGTTGTATTCTATCTGCTGTGTTGTAGCCCACTCACTCAACCTGTCTATGGATCCTTGAAGCCATTTTCCATCCTCAAGAATCTTCAGACTCCTACTTAGTTTTGTGTCATGAGCAAATGTGGAAATGGTCCATTTGGTCCCCACAGCCAAGCTGGTGATATAGGTTATGAATTGTCGAAACCCAAACACCATCCCTGTGGTAAACTAATGCAATCTGCCAACTAGCAAGAATCATTTGTTTCCCCTATCCTTTGTTTTCTATCTGTTGATCCTCTCTTGTTTCACACTTGGATGCCAGGCCCAGTTCCATGTGTTCTAAGCTTGCTCATCAATCCGCATGGACCATTATTAAAAATATTCTGAAAGTCAAATGGATATCACTCACATTCACTCTCATCAACTTTGCCAGAGACATCTTCCAAGAATGGCAATGGGTTTGTGAAGCGTAATTTTCTCTTTCATAAATTAATTTTGACTAGTCAATCGTGGTATTATTTCCGAAGTGTCTTGATATCAAATACGTAAGTATTAGGTACAATATTTTCCCATATGGAAATGTCAGGTCAGTAGTTCCCTGTTTTCTCTTCTCTTTTCTTAAATATTAGGATCATATTTGCCACCCACCAACCTGCAGCAACTATTCCCAAATCTATCACAATTTGTAAGATGATGACCAGATCATCGATCCACCACCTCTTTCAGAACGCTGTGATGTAGATCAGTAGATTCTTGCGAACTATCAATTTTCGGACCAGACCTGTGCACACCATTCCAGAAGCAGTATCACGAGGGCCCGATATCATTTCAGAAAGACATTTTACGTTTGTACTTGAAACCTTTTGCAATGATAGAAAATGTCCAATCTGCCTTCATCATTGCGAGGTGTACCTGCTCATTAACTTTCAGTGATTCATATGCAACGATGGCTAGGCCCTCTGAACACTCATACCTGTCGGCCTTTCAGGATTTAAAAAAAATTATTCCAGATTTGTGCGACACTGGGCTTTTCTAATTCTATTTGTATGTTTCCAGGTGTTCAGTGGAAAGCGACCCGAATCCGAGTTCCAGCCTCAGCCGGGAACGACGTTTCGCAAACTACCAACTCCGCCACCACCACCGCCAGAAGGGGACCAGTCACTGACCTGTTTGATCAGCGAGATAGATCTGACGTTTTATGAGAAATTAGGCGATGGATCCTTTGGAGTTGTCAGGCGGGGTGATTGGCAGTCGCCTTCTGGCAAAGTAGTAAGTACTGACTTGTGAGGTGATTATGCTTCAAAACTGGACTGAAGCTTAAAAAATAAGTCCAGTGGCTGAACCTAATCGGAACTCGTTTGGTTTTCTCCACTATTACAATAAATCCTGTTTTTATTGTACAACCAGGTTTGTGTATCTGGATCTTAATATGCTTCTGTTGGAAACATTTGTATTTGCAGGTAAATTTGGAACTAGGGCCTAGAAATCTCATTAATTAAGAACTTAGAAACTTCACCCAACAAATGACTGAAATTCACCACCACGTCAGCACTTGTGCTTAAGAGCCAATCTTCTGTGTAGCACAAGTACTACCTTTGGTCTAAATGGCTTGCTACCCTCCTTTATATATATATATATATAGGATACACACATACACGCGCGCGCGCGCACACACAGACACACACACACACACACACACACACACACACACATATACGCATACGCGCACGCACATATATATGATATGTTAAAGTGTTCAGAAATCCGAAGAATGGTGGGAATTAATTTACTTTTGTCAATTTGCCTTGGGAATGGGTTTTGTGATATTATAATAATAATAATAATAATAATAACTTTATTATTTATGATTTGTGATATGAAACAGAATCCCTTTGGCTTTTAGTTGTTGTTGCTTTATTTCTCTACGCTAATAGGAAGACGAGGCACTCCTGGAATGCAGTTTAAAATAGCAAATGGTAATTGAAGCTAACTTGTTCTTTTTACCAGATGAATGTGGCTGTGAAGTGCTTGAAAACAGATGTGTTAAATCAACCCGATGCTTTGGATGATTTTATACGAGAAGTGAATGCCATGCATTTTCTGGACCATCTCAACCTTATCCGCCTATATGGTGTTGTTCTGACCCATCCAATGAAAATGGTGAGGAGCAATTTAGAAACGGATCTGATTTTATTATTTTTAATCCCCATTTCTGTTTTGCATCCTTTACTTTTCAGTAACTATTTTTTAAATATCACCATTGAATAAAGCCCACGTGTAGTTTCTGCCACTAAATGCCTGTAGTTTTCCACTGTGATAAGATTAGGCCTGTACCGGTAACAGTGAGAGCAGCTGCAATCTCTGTTCCCACTCACACATCCTGATAATGTGTGTGAATTGCAAGTTCAGCAGTGTACGGTTTCCATTTTCATCGTTTATGGTCTCGCTGAGTAAGTTGCCAAATTAATACCAGTTGCATCTAAGTTGAACCAGTTTAATCCTGCGGATCTATGTCCATTGAGAATGAATGAAATGAATGAATGAAACTAGCCAAACTCATCAGCAGAGGGTGGGAACATCACTTTTCTCCACTGAGACTGAAATAAAAGGCATGTCACAGAGGTTACACAGCTGTACCTGGCAAACTATATTTTCTCGCTTTGGAATGAGGAAACTGCATGATTTAAAATTCCCACATGAAGTGACGCTGCCTTGCTTTTCTCCTGGATTCCTGAGGAATTGTGTTTTCATAGATGTTGCACTTGCACCGTTTGTATAGAAGTTGTGAGGTCACGTACAGTGCATTCTGAAAGTATTCAGACCCATTCACTTTTTCCACATTTTGTTACGTTACAGCTTTATTCAAAAATGGATTAAATTCATTTGTTTATTATCAAACTACAAAGAATACCTCATAATTAAAAAGTGAAAATAGGTGTTTAGAAATTTTTGCAAAGTAATTTAAAAGAAATAACTGAAATATCACATTTACATAAGTATTCAGACCCTTTACTCAGTACTTTGTTGAGGCTCATTTGGCAGCGATTACTGCCTCAAGTCTTCTTGGGTATGACGCTACAAGCTTGGCACACCTGTATTTGAGTAATTTCTCCCTTTCTTCCCTGCAGATCCTCTCAAGCTCTGTCAGGTTGGATGGGGAGCATCGACGCTCAGCTATTTTCAGGTCCCTCCAGAGATGTTCGATCGGTTTCATGTCTGGGCTTTGGTTGGGCCACACAAGGACATTCACAGACTTGTCATGAAGCCACTCCTGCTTTGTCTTGGCTGTGTGCTTAGGGTCGTTGTCCTGTTGGCAGGTGAACCTCCACCCAGTCTGAGGTCCAGAACGCTCAAGTTTAAGTTCAAGTTCAAATTTATTTTCATCAAGGATCTCTGTGTACTTTGCTCCATTCATCTTTCCCTCGATCCTGACTAGTCTCCCAGTTCCTGCCACTGAAAAACATCCCCACAGCATGATGCTGCCACCACCATGCTTCACTGTAGGCATGGTATTGGCCAGGTGATGAGCGGTGCCTGGTTTCCTCCAGACGTGACGCTTGGCATTCAGGCCAAAAAGTTAAATCTTGGTTCCATCAGACCAGAGAATCTTGTTTCTCATGCCTTTTGGCAAACTCCAAGAGGGCTGTCATGTGCCTTTTACTGAGGAGTGGCTTCCGTCTGGCCACTCACCATAAAGGCTTGTTTGGTGGAGTGCTGCAGATATAGTTGTCCTTCTGGAAAGTTCTCCCATCTTCACAGAGGAACTCTGGAGCTCTGTCAGAGTGACCATCTGGTTCTTGGTCACCATCCTAACTTCTCCTCTGATTGCTCGTTTGGCTGGGTTGTCAACTCTATGAAGTCCTGGTGGTTACAAAGTTCTTCCATTTAAGAATGATGGAGGCCACTGTGCTCTTCGGGGCCTGCAATGCTGCGGAAATTGTTTTATCTGTGTCTCGACACAAACCTCTCTCGGAGGTTTACGGGCATGCACTGTCAACTGTGGGACCTTATATAGACAGGTGTGTGCCTTTCCAAATGATGCCCGATCAATTTAATTTACCACTGTTGGACTCCAATCAAGTTGTAGAAACATCTCAAGGATAATCAATGGAAACAGGATGAACCTAAGCTCAATTTTGAGTGTCATAGCAAAGGGTCTGAATACTTATGTAAATGTGATATTTCAGTTTTTTCTTTTTAATTACTTTGCAAAAATTTCTAAACACCTGTTTTCGCTTCTTCATTCTGGAGTATTGTGTGTAGATTGATGATTAAAAAAAGTAATTTAATCCATTTTAAAATAAGGCTGTAACGTAACAAAATGTGGAAAATGTGAAGGAATACTTTCTGAATGCACTGTAGAAGACTTTGGTGAGGCCACATTTAGAGTATTGTGTTCAGTTCTGGGCACCATGTTATAGGAAAGATGTTGTCAAGCTGGAAAGGGTACAGAGAAGATTTACAAGGATGTTGCCAGGACTAGAAGGTCTGAGCTATAGGTAAAGGATGAGTAGGCTGGGACTTGGAGGGCAGGAGGATGAGGTGTGATCTTATAGAGGTGTATAAGATCATGAGAGGAAGAGATTGGGTAGATGCATAGTCTCTTACCCAGAGTAAGTGAATCGAGGACCAGAGGACATAGGTTTAAGGTGAAGGGGAAAAGATTTAATAGGAATCTGAGGGGTGACGTTTTTACACAAAGGGTGGTGGGTGTATGGAACAAGCTGCCAGGTGAGGTAGTTGAGGTAGGGACTATACCAACATTTAAGAAACAGTTAGACAGGTACATGGATAGGACAGGTTTGGAGGAATATGGACCAAATGCTGGCAGGTGGGACTAGTGTAGCTGGGACATGTTTGCCGGTGTGGGCAAGTTGGGCCGAAGGACCTGCTTCCACACTGTACCACACTCTATGCTGTGAGGCCAAGCACATTGTTTGACAGTTTTCACTTTGCTTTTTAGGTTACAGAACTGGCTCCACTTGGTTCTTTACTGGATCGATTGAGAAAAAACCAAGGCTACTTTCTCATTTCAACACTGTGCCAATACGCAATACAGATAGCAAATGGCATGGCTTACCTCGAGTCTAAGCGCTTTATTCATCGAGACCTGGCAGCTAGAAATATTTTACTGGCCTCGAATGAGTTGGTGAAAATTGGAGATTTTGGACTCATGAGAGCTCTTCCACAGAATGATGATCACTACGTCATGCAGGAACATCGCAAGGTTCCCTTTGCTTGGTACGTGTTATTAACTGTTTACACTAAAATATCGTGAAATTGTGACCACTGTTTCCAAACAACTCCCCACCCCATAAGGCAAAGGAAATATGCATCCCACATCAAGTCTGTTGAACCATGTCAGAATTGTGTACCATTCAATGAGAACGCCTCTAATAACTCCAGTAACTAATAGCGTTTATTGCTTGCCTATTCAGATCTTGTTACATTTTATTGTTCTGGCTGGCAGAACATGACATTTCAGTGCTATAAATGCTAACAATATAACGTGATTGGCTGACATGCGGTTTCTATTCTAACTGTAGTGATGTCGCACACCTCTTTCTAACTATGCAGTAAAATAAATTTGCATGCCGAGGCTATTTAGGAATATCCAATGGTTTGTGCCAAAGTCATTTGGTTCAAAACTCTTCTATAAGTATATTGCAGTAGGTATTTTCCATCATTTACCTTGCTTTGTCAGTGTAGAGCAACTATTTATGCAACTGATATTGCATGGCTCATTTACATCCAATAGGATTCATAAGTATATTACTGTTCATTTTACTATTGTAATGTACTCTTTTGTTGAATCAAAGTTTAACTATGGTTCTTTATCTTATAGATTACCTTACAGATTTAATGTTTGCACTGAAGAGCTCATGAAGAGCTCATTACTTTATAGATGATTTGACATAAGTTGCTAACAGATGTAATACATTAAACATCCACTCCTCAAATCTTCTTTTCAATTATTGAAGTAAAGTATTGGAGAACATCCATGTTGCTTTTAATTCTATCTATTGCTGAGTAAAGTACTTATCCTTCTTTAATTGATTAATGTAAGCATTTCTTTTCGAAGGGACAAAATCTGTGGTCCACAATCCCCAGTTAGCCCTGGGGACACATGAATCATGTCACCGTGTGGAGCTAAATCGACTAGATATTGCGAAGAAAAGAGTGGGCATCTTATTCTCATTCGAGTGGGCAGATTTACAATTTCAAATGCCTCTTGAACACCTGCTTTGTGTTTCAGGAGGAACCACGTGCTCAATAACTACCCAAAGATATCAGGTTTTCCATACCTTTAGACTTTAGAGAGATAGCACGGCCCACCGAGTTCAGACTGACCAGCGATCAGCCCTTACACTAACACTATTCCTACACACCAGGGACAATTTTTCTGAAGCCAGTTATCCTACAAACCTATACGTCTTTTGAGTTTGGGAGGAAACCCACGCGGCCACAGGGAGAACGTACAGGGAGACGGTACCCGTAGTCAAGATTGAACCCAGGTCTGGCTATATAAGGTGGCAACTCTTGTCTGCACCACTGTGCCGCCCTTAAAGCAGTGGAAGGTCTGCCTCTAATATCATGTTCATCTCATCCCAGTCTGAAGAAGGGTTTCGGGCCGAAACATTGCCTATTTCCATCGCTCCATAGATGCTGCTGTACCCGCTGAGTTTCTCCAGCACTTTTGTCTACCTTCATGTTCATCTCACACCGTGCAAGAACCTTTCCTGAAGGTGGTGCCATTGCACCTTTAAGGCGATTTTGGAACATCTTCAGTAGAATATATGAAGATTTTGATGTTCCGTTTCTTGTTAGAAGCAATAGCACTTATTTGAGCTGTTCTGCAGCTTTCTTTTTTATTATCTACGCATTATTTTATCTGATTACGGTTCTCAACAGAAGAGGGAGCTTTTCCAACGAATAAGAGAAGATGATGAGTGCATGTTAATCAACCCTATTCTATTTTGAGATGTAAATACAACGGGAATGAGAACCGAAGGGAGTGGAAAACAATTCTGGAACTGAGAGATATCAAACACGACAAAAGCAAGACATCTGTACTAAAATGGAGAACATTGGAAATACAGAGGGTCAAGCAGCAAATGTGGAGAGAAAAATGGAGTCACATTTTATTGACCTTAAACAGAGTCAGCCAGTTCTAGTGCAAACTAGAAAGACTCGTGATCTGGAATAGTTGAATTCTACGAAGTGTTCAAATGGCTATATTGTGCCTATTCAGAAAATGAGATGGTTCCTAGCTGCCAGCTTCAACTGCATCTCATGGATGGACTCTCCTGGATCCTGTTGCTCCCCCTTTAACAGGGCACCTCAATAATGGCACCACCAAGTCCTGCTACCCTTCATCCTATTCTAACCATGCTACTTCTCCTACCCCCACACTTAAGTTCACATCATCCCCCCCACAGTAGCTCCTCCAAATGTCTGTCCATCCTACTGTCCCCCTCTGATCCCAGTCCTTACCCTTGTGGAGTCATACGATCATAAGTGATAGGAGTAGAATTTGGCCATTCGGCCCACCAAGTCTACTCCGCTATTCGCCATGGCTGATCTATCTCCATCCTAACCCCATTATCTTGCCTTCTCCCCATAACCTCTGACACCCGACAGGAGTTTTCACTATCTCCCCTGTCCTCCCTCGTTCTGATGCAGGACGGTCAGTCCACAGCAGCTTCCTTTGTAACTCCATGTCCACATGCCAATGAGTTCCGAGCCTGCCATGATGTTAGCTCACCTTCCATTGCCTCCACTTCCAGGCCTTTTCCTCTGGTAAGTCCTCGCCACCCAGTGATGACCCCTTCGCCTGCCTGCAACGTTCCTCCTCCTCCTCCTCCTGGATTCCCTCCGCCCGCCTTCTACCCGCTTTGGACCTATTTATTTCCAACTGCCGACACAATATTAACCGCCTTGAGTTCCCCACTTCCCTTTCCCTATCCTGCCGAGTTCCTCCAGCAGTTTGTCTCCAGATTCAAGCATCAGCAGCCTTTTGTGTCGTCCTGATGATTAACCTTTCCTAGTCCTGATAAACGCTCATTCATCCGAAAAATCAACTCTGTTTCTCTCTCCAGATTTGCTGCCCTGAGCATTTTCAGCATTTGTTTTTTAATGTATTTTGAAGCCTGCTTTTTTATATTATCATGTATCTTTGATCTGTTTATTTTGCAGGTGTGCACCTGAAAGTCTAAAAACACGAACATTCTCACATGCCAGTGATACCTGGATGTTTGGTGTCACTCTGTGGGAAATGTACACATATGGTCAGGAGCCTTGGGTAGGCCTCAATGGGAGCCAGGTACTGGAATGAGACTTGTTTTTTACCATAGAATATAGAACAATACAACGCAAGTCCGGCCTTTTGGCCCACAAAACAAGGTGCCAAAACCATCACTTATCCATCCGTATATAACCCATATCCCTCCATTCCCTGCATATTCATATGCCTATCTGAAAAAAACAACCAATGTATCTGGTTCAACCACCTCACACTTTCTCAGATTAAACTGCACCTGCCATTTCTCCACCCATTTCTGTAACTGATCTATATCCCGCTGTCTACTTTTACAGCCTTGCACACAGTCTGCGACCCCAGCAACAGTGGTGTTGTCTGTAAACTACTTCCCTTCTCAAATAAAGGGACAGCATTAGCTACTCTCCAGTCCTCTGTGTCCTTGCCTGTGGCTAGAGAAGGCACAAAGATCGTTGTCAAGGCTCTCACAATCTCCTCTCTTGCCACTCTCAATAACATGGGGTAAATTCCATCTGATCCTGGGGTTTTATCCACCTTAATGCACTTCAATAGCCCCAACTTCTCCTCCTCCTTAACAACCTTCGCTCGCATGTTAGTATTCTCCACACTAATCTCACTGAGCTCCATGTCCTACTCTTTGGTGAAAAATGATCCCAGGCACTTGTTTACTACCTCAGTTACATCCCCAGACTCCAAGCAGTCCTACCTTCTCCCTGGTTATCCACTGCAGAAGCATGTGTATTTAGCTCCTTGATTTGTAGATTCTATGTGAGATTATGATGATTTATTCATTCTTCCACCATTATATTTTGTAGGCTACAACATTACAATTTATTTTCCCTTTCCAGATTTTGCATAAGATCGATAAGGAAGGAGAGAGGCTGCAAAGGCCTGAAGATTGTCCGCAGGACATTTACAATGTAATGCTGCAATGCTGGGCGCACAAACCCGATGACAGACCAACATTTGTGGCACTCCGCGATTTTCTGATTGAGGTGTGTCCACATACTGCTGCAAGGGGATCTAAGATGATTCTTATCTAGCACTTATCATTCTGAATGATCTTGTATCTGCTTCAACAAGTTGAATGAATGAATGAATACTTTATTGTCACATGTGACAATTCACAGTAAAATTCTTTGCTTGCATACCCAAGGTATGCAAATAGTCGCCACATAAAGTTACAAAGTATCCCACGCCGGGTCCTCCATTGTTCTTTTCGACCCCCCCTCACGGCGGTCCCCCGCGCAGTCAGGAAAGTGCGGGGGAGGTGAAAGCCAAAAGGAATAGCTTAGGGCAAAAAAGTTTAATTAAAAATAGTTTTTCTTCCTCAGTGCAGACCATTCTGTTGGTGAAAGAAAGTAGCTTCACTTTGTCACAATGTGAAGCTGCTGAGAGACTCACTGCAGGCTGTCAAGTTGAATTGTAAAATTGAGTACTGCCATTCAGGATCCATTGCAAAGCTTTCAATTTAAATACAATTTTCCACATGCTGCTTTAAACTTAGAATCATTAATGCTCTTTGATTTTCAGTTCATTAATTCTTAACCTGGAAAGGCACTGGTCTCATCTAGTCGTCTCATGCACATTGTTGCTGGTGAAACTATGAGGAGCCTGGGTTAATCTTTTCTCTCACCCTTCCTGTGGACTAAGCACATTTTCCGAGTTTCCACATGATGGATTTTGGGTGCACTCTCTTTGTATGGATTGTAATGGGTCTTGTCATTTTAAATTAGTCTGTCATTCTCCAATTTAATTTTCTGAAGTTGGTAACTTGAACCAAAGACTGAGCGTGGGGTCTTCAAACCTAATACTATGCATTGATTACACAGGCCCAGCCCACAGACATGCGAGCCCTGCAGGACTTCAGTGAACTAGACAAACTGCAAATTCAGATGAACGATGTGATCACAGTCATCGAGGGCAGGTTTGTGTTTTTCTGGAAATTGCAACTGCAGTGTGATTGTATTGTCGGTAAAACAATGGCATACTTTTAGAAACATAGAAACATAGAAATTAGGTGCAGGAGTATGCCATTCGGCCCTTCGAGCCTGCACCGCCATTCAATATGATCATGGCTGATCATCCAACTCAGTATCCCGTACCTGCCTTCTCTCCATACCCTCTGATCCCCTTAGCCACAAGGGCCACATCTAACTCCCTCTTAAATATAGCCAATGAACTGGCCTCGACTACCCTCTGTGGCAGGGAGTTCCAGAGATTCACCACTCTCTGTGTGAAAAAAGTTCTTCTCATCTCGGTTTTAAAGGATTTCCCCCTTATCCTTAAGCTATGACCCCTTGTCCTGGACTTCCCCAACATCGGGAGCAATCTTCCTGCATCTAGCCTGTCCAACCCCTTAAGAATTTTGTAAGTTTCTATAAGATCCCCTCTCAATCTCCTAAATTCTAGAGAGTATAAACCAAGTCTATCCAGTCTTTCTTCATAAGACAGTCCTGACATCCCAGGAATCAGTCTGGTGAACCTTCTCTGCACTCCCTCTATGGCAATAATGTCCTTCCTCAGATTTGGAGACCAAAACTGTACGCAATACTCCAGGTGTGGTCTCACCAAGACCCTGTACAACTGCAGTAGAACCTCCCTGCTCCTATACTCAAATCCTTTTCCTATGAAAGCTAACATACCATTCGCTTTCTTCACTGCCTGCTGCACCTGCATGCCCACTTTCAATGACTGGTGTACCATGACACCCAGGTCTCGCTGCATCTCCCCTTTTCCTAGTCGGCCACCATTTAGATAATAGTCTGCTTTCCTGTTTTTGCCACCAAAATGGATAACCTCACATTTATCCACATTATACTGCATCTGCCAAACATTTGCCCACTCACCCAGCCTATCCAAGTCACCTTGCAGTCTCCTAGCATCCTCCTCACAACTAACACTGCCCCCCAGCTTAGTGTCATCCGCAAACTTGGAGATATTGCCTTCAATTCCCTCATCCAGATCATTAATATATATTGTAAATAGCTGGGGTCCCAGCACTGAGCCTTGCGGTACCCCACTAGTCACTGCCTGCCATTGTGAAAAGGACCCGTTTACTCCTACTCTTTGCTTCCTGTTTGCCAGCCAGTTCTCTATCCACATCAATACTGAACCCCCAATGCCGTGTGCTTTAAGTTTGTAAACTAATCTCTTATGTGGGACCTTGTCGAAAGCCTTCTGGAAGTCCAGATACACCACATCCACTGGTTCTCCCCTATCCACGCTACTAGTTACATCCTCGAAAAATTCTATAAGATTCGTCAGACATGATTTACCTTTTGTAAATCCATGCTGACTTTGTCCAATGATTTCACCACTTTCCAAATGTGCTGCTATCCCATCTTTAATAACGGACTCTAGCAGTTTCCCCACTACCGATGTTAGACTAACTGGTCTGTAATTCCCCGTTTTCTCTCTCCCTCCCTTCTTAAAAAGTGGGGTTACGTTTGCTACCCGCCAATCCTCAGGAACTACTCCAGAATCTAAAGAGTTTTGAAAGATTATTACTAATGCATCCACTATTTCTGGAGCTACTTCCTTAAGTACTCTGGGATGCAGCCTATCTGGCCCTGGGGATTTATCGGCCTTTAATCCATTTAATTTACCCAACACCACTTCCCGGCTAACCTGGATTTCACTCAATTCCTCCAACTCCTTTGACCCGCGGTCCCCTGCTATTTCCGGCAGATTATTTATGTCTTCCTTAGTGAAGACGGAACCAAAGTAGTTATTCAATTGGTCCGCCATATCCTTGTTCCCCATGATCAACTCACCCGTTTCTGACTGCAAGGGACCTACATTTGTTTTAACTAATCTCTTTCTTTTCACATATCTATAAAAACTTTTGCAGTCAGTTTTTATGTACCCTGCCAGTTTTCTTTCATAATCTATTTTTCCTTTCCTAATTAAGCCCTTTGTCCTCCTCTGCTGGTCTCTGAATTTCTCCCAGTCCTCCGGTATGCTGCTTTTTCTGGCTAATTTGTACGCATCATCCTTCGCTTTGATACTACCCCTGATTTCCCTTGTTATCCACGGATGCACTACCTTCCCTGATTTATTCTTTTGCCAAACTGGGATGAACAATTTTTGTAGTTCATCCATGCAGTCTTTAAATGTCTTCCATTGCATATCCACCGTCAACCCTTTTAGAATTAATTGCCAGTCAATCTTGGCCAATTCACGTCTCATACCCTCAAAGTTACCTTTCTTTAAGTTCAGAACCATTGTTTCTGAATTAACAATGTCACTCTCCATCCTAATGAAGAACTCAACCATATTATGGTCACTCTTGCCCAAGGGGGCACGTACAACAAGACTGCTAACTAACCCTTCCTCATTACTCAATACCCAGTCTAAAATAGCCTGCTCTCTCGTTGGTTCCTCTACATGTTGATTTAGATAACTATCCCGCATACATTCCAAAAAATCCTCTTCCTCAGCACCCCTGCCAATTTGATTCACCCAATCTATATGTAGATTGAAGTCACCCATTATAACGGTTTTGCCTTTGTCGCACGCATTTCTAATTTCCTGTTTGATACCATCTCCAACTTCACTACTACTGTTAGGTGGCCTGTACACAACACCCACCAGCGTTTTCTGCCCCTTAGTGTTTCGCAGCTCTACCCATACCGATTCCACATCCTGCAAACTAATGTCCTTCCTTTCCATTGCGTTAATCTCCTCTCTAATCAGCAACGCTACCCCACCTCCTTTTCATTTCTCTCTATCCCTCCTGAATATTGAATATCCCTGGATGTTCAGCTCCCAGCCTTGGTCACCCTGGAGCCATGTCTCCGTGATCCCAACTATATCATAGTCATTAATAGCTATCTGCACATTCAACTCATCCACCTTATTACGAATGCTCCTTGCATTGAGACACAGAGCCTTCAGGCTTGTTTTTACAACACTCTTACCCCTTATACAATTTTGTTGAAAAGTGGCCCTTTTTGATTTTTGCCCTGGATTTTCCGGCCTGCCACTTTTACTTTTCACCTTGCTACCTATTGCTTCTACCCTCATTTTACACCCCTCTGTCTCTACGCTCACACATTTAAGAAACCCTTTCCCTTTAACTCCATCCTCCACTAGCCCATTCGACACCCCACCCCCCTTATTCAGTTTAAAACCACCCGTGTAGCAGTGGCAAACCTGTGTCATTACCATCACAGTATTAGGGGCTCAGCAACTGACCTGCGAATCTTGGGCTGAGAAAGGAAAATAATCAAGCTGCTCTGCTCAACATCCAGGGTCTCGTGAAAGAAATTCACGTCCAGGCGTTGAGTTTGTCTGTGATGCTGCTAAAGTCTAATGGCAATAATAAGACGCAGACAACATTCATCTTGATATGACCAGGAATTATCCTGCCAATTATCCTTGTGTGGGATTAACATCTGTAGAGGGAAAGGGAATAGACTTGTCACAGCAAGTGAATATAAAAATAATGATTTCAGAAAAATTCTTTGCCACAGAAAGCTGTGGGGGAGGGGGGGGGGGGCAAGTCAGTGGGTATTTTTAAAGCAAAGATTGATCGATTTTTGATTAGTGCAGGTGTCAAAGGTTATGGGGAGAAGGCAGGACAATGGGAGAGAGGGACAGATAGATGAGCCATGATTGAATGGCGGAGTAGACTTGATGGGCCGAATGGCCTAATTCTGGTCCTATTCCTTATGACCTTATGACAAGAAATAAAAGCCTGATGGTCAGTGCAACTTTGATCTTTGATTTGTCCTTTGGCAACCAAATAAGAAATCAACGAAGTAATATTACAAACATTGTGCAAAAAATATTACATATAGCAATTTAAATGAACTTTGACAAATATGAAGTCCGATAGATGTCTGTCAAAAGAAATGTTAATAGCAGCTGGTTGAGCTGCTGCCTCACAGCGCCAGAGATCCGGTTCAATCCTAACTTTGGGTGCTGTCTGTGTGGAGCTTGCACGTTCTCTCTGATCACATGGGTTTCCTCATAGTACATGGGGATTTGCATAGTACATGCAGATTTCTATGTTAATTGGCCTCTAATAAATTGCCCCAGGTATGTAGGGAGTGGATCTGAATGTTGCATGATATAGACCTAGTATGAACGGGTGATCGATTATCGACATGGACTCGGTGGGCCAAAGAGCCTGTTTCCATGCTGTATCTCTAAACTAAACTAAATTGTTTTGATCTGAGTTCAGTAACAGATTGTTTCTACAGATATTAGTAGGCAGGAGACTGCAGATGTTCAAATCTAGATCAAGAAACAAATTGCTGGTGAAACTCAGTGGGTCGAGCAGCATCTGGCAGAAATAAATTGTTGACATTTCAGGTCAAAAGTCCTGATACAGGTTCCTGACCTGAACCATCGATAGTTCTTATCAATTAGTGGACAACGAATTGCTGGCAGCTTGATTTGGCCCAATGACAAACAAACTTCTCAACAATTTTTATTCTGTTAATATTCAAAATTAATTTGGGACTGAGCAACACTGACCTGCCTGTCAGATATTTGAATCTTGGTCTGCTGGGACAGCTGAGTTAGGTCTGAGATAAATCGATGCTTTACTGTGCACTATTGGACTTCTTTAATTCCTGTAAAGTAGCTTGGAAATTTGATGTGGGAAGGATTTGATTCTGCTCTGATGCAAAAATTCATTACCCAGGCACACACGTGTACACTGATGTGGAACATTTCCAAATACTTGGGCAGCACGGTGGCGCAGCGGTAGAGTTGCTGCCTTACAGCTTTTGCAGTGCCAGAAACCCGGGTTCAATCCCGACTAGGGTGCTGCCTGTACGGAGTATGTACGTTCTCTCTGTGATCGCATGGGTTTTCTCAGAGATCTTCGGTTTCCTCCCACACTCGAAAGACGTACTGGATTGTAGGTTGATTGGCTTGGTGTAAGTGTAAATAGTCCCTAGTGTGTGTAGGATAGTGTTAGTGTATGGGGATCGTTGGTCATTGTGGACTCGGTGAACCGAAGGGCCTGTTTCCACGCTGTATCTCTAAACTGATAATGATGGGCAGTAAAAATCAGGAATTTCAGGAAAAGATGGTAGTAAATTAGGAGTGATGAGAGAAAGAAGCTTTGCCCATGAAGAATCTGAGATGAGAGCAATCTGAAAATGTATGCATTGTTAGATATGGGTGAAATCAGTGCGAATCTGGGATAAAAAATAACTTTTTCTATTCTAATTAAATTTGCTAGCTCCAAAAAACAAATGTAGAACTCTCGATGCAGCTCCAGATGCAAGTAGAATTGGATTTTTTCACTGAGGTTGTTCATTTAAACTTGGCCTGGATCTCTGTCCACCCACCCATGAGTAATTTTCCACTTGTATAACTCTGGCATGTTGCAAAGTGATTCTGGAAACAGGTTGAGGTGTAGAGTTTCTGAATAGTGTGCTGTTCCTTCTGTTAGCTGATCCCTGCGAGAGTTTCCATTAACCATTCAACGCATTGCCTATCACTCATGTTCCTCTGTGTATGCAGCATGCTTTGGCCAGTTGATCAAGCCACAAACATGAATGGTGCACAAACCCACATGAAGTAAATATTATTTAGATAGGGGATGAAAGACAGTCCCTGATAATTGTAGACAGCAATGACTGGGCTGTGTCATTCAGGAAGTCTTTAGTCATAAAGATGTTATCTGATAGGAAAATCGTATTATGGAAGGTGACCAGTTACTTTGTAGTTGATTATTGCAATACATGATATCTGTCATTATCTGAAGTAAGATCAAAATGGATTCTATGTCCAGCGTACCTTCAGTAACATTGCAATGCAGACAGATACAAAATAGGTGAGCAAAGCCGCATTTATTTACTGGACACAAGTGTAAAGAGTTTCAATAACACACTGTTGTCTTTACTTCTATTTATTGGTAATACACAAACGTTGCTGCCCTAGCTGTACGTGGTCTGTCACAGGAGCTAGAGAGTGATCAATGGGTGGGGAGGTTGCATTTATACTTCTGATATGGGGAGTGGTTAGTAGTGGTGAGGTCACTATGTTAAAGGCACATGCACATGTCATCTACATCCTTCCCCTTGGAAACAAAGCAATACAGTAGTGACGGGGCGACCACGTCTCATGCGCTACGAGCAGGTAAGCAAACAGTTAAACAAACAGAGGAGCAAACAGCTAAGCAAATTCACCATAGCGGACAGGCGGCTTAACCAGTCGGCCGGATCGGGTACGCAGCTCGCCATCTCCCCCCTCTGCAGAAAGAGCAGGAGCGGGAGCGGTGGACGGAACCGGGGAACCCGGAGGAGAAAGAGCCGGCGGAGCCAGAGGAGGGGACGCAGGCGCAGCAGCGGGTGGACGGGCAGGCGAGCTAGGGCTGGCTGGTGGCGAGTGAGGCTGGAAGAGCTGAGATGGCAGGGACCGAGGCATGCGTGGGGCGGCAGGCAGCGTGGCGGACAAGGGAGGGGAGAAAGGGTCGGCAGGCGGTGGTGGGGGCTCGTTGACAAGCCGCAGATGTTGGCGGGTCCGGCGGTAGATAGTACCGTCGTGGTCGACCAGGTAGGACCGTGGCGAGCCAGCATCACCGACGACGGTGGCAAGCTTGGAGGGGCCGGAGGGGGACTGCATCCGGACGACTTGGCCGGGGAACAGACGCGGTAGGAGACGGCAGGACTGGTCGTGGGAGCGCTTTTGCACTTAGTGCTTGAGTGCAATGCGCTCCTGGACAGCAGCTGGCTAGAGGGCACGAGGGACCGCTGGGTCACAGGGAGTGGAGGTCTCGTAGTGCGAGACATCAGCCGCTGTGCTGGCGAGCCCAAGGCAGTGTCGCGGGAGATGTTACGAAGATTGAGGAGGGCCAGGTAAAAGTCGGATTCGGACAGTCTGCAATGCTCCAGCAAGTCCTTGGCACTGCGGACAGCGCACTCCGCCAGGCCGCCACTTCGCCACTTTCGGCTCCCCGGCGAGCCTCCAATCTGACAACGGCAGCCAGTTCACCAGTGCCGAGTTTCGGGGTTTCGCTGCCTGCTGGAACTTCCGACATTACACCAGCAGTCCAGAGTACCCGTAGAGTAACGGCCTGGCGGAGCGCGCTGTCCGCAGTGCCAAGGACTTGCGAGGCGTGCGTTCAGATCCCACTTCTGACACCATGTAAAGATTCAATAACGCACTGTTGTCTTTACTTCTATTTATTGGTAATACACAAACGTTGCTGCCCTAGCTGTACGCGGTCTGTCACAGGAGCTAGAGAGAGATCAATGGGTGGGGAGGTTACATTTATACTTCTGATATGGGGAGTGGTTAGTAGTGGTGAGGTCACTATGTTAAAGGCACATGCAAATGTCATCTACAACAAGGAACTATAGATGCTTGTATACAAAAAAGAGACAGTGCTAAACTCAGCAAGTCAGGCATCATCTCTAGAGAACATGGGTAGATGACATTTTAGGAGGGGACACTTCTTCAGACTGGTTGTGGTAAGGGGGGGGGGGGAGAAAGCTGGAAGAGAGGTGCGAGTGGGTCAAAGCCTGGCAAGTGATGAGTGGATCCAGGTGAATGGGGTGGTTGATTTGCAGATGGTTGGACAAAGGCCAGAGATGAAAAGACAAAAAAATATGAGACAAGAAGAGAAAAGGCCTGAAATGAGAAACCTGAAGGAATGCCAGGGCAGAGGAAATGGAGAATGGGTGCGCATCTGGGTGTGGAACAGAGGAGAGAGGGGTATAAAGGGGAGGGTGAGGGGATTGTTTGTATGTTAGGTATCTAAAACTGGAGAATTCAGTGTTCATATCAGTGGGTTGAAAACTACCTGAGGGGAATATGGGGTGTTGTTCCTTTACATGTAGCCTCCCTCTGGGAAGTAGAGTTAAAAATGGTTAGCAACCGGGAGATGCAGCATGTACTTGATTCCGTACTCCTGATGTGGCCTACTTTACATCGGTGAGACCAAGCTTAGACGAGGCAACTGTTTCACCAAACAATTGTGCTTAGTCCTCCATAACCTGCTGGATCTCCTGGTTGCTAACCATTTTAACTCCCCTTTCCATTCCAACTGCTGTTTCTGACCAGAGATGTTGCCTGATTTATTGAGTTCCTCCAGCACTTTGTGTCTGCATTAATTTAGTGCCAACTGCAGCACACAAAACAAATCAATGTTCATTATTAGCATGGTATTTTATGAACCGACGTATTGGAAATATGTCTGGTGGAAAATGTAAAAATACAATACATGTCAGAAAATGCATCTTTGTTTCTCCATATATTGATAAGAAATAGTATAGTCATATTTATTCGCCACTTACACCCGAAGGTGCAGTGAAATGAATTTGCCAGCAAGATAAATTAAAAAGAACACACAATACACAATAGGATTTAACACAAACATCCACCACAGCATTCTTCACTGTGATGGAAGGCACAAAGTTCAGTCAGTTCTCCTCCTTGTTCACCCGTGGTTGGAGCCATAAACCCTCCGCAGTCGCTGCTACAGATAGCCCGATGTATAAGCCCTCTCATCGGGACAGTGGAACACACTCCTCGGCTTGGAGGTCCCGAATCGGCACTTTCTTACCGGAGACCACGGCTTCAGAATGTAGGCCGCAGGCCGGCCGGCGCTCGGAGCTCTTCTCTGGCTATCCCCCCCGAGAACACGGATGCAATTATAAAAAAACCACATCAGCGCCTCTACTTCCTGAGAAGATTACGGAGAGTCGGTATGACAAGGAGGACTCTCTCGAACCTCTACAGGTGCACAGTAGAGAGCATGCTGACCGGTTGCATCGTGGCTTGGTTCGGCAACTTGAGCGCCCAGAGCGGAAAAGTCTGCAAAAAGTGGTAAACACTGCCCAGTCCATCATCCTCTCTGACCTCCCTACCATCGACGGGATCTATCGCAGTCGCTGCCTCAAAAAGGCTGCCAGCATCATCAAAGACCCACACCATCCTGGCCACTCACTCATCTCTCCGCTGCCTTCAGGTAGAAGGTACAGGAGCCTCAAATCTGCAACATCCAGTTTCAGAAATAGCTACTTCCCCACAGCCATCAGGCTATTAAACACCTCAAACAAAACTTTGATCATTAATAGCCCATTGCACTTTATCTGTTTATTTATGTGTGTGTGTATATATATATTAATTGATATATGGTCACACTGATCTGTTCTGCTATGTATTTATTTATGCCTACTATATTCTGTTGTGCTGAAACAAAGCAAGAATTTCATTGTCCTATCTGGGACACATGACGATAAACTCTCTTGAATCTTGAATCTTGGATCCCGCTCCGAATGGTAAGTCCACGCCGCACCCGCGGTTAGAAGTTATAGGCTTCAGGATGTTATAGGCTTAATCAATGCTTCTCCATATATGCACACCATATATAGAGAAAGAAAGATTAAGCATCGCTCGTCAATTCTTTCTTGTAGGCTGGGTCTTGTTAGAAATAAACATTGTTTTAAAATACAAGGCAGTATCACATTTCCCTAGCCTACAGTATTCACATCTGTGATAATTTGCTCTCCAATTCTCCAGCTAACCCAATGGTGTGGCATCCATTCTATCCTGCGCTGATTCTAACACGAAGATAGACACAAAAAGCTGGAGTAACTCAGCGGAATAGGCAGCATCTCTGGAGAGAAGGAATGGGTGACGTTTTGGTGCCAAGATCTTCCGACTGAAGAAGGGTCACAACCCGAAACGTCACCTATTCCTTCTCTCCATAGATGCTGCCTGTCCAGCTGTGTTACTCCAGCATTTTGTGTCTATCTTTGGTTTAACCCAGCATCTGCAGTTCCTTCTTCCACATTTCGGCTGATTCTAACACACTGGGCTTCCACACTCCGTCTAACGCACTGAGGTTTCCGCTTTCTGTGCTCCCTTGAATTTTGCTGGGTTCACTGGAAAATTTGTTATACTTTGTGACATCTTTTACGTTACATAGTTTTTATTAACAAATTGTTTTGTAGTATTAACTGGGAATATAATCCAAAAGTCCCAAAAAATTGGGCGGTATGGCATCATCATAGTCCCGAACATACTGATTAACAGAGATTTACTGTGTTTTGCTCTTGTGGACTGAAATAAGTTCTTGGTTGAATCTTTCTCTATAGTAGTGTTATAAACTGTTGCATATTGATCTGTATTCAGTTCTGTTGTTAGTTTGAAAACTGTCTTCTCACATTGTAAAATGGAGGAGCACGGTTAACAGGTTATTTCAGAACAATTAGCAAAAATCCTCCTCCTATGAAAGGGAATTGTTAATTTCACCTCCTTTGGTGTAAAGTTGTTAGTCTTGTAGTTACTGAAAATTAAATTGAATAACTGGAAGATTGAATTTGAATTCTGGGCTTGCACTTAGTGGTGCCAACATTTTATTGGTATATTTCTGTTTGAGGTGTTACCTCAACCTCAAGAAATAAAGATCATTATTCATTCTAAGTGAGTGGTCTTAGTCTTGTAAATTGATGTGGAAATCGGAACATTTTGATTTATGGTACATTGGGAAAAAGTATGTTGTGCTCTACAACTTGGATTTCTTCATGGCTCTGCTCTGCTCTTAAACCTAAAGGATTTCCTTCAAGTAATATTCCATATTTATCGTGGTTATAATGGTATCTGCAATTTTGTGAAATTATTAGTCAAGTGATATTATTAATGTTTGAACCATGTTTACACAGTCTGTCTTGGTGACAACCATAACCTGGCCTTCAACTTGAAAGTAAAATTCTTTCATAACCATTTAATTTTGCAAGGTTTTCTTTAATTCATGACATAGAAAACTCTTATCTTGAAGTAGGCTGGTTAACACTAGCACTGGTGCACAATGCCAAAGGCCACTTCATCAATCCCACACACAGGACTTGGTGGGCCGAAGGGCCTGTTTCCGCACTGTCTCTCTAAACTAAACTAAACTAAAAATTAAAATGGACCAAGATAGTTTTTTTGTATGATGGCTCTCAATGGACCATGTAAAGAGGATGAATGAACTGGAAAAATGCAGCTGCATTTATATCTCTGTTTGTAAATCCCTGTTTATAAAGCTGTTTGTCGGTAGCAACGCAACATAACAACAGACTACGAATGAAATCGGATGGGCAGTCCAGCATTGATCTTGGCACCAAATTTAGACAGAGCAAGTTCACGCCAGACCTATCTACGCTGCAAAGTCCTCCTTGCAGACATCTGAGAGCTGGTATCTAAATTAGGATGTTATGTGGCACTGTTATTTTCTACATGGATATATTCGGAACATACCTGGGAGCTCAAAACTGGATATGTATTAGTAACTTGGGCCTTCTCTATCACGGTTGTGTTTCACCACCATTGGTGACATCATGACGTAATTTCTCTTATCTTGCCTCTGTCAATAAACCACGTTCAATGAACATTGCAGCAGAACTTGCCAGGATATCTTCTATCTATCTCTATATTACTAAAAGTCTGTTCTTGACCGGTTTTGGCCATCTGTGCTGCGATTTCCGAGAGAACGCCGCCACCTACGGCCGTCATTTTTGGCCACCTCGCTCAGAGCCCCCCTCCGCCGCATGTGTGCCAAGGATTTTTCCCGTCGATGAAAATTGACAGAGATATTAATGTTTTTACAAAATTCCCCATTCTCTCTGCTGCCCCTGCTGGAGGGAGGGGGAGGGACTATAAAACCAGGAAGTGGTGTGCCTCAATCAGTCTCTGCAAGTGGTGTGCCTCAATCAGAGCTCTGAATGACACTGAACAAATGTCTACAGCACTGTGAGTACCCTTAATTTGGTTTGAAAATGAAAATATGCTTAGAGGTAAAAAAGCACTGCCTGCAAACAGTTGTTTGGGTTTGGGTTGAAGTAAAAAGGCACGCTCTCTCTCTCTTCCCCTCCTCTCTCTCCCCACCTCTCTTTATCTCTTCCCCCCCTCTCCTCTCTCCCCCCCTCTCTCCTCTCTCCTCTCCCCCCCTCTCTCCCCCCCTCTCCTCTCTCCCCCCTCTCCTCTCTCCCCCCTCTCCTCTCTCCCCCTCTCCTCTCTCCCCCCCTCTCCTCTCTCTCCTCTCCCCCCTCTCCTCCCCCTCCCCTCTCCTCCCCCTCTCCTCTCCTCTCCCTCTCCTCTCCTCTCCCCCCTCTCCTCTCCCCCCCATCTCCTCCCCCCCTCTCCCCTCCCCCCTTCTCCTCCCCCCCCTTCTCCTCTCCCCCCCTTCTCCTCTCTCCCCCCTCTCCTCTCCCCCCCTCCTCTCCCCCCTCTCCTCTCTCCCCCCTTCTCCTCTCCCCCCTCTCCTCTCCCCCTCTCCTCTCCCCCCCTCCTCTCTCCTCTCCCCCCCTCCCCCCCCTCTCCTCTCTCCCCCCCTCTCTCCTCTCCCCCCTCTCTCCCCCCCTCTCCTCTCTCCCCCCCTCTCCTCTCTCCCCCTCTCCTCTCTCCCCCTCTCCTCTCTTCCCCCCTCTCCTCCCCCCCTCTCTCCTCTCTCCCCCCCTCTCCTCTCTCCCCCCCTCTCCTCTCTCCCCCCCCTCCTCTCCCCCCTCTCCTCTCTCCCCCCTCTCCTCTCTCTCCCCCCTCTCCTCTCCCCCCTCTCTCCTCGCTCCTCCCCCCTCTCTCCTCTCCCCCCCTCTCTCCTCCCCCCCCTCCTCTCCCCCCCTCCTCCCCCTCCCCTCTCCTCCCCCTCTCTCCTCTCCCTCTCTCCTCTCCCCCCTCCTCTCTCCCCCCCTCTCCTCTCTCCTCCCCCCCCCTCCTCTCCTCCCCCTCTCCTCTCCCCCCCTCTCTTCACCCCCCTCCTCCCCCCCTCTCCTCTCCCCCCCTCTCTCTCTCTCCCCTCTTTTTCTCTCCCTCCTCCCCTCCATCCCCTCCCCCACCGACCCTCCCCTAAACCCCCCCTCCACACACCCCTACCCCCTTCCCTCCACCCTCCCTGCTCCCCACCTCTCCCCCGCCCCTCATCTCACCCCCCTCTCAGCACCCCTCTCTCTCCCCCCTCTCTCCTCCCCCCTCCCCTCTCTCTCCCCCCTCTCCCACCCTCTCTCCCCCTCTCTCCCTCCCCCCCCCCCCACAACCGCACGTTGGGGGAACAGACCCAACGCGTCTGCACTTGGTCTAGTATTACCTAAAGATTAGGTGAAAAACTGGTGATGCAGCAATCCAGAATTAAGTAAATAATTATCGAACAGCAAAGTTAACCCATCTTAACAGCATAGATGTACGAAAATAATCCTCCAGCCAATGAATCGTATCAAAGGTCTGCACTCCACATCTAATCCTGAATGTTGTTACTAATTAAACAGCTTGGTGAGGAAAAGACTCCATATTCAATAAGGATGGAGCCCAAACCGTCAGTCTCAAAGATGTAAGTGAAGCATTTGCAACCAACCTCAAATTAAAATACCAAGATGTGCCGTGCCTTCCCCAGATGCGCTGTAGAAAGCATGGTTTAGAAACAGCTCCATTCAAGACCGCAAGAAATTGCAGAGTGTTGTGGATGCAGCTCAGCCCATCACGCAAACCAACCTCCCTTCAATTGACTCCAACTACACTTCATGCTGCCTCAGCAAGGACAGCATCATAATCAAAGTCTCACCTAGGTCACTCCGTCTTCTTCCCACTCCCATTAGAAGTACAGAAATTTGAAAATGCACATCTCCAGATTAAGGGACAGTTTCTTCCCAGCTGTTATCAGGCAACTGAACAGTCCTCTCACCAACCAGAGAGCAGTTCTGATCGTCTAGGAGACCTTCAAACTTTAATCATACTTTACTGCATCTAGAAACGTAATACTCTTAATCCTATACACGGTGGATGGCTTGATTGTAATCATGTGTTGTCTTTTCGCTGACTGGATAGCATGCAACGAAAAAGCTTTTCACTGTACCTCGGTACACGTGACAATAATAAACTAAAATAAAAGTGGATGATTCACCTCAACATTGTGTTCCAGAATTTCTGAGTTCATAGAAACAAGTCTTCATGCAATTTAACTTCTCAATGTCAAGACACATTAGCGGACATGACAGACACAAAGGCGTTGGACTCAGGCGACATATTCACAATAGCATTGAAGATTTGCATATCAGAATAGATCAGCAGTTCTATTATAGTTAAGAACGTACAAAATAATTGCAGGTGCTGCTACATAATTTAATAAACGTGTGGCTGATCTATTAGCTTGTTGCCACTTTCCTGCACTAGCCCTCTATCCCCTTGATTTCTTAATATTGAAAAAATCTATTGAATATATTTGAAACTAAATCTCCACAGGCTGCTTGGGTAGACAATTTCAGATACATAACTTTGTGAGTGAAGACATTTCTTTGAATGTCTGTCTTAAATGCTCGGACTCATCTTGAGACTGACCCAGATTTAAATCCTGAAACTCTCTCTTAACAAGAGTACTGTTGGAGTACCTTCACCAGAAAGACTACATCAGGTACTACCCTAACATCACATCAAGGGCAAGTAGGTATAGGCAATTAATGCCAGCAATGCCCACATCCTGAAAATATATTTTTTTTAAATCTCCTGACAGGACAAATCCATTAACATTAAAAAAATACTTTCCCTTTCTATTTTTATAGCAATGTGGATGACCTCACATTTTTCCACAGTGTATTTTATCTGGCATGTTCTTTCTTATTCACTTAGTTTGTCTATGTTTCTTTAAAGCCCCCTCAGTATCCAGCCCACATTCCATACTGAACTAATTGGCAGTGTGCTTGGCAAATATCCAATGCTATGCCTAATCCCCTCGTCCATCACCGTGCTGGTCAATGCTTCGCAGCCTGAAAAGTAACACATGTATTCCCAACTCCGTTTTCTGTCTCGAGCCATGCGGTACATTACCCCAATGCCATGCGGTACATTACCCCAATGCCATGTGCTTCAATGTTGTTTGACAACCTCTTGATGGTTTTCTAAACATTCAGATACACCACATCAACTGGCTGCTATTACCAATTCTGCTAATTGTGAGCTCAGATAATTCAGAAATTTGTCAAATATGATTTATCTTTCATAAGTTCATGTTGACTGCCTAATCCAACTATGGTGGAATACTGATAATCAACTAGTTGGCTATTAGGAAATCTCTATGGCATGACATCTGGCTCACCAGGTGATATTTGCTTTGCTTCACAGAAACGCAGCATGGCCCCATTTCCTGTGCTCCCTTGAAATGTTCTTGGAAATCACCATTAACAAGCAACTACTGTTCTGGCCTCACGCACTGTGATAATGAGAGTAGGTCGGAGGCCTTGATCTCCTGTGGCAAGAAAGTTGCCACCTGTCTCCAGAGTATTTGCATTTTCTACAAGGTACACGTCAAGAATATGATTGGATGCTCACCAGTTGCCTAGATGTATGGAGCTCCAGCAGCATTCTTGACACTTGCTACCGCCCCACACAAAGCATTGATGATAGATCAGTGTGAGCTTAAATATTTACTTCCTTCGCCACAAACACATCGTACCAGCAATATTAGTCATTTACAAAATGCACCACAATTAATTTGACTAGACTGGTTTCAAAGCAACTCTTAAATGTGTGATTTTCATTACTACCAGGACAATAGTAACCACACCTGCAGGATGGGGGGGTGGGAGGGTGGGTGGGAGGAGGGTGCCCCCTCCCATTGGTACGGAACATTTGCATTTTTCAGCTTGAAATTGTGCAATATGGTGCATACTGTAGCGAGTCTTATAACTTACACTTGAATGCAATATATAGGCTTTAAATTGGATTGGCGCGTTTTTGAAAGGGGGGAGGCTGTGTGATCACTGATCACTGGCCTTGGGGGTACCCTGTGAGGGACCGAGTGGGGAGAGGGTGTGGAAGAAGGGTAGGAACGTTTTGAAATTTAATGTATTAAAATCATGTTTTAGTGCACTGTAGAAGTATGATTTCAATGTTTTTTGAATGAAGTATTTTTAAGAGGTAACTTTTTAAGGGGTAACTTTATCCACACAAAGGGTGATGGGTGTATGGAACAAGCTGCCAGAGGAGGTAGTTGAGGCAGGGACCATCCCAACATTTAAGAAAAAGTTAGACTGATTCATGGATAGGACAGGTTTGAAGGTATGGACCAAAAGCAGGTAGCGTAGCTGGGACATGTTGGCGGGTGTGGGCAAGTTGCACCCAAGGGCCTGTTTTCACACTATATCACTCTATGACTACATTATACCTCCACCATGCATGAATGCTTCAGAATCAAGTGATCGAGTTTTATTGCCATATACTCAAGCATAGAAACATAGAAAATAGGTGCAGGAATAGGCCATTCAGCCCTTCGAGCCAGCACTGCCATTCAATATGATCATGGCTATTCATTTAAAATCAGTACCTGTTTTTTCCCCATATCCCATGATGTCGTTAGCCCCAAGAACTAAATGTAACTCTCTCTTGAAAACATCCAGTGAATTGGCCTGCACTGCCTTCTGTGGCAGAGAATTCCACAGATTCACAACTCTCTTCGTGAAGAAAGTTTGTCCTCATCTCAGTCCTAACTGCCCCCCCCCCCCCTTTATTCTTAAACTGTGACCCATGGTTCTGAACGCCCCCAACATCGGGAACATTTTTCCTGCAGTTACAGTAAGTGAAAATCTAGCAGGCAAGCAGGATGCTTTCACCAACCACCCCCATTTGAAGTCCACTACCTTCCACCATTTCTACCCAGTGCTTGGTACTTACTTCCAACAGCCACTGGTTATCCTCCAGGATGCACTGACCCGCAGCCTGATCCATGCCGGTCACCTGGGCAAATTTGACACAGAGACTCTCTCTCTCTCCCCCTCTATCTCTCCCCTCCCCCTCTCTTTCCCCTCTCTCTCTCTCTCTCTCTCTCTCTCCTCTCTCCCTCTCTGTCTCTCCCCTTCCCTCTCTTCTCTCTCTCACCCCTCTCTCTCTCTCCCCCTCTCTCTGCCCCCTCTCCCTCCCCCCTCTCTTCCCCCCTCTCTTCCCCCCTCTCTTCCTCCCACCTTACTCTTCCCCCTCTCTCTTGTCCCCTCTCTCCTCTCTCTCTCTCCCCCCTCACCCTCTCTCTCCCCCCTCTCCCTCTCCCCTCTCTTTCCCCTAACTCTCTCTCCCCTCTCTTTCCCCTAACTCTCTCTTCCCCTCTCTCTCTCCCCCTCTCTTTCTTCTCTCTCTCCCCCTCTTCTCTCCCCCCCTCTCTCTCCTCTCTCTCCCCCTCGTTTCCCCCAACCTCTTTCCCTCCCTCTCTATCTCCCCCTCGCTCCCTCTCCACACACTCCCCCCTCTCAGTTTCCCCTCTCTCTCTGTCTCTCCTCTCACCTCTCTCTCTTCCACCCTCTCTCCTCCTCTCTTCCCCATTTCTCCCTCCTACCTCACTCTTCCCCTTGCCCTCTCCCCTCTCTTTCTCCTCTGTCTCTATCTTTCTCTTTGCCCCCCTAGCTCTCTCTTTCCCCCATTTCTCTCGTTCCCCCTCTCCCCCTCTTACCCTCTCCTCCCTCTCCACCCCCTCTCTCTCTTCCCTCTCATCCCTCTCTCCCCCCCCCCCTCTCCCACCTCACTCCCCCCTCTCTCTCCCCTACCTCTCTCTCCCCTCTCCCCCCCCCTCTTCTGAGAGTTTATCCGAGTTTTGAAATTTTCGTTGATCACAAAATTTCTCACCACTGAGCGTGAGAAATTACCGATGAGCATGAGGGCGTGAGAGTTTGCTTGAGGGCGTGAGTCTCACGCTCAAAGCGTGAGAGTTGGCAGCCCTGCAGTAGCCTGAAAAATCGCCTGTGGGACAGGCCCAATACTCCAGCACTTTGTGTCCACTTGTGTGTGATACTGCACAGTTTGCTGGACCTGTGGTTGGAGAGGGCATTTTAAGCTTCTCTGCCCTTCACCTCTTTTCCCCTCACAAAGTAGTATAGGTCCCAACACCAACCTTGGTGCAAAAGTGATTATTTTCGGTTGAACAGGATTGCTATGTTAGAGTCAGTTGTTTTAGAGAGGGTATGTGAAGGAGGTCCCCTTCATCATACATGGTAGTCATTAGAATTAAAAAACTACAGGTCAGGTTTCTTAGAGGTTGGCATTTGAATCAAGGTGCGTACATTGTGATGCAGTAAATAAAGGCGTTTATCAAATGCTCGTAAGACTGAAAGTAGGGGGAGGCGGGCGGAGGGGAAGAAGGGTCCTGACCCGAAGCATCACCCATTCTTTAATCTCCAGAGATGCTGCCTAACCCGCTGAGTTACTCCAGCACTTTGTGTCTACCTTTGGTATAAAACAGCATCTGCAGTTCCTTCCTATTACATGTTGAGTATATAAGTTGGGATGTTGGTGAGGCCACATTTGGAATATTGTGTTCCGTTTTGGCTACCCTTCTATAGGGAAGTGGTTGTTAAGCTGGAAAGAGTGAAGGAAATATTTGCCAGGATTTGAGGGCCTGAGCTACAGGGAGACCCCTCACCAAACACAGGTCCAGCAAACTATGTTGTTTGACACACAAGTGGACACAAAATTCTGGACTAACTGAGCGGGTCAGGCAGCATCTCTGGGGAGCATGGATAGGAGGCATGGACAGCTATAGTGGTGCACCGGTAGAGTTCTTTCCTTACAGCAACAAAGACCCAGGTTCGATCCTGACTACGGGTGCTGTTTTTTGTATGGAGTTTGTACATTCTCCCTGGCACCGCGTGGGTTTTCTCCGGGTGCTCCGGTTTCTTCCCACACTCCAAGTTTGTAAGTTAATTGACTTTGGTAAAATTGTGTAGTGTACCTAGTGTGTGTAGGATAGTGTTAGTGTACGGGGTGACTGCTGGTCGGAGCAGGGCTTGTTTCCACACTGTAACTCTAAAGTCTAAGGAGAGGTTGGGCAGGCTACAACTTTATTTCTTGGAGCGTAGGAAGCTGAGGGGTGATATTATAGAGGTGTAGAAGTTCATGAGCAGAATAGATTGTGTGAATGCACAGTCTTTTTCTCAGAATAAGAGAATCAAGAATCAGGAGATGAACCTTTAGGAAAAGGGGACTGATTTAATGAGAACCTGAAGGGCAACGGATGGTAAAGCAACTGAAAGTGGAGGTGGCTGAGGCAGGCAAGATATCAGCATTTAAAGGACATTTGGACAGATACATGAATATGAAAGGTTATAGGGATATGGGCCAAATGCGGGCAGGTGGGACTAGTGTAGATGTTCATCTTGGTCGGCATGGGCAGGTTGGGTCGTAGGACATGTTTCTGTGCTGCATTGCTCGATGACTAATAGCATTGCTTGTGATTTAGGAGGAGCAGTTCAGTTCAATTTACTGTCTCTAAATTAAACCCAGTCTCACTCTTCTGATGTCCATCTATAACATGCAATTTTAACTCCTCCCCACTTTCAATAATTATTCATTGTTGGAGGCCATCTTCCAGGACTGTCCGTCATTGCCTTTCTCAATCAGCTGGTATTCCCAAGCAGCTCGACATTTCACTTTACCAACTGCCAGAGGGGAAACCAATTTTATTTTCTATAAACAGGTCTTGAGGTGCTGTTGTTCAGTTTGACAGAAACTTTGTGTTGCTGAAATTTCCAATTTTCCCCGCACGCTTTGACAGGGAGAATACTGATGTGCCTTCCCGATCCCCCATTCGCTGTGATGGCATTTCAGTCTCAGTCACAGAGGCCGATGTCAGGAAATCCTTCAGAGGGGTGAACTCCCGAAAAGCACCTAGTCCCGATGGTATACCCGGTCGTGTTCTAAAAACCTGTGGGGACCAACTGGCTGGAGTTTTTACGGACATTTTCAACCTCTCACTTCTGAGGTCTGAGGTCCCCACCTGCTTTAAAAGGGCATCAATTATACCGGTGCCCAAGAAGATTAAGGTGACGTGCCTCAATGACTATTGACCAGTGGCACTAACGCCGGTGGTGATGAAGTGCTTTGAGAGGTTGATCATGGAGCAAATCAACTCCTACCTCGACAAAAACCTGGACCCACTGCAGTTCGCGTACCGCCACAACAGATCAACGGTGGATGTGATCTGGCTGGCCCTCCACTCCGCACTGGACCACTTGGACAACAAAAACTCATAGCACCTCAAGGCTGCGTGCTCAGCCCCCTGCTGTACTCACTCTATACCCATGACTGCGTAGCGAACCACAGTGCGAACTCCATCATCAAGTTCGCTGACGACACCACTATTGTGGGGCGTATCACTGATGGGGATGAGTCAGAGTACAGAAGAGAGATCGAGCAACTGTCCATATGGTGCCAGCGCAATAACCTGGCCCTCAACACCAGCAAAACCAAGGAACTGATTGTGGACTTTGGAAGGAGTAGGAGGGGGACCCACAGCCCCATTTATATCAACGGGTCGATGGTTGAAAGGGTCAAGAACTTCATATTCCTGGGCGTGCACATCTCTGAAGATCTTTCCTGGTCCGAGAACACTAACGCAATTATCAAAAAAGCTCATCAGCGCCTCTACTTCCTGAAAAGATTACGGAGAGTCGGATTGTCAAGGAAGACTCTCTCTAACTTCTACAGGTGCACAGTCGAGAGCATGCTGACCGGTTGCATCGTGGCTTGGTTCGGCAATTTGAGCGCCCTGGAGAGGAAAAGACTACAAAAAGTAGCAAACACTGCCCAGTCCATCATCGGCTCTGACCTTCCTTCCATCGAGGGGATCTATCGCAGTCGCTGCCTCAAAAAGGCTGGCAGTATCATCAAAGACCCACACCATCCTGGCCACACACTCATCTCCCTGCTACCTTCAGGTAGAAGGTACAGGAGCCTGAAGACTGCAACAACCAGGTTCAGGAATAGCTACTTCCCCTCAGCCATCAGGCTATTAAACCTGGCTCGGACAAAACTCTAATTATTAACAACCACTTTCTGTTATTTGCACTTTACCAGTTTATTTATTCATGTGTGTATATATTTATATCATGGTATATGGACACACTTATCTGTTTTGTAGTAAATGCCTACTATTTTCTGTGTGCTTAAGCAAAGCAAGAATTTCATTGTCCTATACAGGGACACATGACAATAAACTCACTTGAACACTTGAACTTGAACTTTGTTCCATCTTTGCTTTAAGTATTGTAAAGGCTGTTCCTACGAGCATTTATTGCAGTCAAATACAACTCTCTGGCACAGTGCATCTGATCTGATGGATCTGAATCTATTAAAAATACCTTGGGAAGCCATCACAAGCAAGAGTTCCAGTCAATGTCAGCATCCTGTACCTACCTATTGAATGATTACATGAACTGAAATGCAACACGGGATCTCTTATTCTGGGGAGAGCAGACCTTGAATGGCATTTTTGTTTATATCAGAAGAATTTGTAATCCACATTTAATTTTTGCATACTTTCCGATGGTATGTGAAGAACAGACTTGTAATACAAACATTTTTCAAGACCTCAAAACCCACCACTCAGTCATATGCCACATTTGGAGAATTTATTTCCTTACATGGGTTAACGTTAATTAATTTGCCACATGCAAATACAATGTTGCACGTCCACAAGCAGAGCATAATTACTAATTCCACTAACAAGGGCATCTCAATTTATCTGCTAACTAGATAGAACATTTCAGAAACTAGCCTATTTATGAAAAGGGATTCTGCAAAAACATTAATCTTTTGAGAGTCTAGGATTTTAATGAGCGTATATTTACCTCCCTTTTTGCAGGGCTGAAAACTATTGGTGGAGAGGACAGAATAAGCGCACACTGAAGGTGGGGCAGTTCCCACGAAATACAGTGACATCCGTGGCAGGCCTTTCAGCCCATGACATCAGCCATCCGCTCAAGAACAGCTTTATTCACACGGGGCATGGAGATACCAAACTTGATCGTTGCTGGGGATTTCCTGACAAAATAGATGAGTACGTAGGACATTGCATATAAGCCAGACTGCGGCATATTCCACTGAATAGCTCAAGTGTATGTGTACAAAAGCCCGTTTTACTTTTCTTTAATTTACACCTGTCTGGGCATATATTGATATTGTTTTTTCAGTGCACACATGTAATCCATAATGAAACATTAAGTTGCCCTCTCCTTACCTTAATGACGACAACTTGCACTTAAGTTATCACATTTTCCATTATTCTGTCCCCTATAACAGGATGTTCTCTCTATAACTGAAGAATCCCAATTCATGATGCTGGTGTAATCTACTGTTTTGCCCATGATTTTTCATGTGCGAGCTCACGCAGTGAATTTTAATAATCCTATCATCACCGGATACGCCTGAACTTCCCATTCTATTAAAAATCTGAAGAAATGATCCTTATTGAATTCTCTGCCGCCTCCATGTTCAGATGCCCCTATCACCCACAAACTCCCTGAAATGCAGGCAGATACTAAATTCAACATGATATTTTGAACCTTTTTCACAGTCATTAACTAACATTAATATATTTCAAACTTGAATTGTAAAATATTATATCAGTCTTGTGCTTTGTTTTGTTTGTGGGACTGAGAAATGCAATAATATCACTTCTGATCTGAGGCTAATTGTGTGCAGCACATATATCTCCATCATGCAGTGAGACTGGATTGGATATTAGATAATCAATAGATTTAATCTATGCCCAGAAATGAGACTTCTATACTCTAGATTGGTCATTGTTGGTCAACGCACAGTGGCGCAGCTGTTAGAGTGGCTCTCTCACAGTGCCAGAGACCCGAGTTTGATCCTGACCTCGGGTGCTGTCTGTGTGGAGTTTACACGTTTTTTTCTGTGATCATGATGGTTTCCTCCCAGATGCTCCGGTTTACTCTCGCATCCCAAAGGCATGCAGGTTTGTATAGTAATTGGCCATTGTAAAGCTGCGCTTAATGTTTAGAGTGGGATGAGAAAGTGGGATAACATAAAAGTAGTGTGAACAGGAATTTGATGGCCGGTAAGGACACGGTGGGCCGAAGGGCTTGCTTCCGTGCTGTATCTCTAAACTAAACCAAACCAGTACATCTATGCATTTTTGATCTTTTTGAAGTTTTTCTTGTTAAGTGCATTTTTGGAAATTAATCCACTATCCAAATATTTGAGATACTAAATAAAATTTGCTCTTGCAAAACTTAGGTGAAAAATAAGTAAATATTTTTTCATTTCAACTCGCGTTCTTGTTGCATGCACAGATGACACGCCTTGTGTAAAATGAGACTAAGGGCTGCTTTCTAGGAATACAACCCCACTCGCCCCACACCCTGTTACTAGAGGTAGGTAGGGGAAGGGTGAGGGCAACCTGTACTTTAGTTCCATATCCTGCTGGTGAAACTTGTAAATACAGATGAAACAAAACTAACTGATTGTGCCGACAGAACAGCTCCATGTGGTGTTTTAGAAACAAGGAACTGCAGACGCTGGCTGATACACAAAGGAACATAAGTTGCTGCAGTAACTCAGCAGCTCAGGCAGCATCCGCTAACCTCATCTACAGTAATCTGGGGTTCCCGATGTGGCCTCCTATACATCGGCGAGACCAAGCGTAAACGTGACGACCATTCCACCGAACATCTGAGCTCGGTCTGCCAGGACCTCCTGGATCTCCTGGTTATCATTTTAACTCCCCTTCCCATTCTGATCTTTCTATCTTGGGCCTCCTCCATTGCTAGAGTGAGGTCACACACAAACTGGAGGAACAGCAACTCATATTCTGCTTGGATAGCATACAACCCAATGGTATGACCATTGAATTCTCCAATTTTAATTAACCTCTAACTAACACCTCTCCCCCCTGTGTCCCTCACACTTCCCATCCCCCTCACCTGTGCTTCCGACCTTCCTAACTCCTACCGTTTATATCTCACCCCACCCCTCCTGCCACATTCCTTCCTTTGGCTTCACAATTTGCTCTTCAGTCTTATCTCACACCTTCTGCTTCTGTCTCTGGCCTTTGTTCCAACCATCTGTCTATCAAAAGCCCCCCTCGCCTGTGACCACCTATTATTTCCATGCTTTGTGATGCCCCTCTTCTCTTCCAACTTTCGTCTTTGCCCCCCCCCCCCCCCCCCCCCCACAATCAGGCTGAAGAAGGGAAACAACACCTGACTATGTTCTCCAGAGATGCTGCCTGATCTGCTGAGTTGCTCTAGCACTTTGTGTCCCTCCATGTTGTGTTTGGCCTTTCCATTTGATGGAATACACAGAACTATCGCGCACCTTTCTCAGGATGCAGATTTTGAAATTATTGATTGATTGGCTTATCTGCCCAACAACCCTGTGTTAACCCTCATTTAACACAGACTTTAAGTACATTATAAATTAATCAATTTCAAATTTTACAAACCCCACTGTTTCTGAAAGTTTTGCTACACGTTTCTGTTTATTCAATACCGGGATCATTGTGGCCTTCAGTCTTGCATAATCCTTGCCTTTTTGCATAATTTTTGCATCGCTTTATGTGTTTCCGGGAGGCACAGTGGCAGAGTTGCTGCCTTACAGCGGCAGAGACCCGGGTTCAATCCTGACCTAAGTTCTGTACGGAGTTTGTACATTCTCCCTGTGAACTACATGAGGTTTCTCCGGGTACTCCGGTTTCCTCCCACACTCCAAAGACGCACAGGTTTGTGGGTCATTTGGCTGTAGTAAAAATTGTAAATTGTTCTCAATGTGGTAGTGTACGGGGTGATCGCTGGTCGGCGTGGGCCAAAGGGCCTGTTTCTACGCTGTATCTCTAAAGTCTAAAGTCCTTACTGTATCAAGTTGAGGAAACAATTTTTTTATAGTGACCAGTTGACCAGTTACATTTTGGAAATGTGTCCCAGCTAAATAAATACTGCAAAACATATTGGGGTAATTGTTTTAATACTGCAATCACAGGTTGCTGACTTCCTCTATTATGTGGATACTTGGAGTTCATGTCAATAACCTCTCTGTGCTATTATAATTGGATCAAGTTTTCATTTAATATCTGGACCATTGCAGATGTGCACTTCTTGTTTGGGAACTTGTTGCACTGTAACTTATTGATAAATTATTTTGATTAGCTCAATATTGTATGGACTCTTTTTTAACCTCATAGATTGTACCTGGGCAATCCCATGGATCCACCAGATGTACTTGGACTGGATATGAAACTGACCAGGCCAACACAGCTGCCAGGAAGATCAAAGAGTAAGAAATAAAGGGGAAAAATAAGTTAATGTTTTCCTTTCGTGTAAATTTTGATTTCTTTGTTACAATTGTCAAGAATACCACAAAACTCAAATGTGACTATCAGCTATGCCGTCATGCATAATAGACATTTATAGCTGGGATCCTTAGGTCTGTACAGTTTTACAACGTATTTAATATTAGAAGCTCTTCAGGATGTAGTTTGAAATTATGGTTCTTGCTATGTGCTGAAATGGAACCAAAGATGTTTCTGCTTTTGTATTCTACAGGATCAGAAAGTTTGTTTTATCTATTGCTGACACTTCTGGAATGAAGACTTCAGGCTTGTATTCCAGAAATCTACAAAGATCTAAAAGATTTACCCGAATGGTTAAACCTAGGAAGTGAAAAGGGCATAAGGTTATCGAAAGTCCCCTGTACAGCCAGTTGCCCTATTGATTCCATATAAATCCTTACTAGAGCACCCAATCAGTCTATTCTCCTGCTCTGTCCTATTAGACATGTAAGTTTATTTTTTCGTGCCAATTCGGTTAAAGCCTGACAACCCATTTGCAGTTTGGCAAGATCGACTGTGTATCAGCTTCTGGTCAGGAATGAACAGCATTGAATCCTGGGTCGGCTGAGGTCAGGCCTGATCAAGGCCTTGCAGTATCATGGTGCTGTACAGGCACTTTCTTCGGGGCAGGCAGCACTCTTGAGTTGGTGTATCCAACTCAGATAACACGCTGCATGAAAAGTACATAAATCTGAGGAGATGAGGCAAAATTAGGAATTCTCTGGGATGGAGAGGCAATGAGTTTGACAAAAGAAACACAGCCACCTTAGATTTTTGCAAGGGTTGCTGTATTAAAATGTAGACACTATGTTGTCAGGTGGTCATATGCCCTGTGCCCTGGATGGGCATCTGAACCGCATCATGTTTGTAATGAACATGCTTAATGGAGATAGTAAGTCATATTGGACCGTGGCTAGCTTTAGGTCAAGTTTTAGGTCAACCGATCATTATTTATTTCCACCTGAAATGTTTGATTGTTTCAACTTCCACTGACCTCACATTTGATTTTAATGACATAAAAGGAAGCAGTTGCACATTTGGGATTTTGCTGACTCTTGATATATAAAAACATATTTCAGAGGTATTTCTTGTGCTTTGAATAAAAATAGAGATATTGTCATTGTTGCTTGGAAAGTTGATGTTATCTGAGGTTGGGATCAGGTTCCCATTCCATGAAGCCAGTGTGTTTATATACAATGTCTCTCTCTCTCACTCATCTGCCTAGATGATGATTAAGCTTTTTGAACTGTTGTGGCATTCACTAGTAAATACTTTGTTACAAAGAGGTTTCCAGGCCATTTTGACAAATTCCACGAGTAGGCAAATTCTAGGCAAATGCTGTGCAACTTGGATAAATGTGAATTTGGTTATTTTCGTAGGAAAGGCGCAATATTATTTAAATAGGAAATGTTGATGTACAAAGCCATCTTGATCATTCAAAAGCTAACAAGCAAATGCAAACAGTTAAGGTGGCAAAAATGCTATATTAACCTTGATTCTGAGAGGTATGGAATAGAGAAACCTAAATGTTTTCCAGCTTTTATTGCCCCTTGGTGGAGGCTGCAACTTTGTTCCCTTTTATAAGGCTAGAGATACAGCGCGGAAACAGGCCCTTCGGCTCACCGAGTCAGCAGCGACTAGTGATCCCCGCACACTAACACTGTCCTACACACACTGGAGACAATGTACATTTATACCAAGCCAATTAACCTACAAACCTGTACGTCTTTGGAGTGTGGGAGGAAACCGAAGATCTTAAAAAAACCCATGTGGTCACGGGGAGAACATACAAACTCCATACAGACAGGATCCATAGTCGGAATCGAACCCGGGTCTCTGGCAAAGGCAGCAACTCTACCGCTGCGCCACTGTGCCGCCTGTACTTGTGCTATAAAAGGGTTTAGTAGATGTTTTTCAGAACTATTATATTCCCTCTCTCTCTTTGTGTGTTGTGTATGTGGGCGGGGTTTTTAGAAGCAGGTGAACACCATTCAGTCCTTGTAGCCTGCTCCACAATGTAATGTTCTATCTTCATACCATATTCCTGTGCTCTCCCCGTATCACTGCACACACCTTGTGTCTAGAAATCTAGCGATCTCCTTAATTATATTCAGCAACTTGGCATTGACTGCCTTCTGAGGGAGAGAATTCCACACGTTCACCATTCCATGAGTGTAGAAAGTCTCAGTCCTATATGCCTCTCACCAGATCCTGAAATTGTGCCCCTCTTATTCTAGACCCTCTAACCAGGAGCAAGATCTCATCCAGCGTGTCTAGCCCTGTCAGAAATTTGTATGTTTAATTTAATTCCCTTTTTATTCTTTAAATGAAAGTTAATGTAGACCGAATCACCCAATCTCTCCTTGTACCACAAGCCTGCCATTCCCGGAATCCATTTGGTGATCCTTCGCCACATCCTCTTTACAGCAGCAAATCTGATTTTTATATTAGAGGGACCACAATTGTATACAGTATTCCAGATGCCTGTAAACCTGTGGCAAAACATTTTGGCTTCTCCAAACCTGTCAACATACCATTTAGCCACCTGAACTGCTTGCTTCTCCTGCTTGTTTACTTTTAGTAAATAATGTAGAAGGGCATCAAGATTATTGTCCTATTTAAATAATATTGTCTTTGCTTTTTTTCCACACAAATCTAAATAAATTCACATCTACTCAAGTTATACAGAATTTGCCAAGAATTTGCCTACTTACAGTATCTAAATTGGCATTAAACCTATTTGTTATCAGGAGTTAACCCCCTGATGACGCATAATCCTAAGATTTCTTTCATCAACCTGAGAAATATTAAATTTGGTTCCCTTGCCCATATCGTCCATCTATATTGTGAATACCTGGGATCCAAACACTGATCAATGTCGTTCCAAGGGGTGGCACACTGGCGCAGCGGTAGAGTTGCTGCCTTACAGCGCCAGGGACCCGGGTTCGATCCTGACTACTAAGGGTGCTGCCTGTAAGGAGTTTGTACGTTCTCCCCGTGACCTGTGTGGATTTTGTCTGGAGTGCTCCGGTTTTCTCCCACACTCCAAAGATGTTAGGTTTGTAGGTTAATAGGCTTGGTATAAATGTTAATTGTCCCCAGTGCGTGCAGGATAGCGCTAGTGTGCGGGGATCGCTGGTCGCTGCGGACTCGGTGGGCTGAAGGGCCTGTTTCCGTGCTGTATCTCTAAATTAAACTAAACTAAGCCTCTATAGTCACTGCCTGCCACACTGAGGAAGTCCCATTTATTTCTACTCTCTGCATACTGTAAGTGAACCAATTTTAATTGGCTCAAACACCATTTACTTTCACACTAATCTCCCATGGCTGGCTGAAAATCCAATTATATAACTTCTATTTGTTCTCCATTATCTATTCATCCTTAAAAATTCTATTTCTCTTTCATAAATTAATGTTGACATTGTCTTAATCCTTTTGATATTTTCTACATGTCCTGTTATTAGTTCCTTTATAATACAGTTCAGTGTTTTCTCTCCTCATGACATACACTCTGACGATTCCTGTTCGTTCTCCCTCGTTTGAAAAAAAAATTGGATTAGATTTCACATTCTCCCCCCTGCACGGACTATTTCAAAATCCATATAATTTTGGAATCTGCCAACATTGCATTCATTATATCCATGGCTACCTCTGTTAGTACTCAAGGATGCAGATTATTCTGGGAATTTAGCAGCATTTCAGTGGCACGTAACTAGCACCGCTTTCTTTTAATTATGCCGTGTTAAAACAATTTGGTTCTGTTGGATTCCTAGAAAGTTATTGGTGTCCTTGTGCTCCATGTTCCTTTATCCCAGTTTCTGACTGAAAGCTACAGAATCAGAGTCAGTCACGTATCTGTGCTTTCTAAGAAATGTTTTCCTGCTCCAAGTCTGAATAATCAGTACTTGGAGCAGTATCAGCTCCAATCAGTTGGAGCAAGCACATTTTATAAAGATGAAAGTACACTGAGCATAAATCTGAACATTTAGCTTCTCAGCTAGGAAGATGGAATACACTGCAGCTAACTGTTCATTCCTTCTCTAAAAATGCCTGCCCAGGTGGTTCATTACAGGTTGAGATATGTGTTTTGCAAGTTGTCTGCTGGTGCAGTTTGGTGTGATTGTGCTAATGACCATGGCCTTTTCTTTCCGTGCTCTCTCTTAACACTTGCAGAGGAGCCTCCTCCACGTCCTCCTCAGCCAACAATCTACGGCAAGAGTAAGTTGCGGCATTTTCTGCAGTTTAAGGGATGTTCCTGCCCTCTCTGTTCCATGTTAGCCCCTCTCTTTAAAGGTATTTTCTGATGTACCATCAGTCTGGAGGCATGGGGTTTGTTGTGTGACGGGGTTTGGCACAGAACTGAGATCGGAGGACTCTGGTCTAAATGCTGTTCTGCCCAATTATCATCAAATGAAACTTGATCATAATCTAAACATTGCTTTACCTTATAAATTTAAATTGGACAGATTACTAAAGTAGAATGTGTCTCTTTCATGCGCATTCTGCCATAGTTCATTGACATTCATTTTAAACTTCCAAAGGGCTTTGAACAGTATTTGGCCATCATTTTGAGGAACATGTTAGGGCCTTATTGAGATTAAACAATACTGTGAAGACCTTCCATACTTTATTAATAACCCCTTTCTCATTTCTGTTTTGCCCTCATGGTTGTTTACTATCACTTGGTTGACACATTTTTTGTTTTAAGTGATTTTTGTTTGTCACACAAATCTGAGAAACCAGAAAAGTTTGGGATTTTGATTTCCTGTACTTGGTTTGTTTCTGGAGGGGACAGCCACGAACTGTTCAACAATTGTGTGTAGTACAATTAGTTGCAGTTCTGCCACTGGAAGTGTTGCAAGCAGCACGTATTTCTGAATCATAAATACAACATAGCCACAGAGGAGCATTGCGGTTACTGACATAGCTCTTTTTGTTATTGAATATTACTTGAGCCAGCTCTGCCCAATAACGGTGCTCTTTCTTCAGGGACATCAGGGAGCTATGACTTCATGCCACCCTTTAAGATTCACGTAATATAGAATGGCACACTTCAGCAAGGAATTGTAAATTGTCAAAGCTGAACCAAAGTTGTGTACACCCTGGCAGAAATCCTACCCAACTGTAGTGGAATTGCACACGGTTTAAAAAAGGACTATTGCAATTCTGACGTCCAGGTCAATGCCATACGTATTGGTTGAAGACATTTAAGGCTGAGATCAGTATATTTTTGGATGTCAGGGGAAATATACACAGGGTAACGAAGTGAGTATGAGGTGGTGAACACCATGATTTTTTGATTTACTGAGTGGACTTGACAAGATGTCTCTCTCACTCCAGCTTTTATTTCTAACATTCTTAACTATGGATACCAAATTATTAACTGACCATCTATCCCATTTCTTATTTATGTGACCTCATCTACAAATTCTCTGCCCTGTTTACATTTCAAAAATAATTTATTGACAATGAAATGTTTTGGGACATCTTGAGGATCTGAAAAGTAATTTCTTCATTATAATTGCCCTAATAGAGATGGATGAAGAGAGCATCCAATGCAACACGCAGCTTCCATTGAGGTAAAGTTGACCTACGTTGATCAGGCAGCTAAAATATAAAGTGTATTTTTCCGTGGGTCATGGTCAAGATATCTTGGCACTCAACACTGATGTTTGGCCTGATCTGCTGAGAACCAAGTCTCATCTATTTGTTACCTGCAAGAGATATGAATTGAGTGTGAGGACAATGACAATATAAAATTGCCCTTAATTTGGCAGTTCTACTCTAAAGTGACAAGTTCACCTGCATTTGATGAAGTGAGGGATGCATTTCTTTTTCCACATCTTTCATAGTTGAAGATGTTACCGTCACGAATATCCGGGTCATAATCTTTATTTATAGGTTCGTATAGTATGTGCTACAGCTCCAAAAATGAAACCATTTGCAACGTTATGGCAGAACACTCTGGTAGAACCGTAACAAAATGCATGATTGATGGAATTGAGTTTCCAATAATCAGTTACAGCAGTTTTCACAAAACTGAATAGAGTCTTTACATGTTCTTGAGCAGTAGGTAGGTTGCAGTGCAAAACAGTAGCTGTTTCAAGTAGGGGAACAAACTAAAAAAACAGCTGTGGAAAATGCTGGGAACACACAGCAGGTCAGGCAGCATCTGTGAAAGAGAAACAAAGTTAATGTTTCAGTTTGAAGAAAGGTTTTGCCAAAGAATGTTAACACTGTTTCGCCTTCCAACGAATGCGATGTGTTCCCAGCATTTACTGTTTTTATTTCAGATTTTCAGGGTTTGTTTTTATCCTAAAAACAAGAACAATATTTCTACATAAATTATGCTTCTTATACTTTCAACATTTTACCAAAAGTAATACTTGCGCTGTCACCTCCAGCATTAAAACGTTTTAGTTTTGATCCATTTCTGTGTTTCTATTGTGGATTTGTAATCCCATGTAGTACAAGAACCTTTGTGTCTCACCAATTTTTTACACCGATTTCTCTGTTATTTCCTGCATGGTTTGAGTATGTGTGTGTGTGTGTGTATGTAATCATTAAAGAAAAACAAAATAAAACTGATGATTTATCTGGTAGTCACTAGTAATTGACAACATGCCATTCACCGGTCACTTCTTATTTTTTACAATAGCCATAGTAGTCGATTCTTTTTGCATTCTGCTGTATACCAACTTTCAGGCGGTATTTGGTCCTTTGTGTTAAGACACAGACCAGGTCAAATGGGAATAAAGACATTTGCTCATCAGTGGCTTGACTTTATGGAACAGCAAATGCAAGATTTTCATGTACAGTAAACCCTTATTATTCAAGATTCAATTTAATTGTCACATGTACCAATTAAGGTAGAGTGAAATTTGAGATTATGGACCTCTTTATAACGGATTTTGGTTTTTAATGCACTGTTCCTTGAAGAACACAGGCTGTGAGTTGCTCGATGGAGGCTTTTGAAATAGACCAGGCATTGAAATTAACAAGCATTCGCTTAGATGGATTTATTAAACAATGTAACACACAGCCTTTAGTATTTTCAGCTTGCAGTACAAAAATAATTTTTTTGCTGTAAAAAATAACATTAAAGATCGAAGTCCTTTCACCCTGAACTTCAGGTGGGCAGCTGGTCATGGGAATCTCACTTAGAGCATGACTGGGTTTCCTCACCCAACAACCCAGACCTCCCATTTTGCTCTCAATCTCTGAATGTGGGTGGCGATTATTGCCGCGCTGGACAATGTGGTGCAGGGGGACATCTTGTGCCACTACGCTCCGTGTGCGGAGGGGGGCCTCAGTGACAGGGCTCCAGGATTCTGACCTGCCACCCGGGCAGTGATGTAAAGGGGGGGGGGGGAAAGCCCCAACTTGGTTATAACAGACAATCGGCAATAACTGGCACCATCCCCCCTGCACCCCATGGTCTGTTATAACGAGGGTTTACTGTATTTTATTAATGTACTATGTATTTAAAAGGATACATTAACATTTGTTTTATTAATAACTATTTTTGAATACATTAGGCCAAATAAATGTAAAAAGTTCACTTCCAAGAGGTACATTTCTTGTCATTCGTGTTATGTTCTGGTTCTAGATGCTGCTACTTTCTATTTCAGCTCCTCAACTTTCTGGAACAAGGCCATAGAGTAGTACATTATTATTTTATTTTTCCATACAGGCACGCTAAATTTCATAATTGTTGTTGTTTATTCAATCTTGCAGATGATAATTTTCACTGCTGCAGGAGGTAAAGTAATATTGATCTTTAATTTTGTATCTGGGAGATTTATAGTCTGCCTTCCAGCCAGAAGGTGCCGTGTTGAGGTATCACATGATTGATAGAATAGTTGTTCACCGATGATGAGATCAGACGTCACCTCAAAATTGCACACCCATCAAATCAAAATCTAACTTGGCATAGTGAATAGCAGAATCTAGTCTGGAACCAAATATATTTTTCACTGCTTCAAGGGTATTTGTTTTTATTTTGTCATTCAGTGATGCTACTAAAAGATTTTAAAAGTTATTGGTTGTCTGTAAAACATCCCAAAATCACCAGTGCAGAAAAAGCATTCAAAGTAAGGACCATTTCATTTGCCAGAAATAATATTCATCATTTCCTTCAGTAATGTATCTCAGAATTCTGTGCATCTACAAACAAAAGCAACACATCAAATCAAGATGTTAATAGAGAATGGATTTCATGATTTAACTTTAGGAGGACATGGACAAATTTGTGAGTTGGCCAGAGAAATGATAGAAGTACAAATGTAACGGTAAGATATTAAAGTATAGAACACTAAAGGGAGAGAGAGCAACAGCATCTTTAACGGATGCAGGAAAGTCACAAAAGACAGGAAACCAATGATAGTTGAGGAGATATTGAAACTCTTTTCATTGAAACAAATTATTTCATAGTTTTATAAAATTAGGAAGGGTTGTACAGGATAGGGAAATGCATTTATGTGTGAGTTCTCGATGAAAATGATTTTAAAATAGTTGACAAGTTTCAACATTAAGTACTTTTTACAACGTGAGGGCAGAAACCGATGCAATGATTAAAAGGAATAATTTTATATTTAAAGGAAGATGAAAGGCTGTGGAAAGAGAGCAGGGGAATGAAATAGTTTTGTCAGAACCAACAGACTCGTGTCACAGATGACTTGGGCTAGGTGGATCTTTACATGCAATTATTTTTCTTGTGACGGTGAACCATTGTTATCTTTTACACATTATGATTAATTTGCCTGTGTTAATTTTTAACAGAAGTAACTAATTCAAATAATAGCTTGATTGGTGCCGTAAAGGAATGGAGTAAATATTCAAACATTTTTTTTCACATTTTGAGATGACTAATCTTCTTTGTGCATATATTTCAGAGCCTGTCTATGACCCTGTGATTGAGGAGGAATCTGCAGGCTCTCTACCACTAAAGAAACTCAGCCTGAAGAAACACGGCCCAGCAAAGTCTTTAAAACTCAACAAACCTGCTGCTCGTGTTTCCGCCACAAAGTTGGGTGACAAGCCATCGGACTGGAGCAGATATTCGGGTCATAATGAGGTGGCTCTGATTGACTTTGGAGATGATCAAACAAGTCACACTCCATCTCCTGTATTGGAGAACACGATTCCTACACTGGCCAAATTAGTGTTGGAGTCGTACTCTCTGCTGGACAGGACACCGCCGCAGAGTCCAACCAGAACTTTGCCGAGACCTCTATATCCAGTTCCAATCGTTGACTGGGATTCCAAACCCTTGCCTCCACCCCCAGCCTATGATGATGTTGCTCAAGATGAAGATGATTTTGAAGTCTCATCAATTAATAGTCTAGATAGCGGATTAATTGAAGAGCGATCAAAGTACGGAACTCCTCAGTTGGCAAGAAATCAAGAATCAGGAGAAACTAATTATGCGTTTGTACATGACTCGGATGGCAAAGGAAAGCCCAAAGTGGAGGATAATTTGTTCCTTCCACCAAGGCAGATGAAGCAGACCACCTTTTCTCAGTCCGCTGAAATATTTGAGGAACTGCAACAAGAATGCATGAAAAGACTTAACGTCCCTATTATTTCAACTCCAGCCTCCTCACCGAGTCCCATCTCCCTGTCAGCAAGTGCATCTCCAACTACTTCCGATGATAAACCTCAGATCCCACCACGGATTCCCATTCCTCCACGGCCTTTGAGGAGAAATGAGCTAGGCCGTTGGTCTGGTGAGTTATCACCTGCATCTGGAGGTGAAGAGGATAAGCCTCCACAGATTCCTCCCAGGGATCCATTGTCCCAGCCATCCTCAAGAACTCCAAGTCCAATGGCAATTCCAGTTAGTTCCCCACAACAAAGGACAAGTGCAGCTTCAATGGCAACATTGACTGTCGGTGCATACCTCTCAACATCTCCCAGCAAGTTAATGCCCACCACTCAGAGTTTTGCCTCCGATCCAAAATATGCTTCACCCAAAGTTATTCAGGCACAAGGAAAGGATGTTTCCAAGGGACCCTGCATCTTGCCAATAGTAAAGGATGGCAAGAAGGTGAGCAGCACACATTACTATTTGCTTCCAGAGAGACCTCCTTACTTGGACAAATATGAGAAATTTTTCAAGGAGGCCGAGTGTGTGGATGAACTGTGTTCCAAAAGATCTGTGACCACGGCAACGGTGAGGCCAATGGTCCAACACCCTGAATACAAAACTAACTTTTCATCCAACAATAGCAATGCAAACCCTGGGATTACAGCAATTAAAACTTCTCAGAGTCTGCAAAGAATCTCTTTTGAGAGTTCCACTGGGAAAATGGACTGTTTTACTCCAACAGAAAAAATTAAAATAGTAAGTAGTATAATACCGATTTGCTAATTGAATTCAGCATGTGCCGTATAATAGTATTGGTTTTGGTTCAAGATAGTTCACGATGGTTGGAATGTATAAACCTGGGCAAAACCATGCTCTTTAGTCAATGCTGAATTTCTCTGCTTGAATGGCAGGTGTGTTGTTGATTGATAGTACCGTACACGGACAGTAAATACCCTTTGCAAATTGAGATTGGTAATTTCAAATGTAGGGGACTGGGTCCTGAAGACCTAACTTCCCTAAGCAACAGGCATGTGTTCATGTCAGCAAATTTCATTAATTCCATTAAAAATTAGGTGCATATGTTCATAAGTGATAAGAGCAGAATTAGGCTATTCGGCCTATCTAGTCTACTCCACCATTCAATCATGGCTGATCTATCTCTCCCTCCTAACCCCATACTCCTGCCTTTTCCCCATAACCCCTGACCCCTGTACTAATCAACATGCATAAATGTGGACAGTATTGCAGTCTCCACTGTGTTTGCTGCAATGCTATTTTATTGTCTTGTTTACAGTTAAGGAACATAACCTTAATGCTTGCACCCAGAGTTGACAAATATCCAACACAACTATATGCCATGCTGCCTGGGTAAGATCCCATCAATTTGGAGCAGGAAATATTGCAACAGATCAAATAGCATTTATTGAATATTTAATAACAGATCAGTGTTGCAGGTTGCTAAATCGTTTGTCAGATCTAGCAAAATGTCATTGATCTGAAATATAACCCGATATTTCTGCTTTAGCTGCTTGACTCGTACCAATGTCTGATGTTTCGAGTCTATAAATAATTATGTCCCTTTTACCTCTCATCTGTAGTTAGCTAACCCCTATTTATTTAACTGTGACTTGTTGAACTATTCACAAAAAAACCTTGTGATCAATTAAATGAGAGCTATGGGGTTTAATATGTATGCATTTTGCAGCCTGCACACACTAAATATGTGCAGTAGTTGCAGGAGAATTAACAGCGTCTTCTACCATTTTATGCCAGGACATGCCAGGAAATCAAAAATCAATGCCAAGCCAATAAGCAGATGGCCAAAAAGTTGTCCAAAGCAGTAGACTTTAAGTAAAGAGAGCCAGAGATGTTTAGAGGGAGAATTCCCGAGCTTAGAACCTTGTCAGATGAAGGAATGTTTGACATTGTTGGACTTTCTGAATTCAGCAGTACAAAAGAGGCCACATTGATGAAACATATATAGAAACATAAAACATAGAAATTAGGTGCAGGAGTAGGCCATTCGGCCCTTCGAGCCTGCACCGCCATTCAATATGATCATGGCTGATCATCCAACTCAGTATCCCGTACCTGCCTTCTCTCCATACCCTCTGATCCCCTTAGCCACAAGGGCCACATCTAACTCCCTCTTAAATATAGCCAATGAACTGGCCTCGACTACCCTCTGTGGCAGAGAGTTCCAGAGATTCACCACTCTCTGTGTGAAAAAAGTTCTTCTCATCTCGGTTTTAAAGGATTTCCCCCTTATCCTTAAGCTGTGACCCCTTGTCCTGGACTTCCCCAACATCGGGAGAAATCTTCCTGCATCTAGCCTGTCCAACCCCTTAAGAATTTTATAAGTTTCTATAAGATCCCCTCTCAATCTCCTAAATTCTAGAGAGTATAAACCAAGTCTATCCAGTCTTTCTTCATAAGACAGTCCTGACATCCCAGGAATCAGTCTGGTGAACCTTCTCTGCACTCCCTCTATGGCAATAATGTCCTTCCTCAGATTTGGAGACCAAAACTGTACGCAATACTCCAGGTGTGGTCTCACCAAGACCCTGTACAACTGCAGTAGAACCTCCCTGTTCCTATACTCAAATCCTTTTGCTATGAAAGCTAACATACCATTCGCTTTCTTCACTGCCTGCTGCACCTGCATGCCTACTTTCAATCACTGGTGTACCATGACACCCAGGTCTCGCTGCATCTCCCCTTTTCCTAGTCGGCCACCATTTAGATATCTCAGAGTTTTAGGGCGAGAGGAAATTAAGAGGCAATTGGAAAGCGAGGATGAAAATATTAAAATAAAGTATTGCTAAATCAGAAGCCATGGAATAGAGCAAGCTGCCAGAAAAGATAGTTGAGGCGGGGATTATCGCAATGTTTAAGAAACATATAGACAGGGACATGGATAGGACAGGTTTAGGGGGATATGGGCCAAACACAGGCCCACAGGGATGAGTGTGGCTGGGACATGTTGGTTGGTGTGGGCAAGTTGGGCCGAAGGGGTTGTTTCCACGCTGTATCACTATGACAAATCAAATTATAAAGATAATGATTGAATATTGATAATTATGTAGATTGCTGCCTGTGTCACTACACAAACTTAGATTCAAATGATCTCAGGATTTCTCAGATTAAAAACAGGGGTTGCCAGAACTGCATGGAAGTAGCCGTCTACCAGGGAAGGGATTGAATCTTTGGTAAGGTATGGTATTCGTGAAAAGGATTTAATCCAACTGCTTCAGTTTACCTGACGTATAGTTGGAGAAAATTTCTGTTCGTACAGTCCAGGATGCCGTGCTATCGATCTGCCAAATTTAAAAAGCAAATTAAGGGTTAGGGTAGAAAGTGGTATCAGGACAGCTAAATGTTACTAGCTTACACATAGACACTGAAACCATGTTTCTGAATTATGTTGCTGAGGACAGCTTGTTTTTGGAAAAGTGGCGCTGTGCCAAAATGGACTCCAGGGATCTGCCAGCAGTAATTTGAAGGAGGGGATGAGAAGCCGTTGTTGGTGATCCTCCACTAAGATCGGAGAGATGAGAATTCAACCAGGTGAATATAGAATCATCCCCCTGTATATCAGTGGAGAACCATTTCAAGGTTTCAAGCTCAGTTTATTGTCACATGTACCAGTTAAGGTACAGTGGAATTTGAGTTACCACACAGCCACACTAAGTGAAAAGCAACAAGACACACAACCACATAAAAGTTAACATAAACATCCATCACAGTGGATTCCACATTCCTCACTGAGATGGAAGGCAATAAAGTTCATGCTTCTTCCTCTTTGTTCTACCGCGGTCGGGGCAGTCAAACCATCCGCAATCGGGGCGAGCAAAGCCCCCGCAGCCGACGCTCAAAGCCCCCGTCAGGATGATCGAAACTCCCGCGTTGGGGCGATTGAAACTCTCTCCGCGGCATGGAACTCCCGAATCGGCCTCTTCTTACCAGAGACCGCAAGCTTCACGATGTTAAAGTCCATAGGCCCCGCAGTTGGAGCTTTGATCCCCGGCAAAGGGATCGCAAGCTCCGCGATGTTAAAGTCCCACAGACTCCCGCGGCTTGGAGCGCCTATCGGTCTCCAGAAAAAGCAGCCAACTCCACGATGTTAGGCCGCAGTGGAGACGGAAAGACGATATGGAAAAAAAAATCGCATCTCAGTCGAGGTAAGAGATTGAAAAAAAGTTTCCCCCAAACCCACCCCCCGCATAAAACAAACCAAGTAACACTAAAACATACTTTTAACACATACTAAAAATAACAAAAAGCAGAAAGGACAGACAGACTGTTGGCGAGGCAGCTACAGCTAGTGGTGCCACCCGGTGCTTATAGAGGATGCAATGGTCAAACATGGCACAGACTAGATAAAGCTTTAGGACTAGAAAAGATGGAATTTATTTTTCACAATGTCAAAGGATGATGTATATATTTAATTACATCCATTTCATTGCCAAGGCGAAAGTGACTTCAAAGTGATGATGTGATAATTAATTTAAAACAATAAAGTGGGACTGCTCGAACAATTTTAATGAGCAGGAATTATTTTGGTCCTGCACACATGGCAACCGTATGGAGTCAAGAATGTGAACATCAAAGAGATAGACGTTGAGCCAACCGCTCAAGGGGTTTTGCTGGTGGAAGGATTGAAAGAGATAACTGAAGGCGAGGTCATTCCACAGCTGAAGAGTCTCAGAACACGCGTGATTTAGTGTGTTTTGAGGCTAAAAAGAGTCATTGCTACTTGAAGCATTTGCAATGGGATGCTTATGGTCATGCAATAACATATTATTGGTGTTGGTTCAACGTTGTCACGTGTACCCAATTACAGTGAAAAACAGTTTTGTGTGCTATCCAGGCAAGTGGTAGTGCTAAGAGAAAGGAAATAAAGTTGCGAATATAGTGTTTAGAGAAGGTGCAGATTTAAAAAGTGGAAGGTAGATGGGGAAATTGGGACTACATCAGTGGATTCTGAAAGGTCTGCTCAAAAGCAGGGAAGTAGCTGTTCCTGAATCTTATGGTACATGCTTTCAAACTTCTGTATCTTCTGGAAAGACTGGGATGCAAGTGGCCCTTGATTATGTTGGCAGCTCTCCTGAGGCAGCTTGAAGTGTAGATGGAATTGATAGTTTTGTGTGATGGACTGGGCTGCGTCCACTACTCTCTTTCTTGTGATCTTGAACGAATAGTTCCTATACAAAGCTGCATTATGTGCTGGTAGTGTAATTATTCTCCTACTCTTACCTCCCCCTAGTCTAGTTCAGTAAAACACTGAGTCAAGCACTGGATCAACTATTCTTTATTCTTCCCAAACACAAACAAACTCCCTGTACAATACCTAACCAGCGTGGATCCGATCCTTGTCTCTATTCGTCCAAGCCCTTCAGCCTCATGCGAGCAGGCACCTCCAGCAGGTCACACGATCCCAAGTGCACCTCCAGAAGACCGACTCCGATCCATGTGGGGTTCACTCTTTTGTAGGGCATCGGACCCGTGGTGCAAAATTAAATGGGGGGGGGGCAGCCTCTACAAGCCAATCACACATATCGATCATATTTTCAGTTATTGACAGTTCCCTAACCCAATTACAAAGTACCCCATTACAATGTTCCCACAGAAGCTTCTAGAAGGAAGACAGTTTCCTCCATGACAGTCATCCTCATTTACCGGCCACCTAAACCAAACCCCTCCTTCCTATCTGACTTCACTGAACTCCTCACACTTGCCTCATCCCTCTCCTCACGTCTGCTGCTACTTGGTGACTTAAATATTCACATGGACTCCCCCACCTGCAAGCTCGCATCTGAATTCGCCTTTTTACTGGACAACTTCTCTCTCTCTCAGCACGTCACCTTTCCCACCCATGACAAAGGTCACATCCTTGATCTGGTCTGCTCCATAAATCAACCGGTACTCGACCTCCATCCTTGCCTCTTCCCCCTCTCTGATCATAAGCTTATACGGTTCACCATCCCTTCTCCGACACCTCGCCCCCGCTTCCTCCGAGAAATCACCTTCCGGAATCTAAAATCCATTGATCCCCTCCATCTCTCTGACCTGCTCTCCACCACTCTCCCACTGGACTCAACCCCCATCTCACCTGATGATCTCACAAACCATCTCAACTCCACCTTGTCTACCTCCCTCAACACTCTGGCCCCCCTCAAAACAAGAACCGTAACTTTCAACACATCCTCACCCTGGTACACACCTGCACTTCGTAAACTGAAACAGACTGGTCGCCAACTCGAACGACTAATAAAGAAATCATCTCTCACAGTCCACCTTGAAGCTTACAAACTCCACCTCACTGATTACAAAGATGCCCTCATTGCTGCAAAATCTGCCTACCTCTCCTCCATATTCACCGATCCCTGCCTAAACCACAGAACCCTCTTCTCCACAGTGGGCAACCTCCTCAAGCCTCGAGCCAACACTCTCCCTACCTCTACTCCGGATCTCTGCAACTCATTCCTCCACTTTTTCGCTGATAAAATCAGCACCATCTATCAATCTTTATCCCCTGTACCCGACTCCCCAGCATCTACTCCACCACCTACCACGGCCCCTCCTTTCAACATCTCCACTGACCTCCTTACCCCTCCTCCACACTGCTTCCTCTCCCAGTTTGACCTGGTCACCCCTATTGAAATCTCCAAACTCATCAGCTCTTCCAAACCCACCACCTGCTCCCTCGACCCTCTCCCCACTCCCCTGTTGAAGTCCTGCCTCCCCGTTCTCTGCCCCTACCTCACTAATCTCTTCAACTCCTCATTGTCCCAAGGAATTGTCCCCTCCGCTTTCAAAACTGCTGCCGTTACACCAATCCTAAAGAAACCTGGTCTTGATCCCTCCTCTCTCATTAACTACCGCCCAATCTCAAACCTCCCCTTCCTTTCAAAAATCCTGGAGCGTATCGTTGCGTCGCAACTTCATTCCCACCTCCTTGCGTATAACCTACTTGAACCCCTCCAATCTGGCTTTCGCCCCCTCCATAGCACAGAAACTGCTCTCCTCAAAGTCCTCAACGACCTCCTCACCTCTGCTGACACTGGTTCCCTCAACATCCTCATCCTCCTCGACCTGAGCGCAGCCTTCGATACAGTGAACCATAACATCCTGCTCACCAGACTCAAGGACCTCGGCATTGAAGGCTCTGCACTCAGCTGGCTCCGTTCCTACCTTTCCAACAGATCCCACTTCATCTCTCTCCACAACCACACCTCTGCTACAGCCGCAGTCACTCAAGGCGTTCCCCAAGGCTCCGTACTCGGCCCCCTCCTCTTCATCATCTACATCCTCCCCCTTGGTCAGATACTCCGCCACTTCAATCTGGACTTCCACTGTTACGCTGATGACACCCAGATTTACCTTGGCACCAAATCCCCCCACAACCCCCCCCTCTCCCATATCAACTCCTGTTTGTCAGCTATAAAAACCTGGATGCAACATAATTTCCTCAAACTCAACAGCGATAAGACAGAATTCCTCCTCATAGGCTCCAAAGCCACACTCAGCAAAATCAATAACCCCACTCTCACCATCGACGGCACCACTGTCTCCCCATCTCCCCAGGCCCGCAACCTTGGCGTGATCTTTGATTCCACCCTCTCCCTTGAGCCTCACATCCGCCATGTCATTAAAACCTCCTTCTTTCATCTCCGCAACATCGCCAAACTCAGACCCTCTCTCACTCCGCCTGCTGCTGAAAGACTCATCCATGCCTTCATCTCCTCCCGACTGGACTATTGCAACTCACTTCTCCTTGGCATCAGCTCCACCTACATCAACCGACTCCACTGGTCCAGAACGCAGCCGCCCGACTCATCACCCACACCAAATCCTGGCATCACATCACTCCAGTCCTCAAAAAACTTCACTGGCTTCCCATCTCCCACCGGATCACCTACAAAATCCTGGTCCTCACCTACAAAGCCCTCCACCATCTGGCCCCCACATATCTCATTGACCTCCTCTCCCCCTACCAACCCTCACGGTCCCTCAGATCCACATCAGCCGGTCTCCTCTCCATCCACAAGTCCAACCTCCGCAGTTTTGGGGACAGAGCCTTCTCCAGGGCAGCTCCCAGGCTCTGGAACTCCCTCCCCCAACTGATCCGCAATTCCGTGTCCCTCCCCATCTTCCAGTCCCGCCTCAAGACCCATCTCTTCACCTCTGCCTATCCTTAGCCCCACGTCCCCGTCCCTTTTCATCTGTGCATTAATTGCCTCATGCTGTGTTTTGTATTGAATTCTGTCTTTACTTTGTGTACTAGTCATGTCTCTACTATTTATTTCATTCCCCTTACATGTTTTTCCTATACATGCTCAATTTTTGTAAGGTATCCTTGAGACTCTTGAAAGGCGCCCATAAATAAAATGTATTATTATTATTATTAGTTAACTAAAGTAAAGAAACATTTTCCCCGGTTGTATAAACCATTTGAACAAGGCTTCACACTTTAACCAATCATCAAATAGCAGCACAAACACTCTGCAGCATAATTAACAATATCTTTTTACACCCCCCTCTATAACCAATCCTAACCATACATTTGCAGACCTGGTCAGCTCTTCTGCAAAAACCCTCATACATATTAACAAAGGAAGGATGTCTGGGCCTCACCTTATCCTCAACTTCCATCTCAGGTCCAGACTCTTTGGTGCCTTGACTCCCAGCTTGCAACTTTCACAGAAAGAGGCCAAGCAAGCCTTGCAAATACAGAGATCCTCCGTTTTGCGACCTCTTTAATTTAGCCAATATTAACATTCCTCCATTTTATCATTTATGATAACTCTCATCATTAATGATAACCAAAACACAATAAAGAATACTATAACAGATATTCTAACTAGAAGATGATGATGTGGTTTCCCAGAATTTCATGAAGCTTCCTGAGTTTACATGGGCGTAGCTTCATGATTTCCGTCTGAGGAGTCTTCGCCTCCCGAGTTTTCATGGGCGTAAATCCCTCCATCCATCCTTTTAAGTTCATCTGTTGCTGACTCATCCAGAGTATGAAGTTTCTAAGAGAATCTGGAATAAAGCAAGCTAACAGCTTACAACCCCACTGATACTCATGCAGTGGTGGAGATGCACGCATACATTCTTGCCCTCTACTTTCACTGCTATTGGGGTCGTTTGGAGCACCTGGTAAGGTCCTTCCCAGCGAACCTCCAACCCTTTCCTTACCCAGTTCTTTACAAGGACATAGTCACCAGGCTCCACTTTAGTCGAAGCTGTCAACAAAGGCAACGCACTATATGCTGCTCTTACTCTACAGTGTGATTCTTTCAACGCTCGAGTCAAAGCCTGAATGTAGTCGGTCATTTCTGCAGTCATATGATGGAAATGTATAACTTTCATTGCATTCTGGTTCCAAGGTGTTCTTAAGAGTCTACCATGAACAATTTCAGCTGTGCTCAATCTAGATTTCCCTGCAGGCATGACTCACATCTGAAATAAAGCTATGGGAAGTAATTTAATCCAACCAATTCCAGTCTCCGCCTTCAATTTAGCCAATTTGGGTCTGATTTGCCCTTTCTACAAGTCCAGCAGCCTGCGGTCGATAAGCACAGTGTAATTGCTGCTGGATGCCCAACTGTTCAAAAAACTTTTTATTAATCTGCCCAATAAAGTGTGGACCATTATCTGAACTAAGTCGAATAGGGATGCCGAATCTAGGGTCAATTTCTTTCAGTAACACCTTGACAACAGTAGCCGCTTTATTATCAAGGGTTGGATAGGCTTCGATCCACCGGCTGAATGCATCGACTATGACAATTACATATCTATAACCTTGGCACCGTTCCAATTCAATATAATCCATCTGCAATGTCTCAAACAGACCAATAGGGTCCGTTTGAGACATTGAAAAATTTCCCTCTTCACATCAAGAGCCCTTGTTCTTGAATGGGGGATTGGAAGCGAGTCCGGCCTAACCATGGTCATTGGTCATCGGCAAGCCGCAGATGCTGACAATCTGAAATAAAAATACTCCTTTTCCTGGATTATACTTCTGACAGACTAGGCAACTGCTACTTACTTTTTGAGCTAATGTTTGTAACCTTGGATGCCACCAAGTAGCCAAAAGTGTCTCCTCTGCTCTTGCACAGCAATGAGTTGCATAGTGAATGCACTCTATAACCCATAATCCTAGTGAATCTGTCATACAAGTCTGCCCTGCTGGTGTGGTCCAAAGTCCTGTCATACAATCCAGTGTATACCCAAGTTGCTTCCATCGTACGTTATCCCTTTCAATAGCCTTCTCCTGCAACTGAACAATCTCTTGGATGGTTGGCATCAGCTTCTCCGAGGGGGACCTGTTATTTAATTAAACCTTTAGTCTGCCTCATCATCTTTGGCACTACCATCTTACCTTCCCGGGATATTTCTTTAGCTGCCAAGTCAGCATTACCATTTCCAATATCTATTGGGGTCTGTCCTCTAGTGTGCGCACTACATTTTATAACAGAAATTTGTCAGGGCAGCATCAGGGCCTTCAATAAATCTGTCACCATTGTTTGCTTGATATTTGAGTCCCTGCTGAGGTAAGAAATCTTCTATTTTCCTATAATTGTCTGAAATCATGCACTACTCCAAATGCGTACCGAGAATCTGTGTAAATATTTACTTTCAAATTTTTCCCCATAATACAAGCCCTAATTAAAGCAAATAATTCAGCCTGTTGTGCTGAATAAGGTGACTCAAAGGCAGCTGCTTCTATAATTTCCCCATTCTGATTAACAATTGCATACCCAGACAATTTTTCACCCCACGGTCCAATAGATGCACTTCCATCTACGTACAATGTTATATCAGGGTCCTCTATGGGTGCGTCTCTCAAGTCCTCCCTCACAGATGACTCCTCCTCAATGATAAATAAACAGTCATGGCCTGTTTCTGACTGCTCTTCTGGGGGTGAGACAAGAAAAGACACTGGGTTAATTAATGTACAAAGCCTAAATTGAAGATTCGGATTATTTAATAGGTAAATTTATTCTGGCGAGCCATTGTTAGGTGCTGCGTCTGTAATTGTCCCAACAATGCTTCTACTGAATGTGAGCTATACACTACAATTTCCTGTTGTCGGGTCAAATTTGCAGCAGACTGTAAACTGTTATATATGGCCGTTAGAATTTGGGTATAGAGTGGGTGGTGTCTCTTTGCTACTGGGTCTAATTTAGAAGAGTAATAGGCAACTGGTCTATGCCTATCCCCATGCTTTGGTGTCAGAACTGAGGTTGCACATTCAGATAAAATAGTGCAGTAAAGCTGGAAGGGTCTGTTGTACAATGGTCTTCCCAATGCTGGGGCCTGCATCAGCGATTTCTTCAAGTTCTCAAAGGCCTCTTGTGCTTTCCTAGTTAATTGAAATTCACCCTCTTTGCTTGTATAGGGTGTCAGCTCTTTCGTTTCCAAGGCTATATTAGGGATCCAAGGTCTACAATAATTGACCATACCAAGTCATTGCCTCATTTGTTTTGCTTCGTTAGGAATCGGGAATTAATAAATTGGTTCGAGTCTGCTTTTTTCTAGACTCCTTTCTGTTGCTGAAATGATGACTCCTAAAAATGTTACTCTCTCCTGGGCCATCAGTACTTTTGACTGGGAGACAACATTTCCCAGATTAGCCTATTGATTTAATAATTGTGCAGTATCTTCACGGTTGCTTGGTTCATCTCTGCTGGCCACTAATAAATCATCAACATACTGCACTAAAGTAGATCTTCTTCTAAAATTTAAAGTACTCAATTGTTCTTGTAGACACTTGGAAAACAAAGTAGGCGAATTGATGAATTCCTGAGGCAATCTGGTCCAGGTGTATTGCTGGCCCCTATGTGTGAAAGCAAACAAACATTTGCTGTTCTTATGGAGAGGCAAGGAAAAGAATGCGTGCTGCAGGTCGACTATCGAGAAGATTTTGGCTTCAACTGGTATCAGTGCTAAGATGTGAGCAGGGTTTGGCACTAGCGTATGGAGCGGTTCTACAACTGAGTTAATCGATCTACAACTGAGTTAATCAATCTGTACTGGCCTTTCTTCCCTGGTTTCAGAACGGCGAGGATTGGTGTATTGCAGATTGATTGACATTTTACCAAGATGTTTTGTTCTCGCAGTCCCCAAATTAATTTGTCTGTTAATGGCTTGTGGTTTTAATGGATACTGTTGTATCGAAGGCAGTGTTACCCCTTTCTGGAGAGCTACTTGGATGGGATTGATGTTCACGCATCCTACCTGAGCTGTGTCTTCTGCCCAAACTTGAGGGTCCACATACTCGCATACCTCACTCCCCAGATGCTGACATAGGTGGGTAAAAACTGTCCTTGGGGCCTGGTGAAACTTAAGAACATACTGGTTAGACAAATTTTGCTCTTCGTATTTATTCGGGTCTGCCATGATAATTGCCCTTTTCACCATTGCTCCTAGATCTTTCGCATTCGCCAGATAATTTACTTGTAATGTGAGGAGCGACCCATGCAGTTCCTTTCCATAGTTTCACTGGTACCTCAGCGTCCTCTTTTCCTTCAACTAGTGCCAAAAATCTGATTTCCCAGCCCTTTCCATCATACGGTTTAAAGAAGGCTTCCATCTCTTTATTCTTACCACTCCTGTCGTAAGCCAATGTATTATGGAGTGGAGGCTCTTCATCCAGATCGAAGGACCACCATTGGGGGGGGTCACTATCGAATAACACTGCCTTTCGGGAGCCCAGGGGGTCACTACTATCCCACCATCGCCGCACTCGATCTTTAATTGAAATGCGCAGAGCAATTCTCTGGCCATTAAATTGCAATCCAATCCAGTTGTTATCACAAAGCTATTCTTTATTGCTTTCCCTCTCTACACCACCTCAACTGGCTCAGAGATGGGATACTGGCAGACTTGTCCTTGAAAACCAGACAGGCTCTGGACATCTTATGATTCAGGGAGATTGTAAATTGTCTGGAGTGATGACATAGATGCTCCTGTGTCCACCAAGAAGGTACAGATTTTTCCTTCTACTTGTAATGACAGCACAGGTTCTTCGTAAGATTTGCATCCAGTCACCACTAAATTTGCCACTCATAGACGTGAAAAGGGGTTATTGTGAGAGACGGATATTGGTCTTCTCTGTTCCTGATTTTCCTGCCAGTTCCCTCTCTGCTCACTCTGATCTCATTGATCTCTGAAATCTCTTCGATCCCTCTGATCTTGGAAATCTCTTCGGTGACCCCCTCTTCCATTCCTTCCTCTGGTTGGGCACTCCCTACTCCAGTGACCTGCCCCTCCACAAGTATAGCACTGATCTGGTCCCGTTATTTGGTGTCTTCTACCACTTGGTCCCATTAAGACTGCGCATTGTTGTAATAATGATCTAAATACTCTGGAACTCTAATTTCTCCCATTCCATTCCTTGCTAACATTTGAGGACTCCATGATCCTGAGTCAGAGTTTGGCGCCACCTTTTTAACCACGTACTCTGTTTTTGTTTTTACTGCAGGCTGACCTTCCGCTTTTTGACATCTTTCCAGTGGTATCTTACCGCTCTGGCCATCTGACTGGAACGATTTTCCGACCAGTCCATATTAATAGTTTTAACCAATTCAGCCACATTAGTTGGAAGGCAGTTCAGTAAGATTGCACAGTCCTGATGAGAATTTACCCCATTCCTGAAATTCAGATCCCCTGATTGATCCATGTATAATTCAGAAAATCTTTCCAAGAATTAATCTGCTCCCTCTCCCTTTTTCGGTCTCACATCCAGAATTTTTGATATATCTATAGGCTTCTGAAGAGGATTGGCAAGTGCTCTACCATCAGCGATCACATTAGCCAGTGCTTCATGAGTTTGGTGTCCTAAGGCTGCTAAGAATCTGGTATGTTCTGTCGGAGTAATTATCTGTTGTATCACAGCCCATACATCTCTGTGTGATACACACGCATTGTAGTTCTTAAGTAATCTACAAAGGAAGCAGGTGACTTCTTTCTACCAGGGATCTTGCTTAACACTGCCATCATCTCATTGGGTTTCCATGGGGTATATACTTCTATCGTTCTGGGATTATTTGCACCCACTGCACTAGCCGGATCAAAAGCAGGGCTAGGCATTTCCCTGATTGGAAACTGCGTACGGGATACTTACTCTGCCTTCAGAACTTTTGCCATATCGGTATTTCCCTCGGTGTCTCCAGCTATTGTCTCTCCCTCAGATATATCTTCTTCACTAGGGGGATCACGGTACCTTCTAAAAGACTCTCTGTTCTCTCGCTGCTCGTCTAATTCGCCTAGGTTTAGGCTCACTGAAATACTCTGGTGGTTGTACTATGTCTCTAATAACGTCTCTCTTCTTAAATACTGGAGCTGTCCTTCGTTTTACTCCTGGTCCCGTGAGCTGCTGGACTATCTGCCAATAGTGGAGCGGATGGAGTCAAAGAATCCTGTACTCGTGTTGCTGCTGTTTGTAAAGCAGGCTTTATTGTGGAATCTGCATGTGGTCTTAAAGGTGCTGCAGGCTCTGAATGTCTGTTGTGTGCACAAGCTATACAATGTGTGGATGCAGCCCGGGGAACGTAAGAGGAATATGGTGGAGGCTGTGAACTTAATTTTAACACTTTCCCAATCTTCCAAATATTCGTCTTCCCCCCCCTTCAAAGCCAATGCCAACCATCGGGTCTAAATTTACTGGTGCCAGTTTCCCTTCAGGAGATCTATCTCTCCTGTTCCTTACGCTCTCTAATACATCCACACCCCTCTCCCCAGGTGCCTGGAGGTCGGTTTACTTCATCATCTGCTTCTTGCCAATTCGCCATTCTCACAGCTTCTCTACTAGATTTCTGCACTTCATAATACTTCCTCCATAATCCAATTAACTCCTCCGCTATGTTGCTATTACTACACAGCCAAATAATCTTTTCAATATATTTCACTCCCTTCAATGTTCCAACGCCCCCCTCGGGCCATAAATCGTCTCATAATTTCCTATTCAATGCTCCCGAAAAGTTCCTTAATCTCTCAGCCTTTTGTGGAAACTCACTCACATAATAATTGGAGCGGACTCTCTGGATCCTCTACCATATCTCATTCGATCTGATTTCCCATCTTTACCAACAATGGACACAAACATTCAGCAATTCACACAATCTTCCAACAATTCACATTTCACTCGCAATCTCTAGACTTATCAAACTCGCTCCCGAACAATGGCAAAAAGTTCCGCAGCGCGTCGGCAGACTCGCACTTCTCACAGCACAATCACACAATCAATCCTTTCAATCGGGTGCCCAAATTCCTTTACAGTCTCACACAATTCACAACTCACGCAACTTTCAACCTGTAAACAATTTCAAGTACAATCCTTGGTCGACAAAAGGTTAAGGTGCTTCAGCAGACAATCAAACACACTCTTCAGCAGCAATTCTCCCACACTCAAAACACTTTAATCTAAGCACAGACAAATGAGCTCAAACAAGCAAGCAAAATCGTACTTAGACATGAAATTATACCACATTACTATCATGCAAAAACACATTCCAATGTAAAATACAAGCATTCGTCTAATATCGCATTTGTTAACTGCACAGTTCCAAAAACAAATCACAGTATATTTTTAATCCCTTGTCGTGCTGTTTTCAACCAACGGAACCCCTCCCTTAGATACAGAAGACCTTCGAAGTACTCTTCACTGAGTGGTACTCTTCCTATCAAGCTACTCTTCTTCTGTCAGGTACTCTTTCCTCACATTAAATGCTTAGACCTAGGGGTACAGTACACTAACAAGTACTCTTCCGCTACCTCAGTTTACTCTTTCACTAACAGGTACAAATCAGCGATCTAAAGGTTACGAACCCTTGGTTGAACAGCCACGATTCGGACTCCAATTATAATAGCAGTCTTAATCACAGTATGTCCTTACACAGTCCCGATTCGAACCACTATTACAACAGTGTATCTAACACTCAAATCTTTAAATCAAAGGAAATACACAGTAGATACAATAAGGCAACGGCAAAATTTAAAACACACTCCAAACTGTAACTTGACAAATCTTACATATTAACAATTCCAACAATATATTGTATTATGCACAGGTTAACCAGAAAAATATATATACACTTTACAATATCCAGCTCTCAATATGAGAGTCTGGAATAGAACTAGCCAATCCTTCAATATGAAGCAGTGAATTTGGTAAATTTGGATCAAAAAATGTAACTCTTTACTCTCTTACTCTCTTATCCGATCGACTTTTAGCGAACCCCTCAACTACCCCTTTGGTGCCAGGCCAACTCAATTATACCTGACTGCAACAGCTGTTGACTAACTAGGTGCGGTGTCTCTAACCCACTAGAGAAAAGCCTTGTGAGCCTAACTCCCACCGCACCCTAAGGCAACGACTCCCTTTCCTCTACCCTCAGTGCTTGCTAGACTCTGTTCTTTAGACCTCGTTGGGACCCCAACACAAGCGCGCGAATGATCGATTCGTCCCGATCAGCGAAGAGGGGAAAACCGCACCGTGGCGCCAATTTCTCCCCTCGCAATCTGAAACGACTAAACACCCCGATCGCAAACTTATGTCTGGGGGTATGTGGAGTTCCCAGACGAGCCCCCAATGTAAATATGCTCCTACTCTTACTACCCTAGTCTAGTTCAGTAAAACACCGAGTCAAGCACTGGATCAACTATTCTTTATTCTTCCCAAACACAAACAAACTCCCTATACAATACCTAACCACCGCGGGTCCGATCCTTGTCTCTACTCGGGGAGGGATGGAGAGAGGGGGATGCATGGGTTACTTTAAGTTAGAGAAATCTATTATAACTGGGATCTTGTCTGATTCTAGAATTTTGTTGCAAATGGTGTGGTCAGTTTTTTTTGATAGCGAGTGGAGTGAATCAAGATGTTTGAAGTCCGTCTTCTCTTAAGTTGGCAATTGAAGGAGGAAGTTCTTCACTTCTTCCTAGTGGTTGAAGGTGATGTACATGAGAAGTAACAGGTCGCGTTGTCCTGGCAACATTAGCATGTGCGTGTGTGCAAACAAGAAAAAAAAAACTTTCATTCATTTTCTTTTAAAGATCTACAGTTACTGTTGCTCTCGTCTTTTCTTGGAATTTAATCCCTTGAAACCTGAGTGTTGAGGCTTTTGATCCAATTCCAATGGATATCTTTCCTTTGAGTAAGCAAAATAATTACTTGAGTAGTTTGTTACCAATAACTCCCCCAAGTGATTTGACTAGTTTGTCTACAACCTTCTCCTGCAACAATCTACTTGGTTTGTTGATCGCTTCTTCAAAGTGATTGATGTATCTAGTGAATCTTTCGATTTCATTCCTATTTTAGTACATCCACGGAGTTATAGTATAACCGCCATTCCTTGATTTATAAATGGGGTGTGTTCCTGGGAAACCTGGTATTAAACAAATCCTAGTCATTGAAAGGGTTGTGGGAATACAATGTGACACGCTTTTGGTATCGCAGCATTTTTTTAAATGAATCAAATAAGTGTACCCATGAAGTGAATGACATTAGAACAATAATTCAGAAATCAAAGGCCCATTCAATTTCTATGACAATGTTGCCTCCACTGATGAATTTTATTGTAATGCAGTGCAGAGATTTGAACATCTTGGTTTCACCCACCCAATGCACCCACAACATCCTCTTCCATTCACATTTCAATTCTTTGTACATGTTTTTCATTGACTGAAATTCCATAACAAATGTTCAAATTACTTTATCAAATTTATGATATACTCAACTATGTTTATGTAAATGTATCTATCCAACAACTAGAATTTTCAAATTCCAAATAGTTTTCTTCATGTAACAAACTATTGACCATGGCCCAGTGATGGACCCTTAATTATGATTCATAAGGTTGGAGGCTCATGAGCGTGCAGTCTAGGTTAATGTATTGCTGAAGGAATGTTCTGCTCTCAAAGTTTCCTTCTTTCAAGCCCAGGCCTCATTTGACTGTCCATGTAGATGAAAAGGAGCAAAAGAGTTATTGTCAGTACTTTGGTCAATATTTATTTCTCCAACAACATCATTGGGGTTTTGGAACCTTGCTGTTTCTGCATTGTGACAAATGGCTCCCACTCCAAAATGTCTTCATTAGTTATTAAAGATTTGGACATCCAGAAGTCAAGGTAGAGCTCTGTAAATACAAATTATTTCTGAGATTGTGTAAGATGGTTGAAAATCAACTATCTTTGTGCAGTTACCATTTCCATGACCAATTATAACATTGTGTTAACTACAAAACACGTAATGTGCACTTTGTTAGACTTTTGAAACATTATCCAAATGGTCTGGCAGGATTTACAAAAACTAGTACAGTATGCAAATGCCACAAGTAAAACTAACAGAATGTTATCATGTTTTGTGTGGGGAATTGGCTGCGGAAGAAGGGAGGTCATGTTTCAGTTATATAGGGCATTGGTTAGGCCATATCTGAAGTACTGTGTACAGTATTAGTCGTCTTATTTAAGGAAATATATTTCTGCATTGGAAGCAATTTAGAGCAGGTTTACTAGCTTTATGTTTGGAATGGGCTGCCATCTCAGCAGATATTGGGTATATTGGGGACTTGACTGAAACAAGATCCTGAGCGGTCTTTTAGTTTAGTTTGTTGTCACGTGTATTGTACAATGAAAAGCTTTTGTTACGTGCTAACCAGTCAGCAGAAAGACAATACATGATTACAGTCAAACCATTTACTGTAACCTATAGATAGATACATGATAAGGGAATAACATTTAGTACAAGGTAAAGCCAGCAAAGTCCGATCAAGTATTGTCTGAGCATCACCAAAGCGGTAGATAGTGGTTCAGCACTGCTCTCTGGTTGTGGTAGAATGATTCAGTTGCCTGATAACAGCTGGGAAGAAGCTTGATGGGGTGGATGTGGAAAAGACATTTCCTCATGTGGGCAAATCTGAAATTAGTTTGAATGTGATGCTGTGGTGGTTTTGATAAGGAGGAGCCACCTTGAGACAGAGTATGGTAAATGACCGACTTCTGCACTTTTCTAAGATTTAGTGTTCTTTATGTCAAGCAAATGGTAAGCATATTTAGAGACTTATTTCTGTGGTTACTCTTTCAGCAATTGGAAATTCTTCCAGCATAAGATCACATTTCTGAGAACCTTGGAAAAACATTAGCGCATTGAAGAAAATAAATTGGTGTTCCATAAGTTTTGTTAGAGTTTAATCGATTGGATTTGCAAGTCAGTGTTGTAATTTGACATTTTTACTGTTATTATATACAGTATTATTGAATAATATATTGCACTCCATTGCGTGTTATGTTGTTTTATGATAAAGGATAAACATAGGAACTGTTCAATGGCAGCTTTTTTGTTTGTGAGAAGGTGATCCAGAATGAATATATTTCCGAAGGTATGAGAGCTGAAACTGTTGGCATCCATAACCAACTGTGCTGGTAATTTGAAATTAAAAGCAACTTTTTTACACAGAAGGTGGTAGGTGTCTGGAACGAGCTGCCAGAGGTGGTAGTTGGCGCAGGAACTGTCACAACATTTAAGAAACATTTGGACAGGTACATTGGCCAGATATGGGACCAAATATAGGCAGGTGGGACGAGAGTAGTTGGGGAATGTTGGTCGGCATGGGCAAGTTGAGGTGAGGGGCCTATTTTCATACCGTATGAATCTATGACTAACCAAAAAGGCTGGAAATATTTAGATCAGGCAGCATCTGTGGACAAGAAGCAGAATTTGTTATCCAGGTTTAATACTAATTCTGCAGTACAACCTTAGACAGATTGGGACAACGTCAATGCCAGCAAGTTAAAACCAGCGCACAGCAAATTTACTATCCATCCCGGTGCTGATACGAACTGTTGTGCTGATGTGATCAGTTTCCTATAAACCTATGCTTGCATTCAATGTTTTTTTTATACAATCAATAATAGCAATTCCACGCAAGGCCTTTGAGGAAAGAATACTTGCCTGTGACATTGTCTCTCTTCTTTTCCTCTCTTGTCAATCGCTGTAACTCCCATGTAATTTTTTCTCCTGGTGCACGGTACGTCCGAGGCCATCATGGGTCAAGGACGACTTGCATCTATTTTATTTGTGTAGGTTTTGTGCAGGCTGATGATGTAAAAATAGAACCTGCAAACTGTCAGACGGGGCAAGACTCAACCTTATTTGACTGCTCTGCACTGAAAGTGGATTTGGTGTGTGCCCATCTGTTAAGATCGTGGATTGCAGGAAATTATTTAACATACATGGGATGAAATCAGATTTCGGAGAGCAGACACATTTGAGATGGATAGTCAACATTTTAGATACACTGGAATGCTTTTGGAGCTCCATAATTGCCACACGTTGTGTTTGTCATTGCTCCCTGTTTTTTTAAATCTTTACCGTCACATAGTGATGATCATATTTGTCAGGCTATTGATGGGAAAAATCCACACAGGTCCAGAGCAAATCTGGGGCCATTGGCTTAACGTGACCGAGTATGATGCTCTCCTTGTGGCAGACAGCTGGGAGAGAATAAAAGAGATCCCTCTCTTTTGTTAATTATGGCAATTAAATTTGTTCCTTTTCTGGAAGATGGTCACAATAACAGCATCTCTGATCGCTCTTAGCAGGTTGTCTTCTTCCGAGGTGTGGGAAATTAGATTGTGAATTTGTTTCTGAAGTTCCTGTCCACCTTGTTTTCGAATTTAATGACGACACTGCTCTCAGCCTGGTTGATATTCAGCCTGTTTTATTTCTAGTTGAGTAGGAAGGAACTGCAGATGCTGGTTTAAATTGAAGGCAGATGCAAAATGCTAGAGTAATTCAGAAGGACAGGCAGCATCTCTGGAGAGAAGGAATGGATGACGTTTCGGGTCAAGACCATTATTTCTTGTTGAACTGAAATTGCAGTTGGAGAAGTTAATTTCCTGTGGTTTAATGTCAAAGATAGTCATGTCAATGACCAAGTCAAGGTTGAGGAGTTTGTCAAATTGCTTTTGTAGCAGTAAGGCTGGCTTGATAAGCTCTCTGATCTTGGTTCTGAGCAGGTGGTGAAAACTGTTGGACAGGTCACGGCCTAATCTGCTGTTATTTCCATCAGCATGGTCCCAAAACAAAGGTGGCCGCATGAACAATTCTGCAAGAAAATCAACATTGAGAGACTTTCGAAAACTGCAAAGGAAGCTTCTCTCAAAGAGTTCCCCTCATATAAGCTTTTGACACTCATCCAATCATCATATTAACACTGAAGAATTTAGACATATCAGGTTTATTAACATTGCTTGATCTCCTGTATTTCTACATACGATCTGTTCTTCAGGTTTCAAATTTTCTATTGGATCTCAGCCTTTGAATTCCTGTAAAGCTGTTTATTTTTCTTTGAGGCCCATTGAAATTTCAAATCTACGAACACCTTGAGCTTGTAGTTAATTAGCCCGTAGATCATTAAACCTGTGGTGGTGTTTTTCAGTAGAAACATCAACTTTCTTTGTGAATGGTATTTACAGCTGCACTCCAGAAGGTACACTCCAGAAACGCTGGGCTTTGTGTGGTTCCTAATAGATGGAAGCATCTGCTGGTCTGCGAGGCATTGTCTGAGAAACAATTTTTTTTTGCAGGTTCTGAGAGAGCTGTAGAATTGTTTATGTGGCCATCATTGTTTTGTGACTAGGCTGTTGGAACTAACAGCAGATTGGACAGTGATCATTCCAACCATTGTCACAACTCATTGTGACACAAGTGTTGTTGACATCCTTATACTGTAGATGTGTGAATGCTTTTGTTCTCATGGGCATTGGAGAGGGGGGTTGTGGTGTTTGTTTAGTTTAGAAATACAGCGCGGAAACAGGCCCTTTGGTCCACCAAGTCCGATCCCCGCACAGTAACACCATCCTACTCTAGAGACAATTTTTACATTTATACCAAGCCAATGAACCTACAAACCTGTATGTCTTTGGAGTGTGGGGGGAAACCGAAGATCTCGGAGAAAATCCATGCAGGTCACGGGGAGATTGTACAAACACCCAGGCACGTGCCATGAGTAATTACTCAGGGTAGGCAGTCAGTCGGCTTTAAAAAAAAAATCTTAATCTAAACTTAAGCGCAGATTGTTCTCTCCGTAAAAATAAAAAATAAAAATAAGTAATAATTCAATTTGCCCAAGGCTTCCAAATCTCCTTCATTCTGAATTACTGAATGGGTGGGGGATGGAGGATGACGGCAGGTGGAAAGATGGAAGGAAAAACGGGAGCACACCGGGACAAGTTGAATCAGTTGTCACCTTATTGAATTACAATACTTGTTCAAGGGACCAATTGCGGGAGAGTTCCTTTCACAGCGTGTGGGGAGTCTAGCCGGGGTTAAAGTTGCGGGGAGGGCAGGAGTGTTGAGAAGGAGGGGGTCGGGAATTATGCCAGTAACTCACTCACCACTGCCGCGGCGCTCCGGGCGCGGAGCCACCGCATTGTGGCCGGGGAGGGAAACAGCTCGGGTGGCTGTGAGTGGCCACCGGGACTTCAGCGCTTTCTGCCGGCACGCTTACCTCTGGCAGTTCTCTCCGTCTGAACATCTCTCACCTGCCGCTCGCCGGATTCGCTCATGTCAGCCGCTTTCCGCAAATCCCTAAATTCCGACAGCCAAGTAACCTCAATTGGTCCCTTGATCGCGCTGTCGGGATTTAAGGATTTGCGGGAAGCGGCTGACATGAGTGAGGCCGGCGAACGGCAGGAGAGAGGTTTTCAGACGGAGAGCACTGCCAGAGGTGTGCGGGGGCTGGCAGAGGGTGCTGTCCAGTCCCGGCAGCCGCTCACAGCCACCCGAGCTAATTAACTCCCCAGCCACAATGCGGTGGCTCCGTGCCTGGAGCGTCGCAAGTGGGTTACTGGCATGATCCTCAATCCCCTCCTTCACACAACGCTCCTGCCCTCCCTGCAACTTTACCCTGGGCCAGACTCCCCAAACGCTGTGAAAGGAGCTCTCCCCCCCCCCCCCCCCCACCCATGGAAATATGGTATTTAAAAACATATAGCACCAAGTGATTTACCTACCACATCATTGGTACACAAATTCCATTCTTCTCTCTTTGTTTTCTAAGATACTCTTAAGATAATGACAATCCATATTTGAAAAACGCGCCAAGAAACTTGCGCTGTGCATGCAGTATTGCAAAGGCAGAATTTCAGCTGCCTTCAGCTCCCCTTGAAATTGACGACTTGAAGCAGCGCTGACGGCACGACAGCTGCACAGACTTTCGTGTGTTGCAAGTTCTGCGCATGAATGGCACGGAGGATTATGCCTACCTAAGAGATCGATCTCTTAGATAGGCATAATTCTCCCATTGCCTTCACTATTTATATTTAATAATTACCATTTTATAAATTTAGTCAGTGCCTACCTTACCTACCCTGATGGCATGTGCCTGCAAACACCGTACAGAGAGTACCCGTAGTCAGGATTGAACCTGGGTCTCTGATGCCTTAAGAGCTGTGAGGCGGCAACTCTACTGCTGCGCCACCGTGTGGTGCATATACGTATTTACATTTCTGCCTGGGTATTAATGTCTTTACAATGAAACATTGTGTCCCTTCATCTTGAACCTCTTTGCCATCCGACCAGGATATTGCTTTTCAAATCAGTGTGCTAATTAGTGTGCAACTGCCATTTCACACTAAATTAGGTCATGCACAGGCATCAACTCAAGTTGTATCACTTTCCTGGAGTGAGAGTATATCTGACACCATCTCTGTGTTCAGTCTGCTACCGTCAACTCGAGCTTCTGGTTATGTATCATTTCAGAATCCCTTCCCATCCCCATACAGACCTGCCCAACCTTGGCATCCTCCATTGCAATGGATAGGCCAAACGCCAATGGGAAGAACAACATCTTGTCTTGCACTTGGATAACTAACAGCCCAATTATATACATATTGAATGTTCAAATTTCAGGTAACTTACAACCCCAGTGCTCTCCTCCCACATACTCACCTGTGTCCTAGTTTTCTTCTTCATTTGTTCACCCCCTCCCCCCATGTGGTTCCATCTGCCCACAATCCTTTCCCATCTGGATCCACCTATTACCCACCCGTGTCTATCCCACCCCCTTTATACTGCGACAATACTGGAAACCGGTCCTGTTCTCTCCCAGTCCTGATGCAGGGTTTCAATGATAAATGTCGACAGAGTCAAGAGTGTTTTATTGTCACGTCCCAGATAGAACAATGGAATTCTTACTTGCTGCAGCACTGCAGAATATGTAAAGAAGTCATAGTCATACAGTGTTGAAACAGGCCCTTCAGCCCATCTTGCCTACACCGACCAACGTGCCCCATCAACACTAGTCCCACTTGCCTGTGTTTGGCCCATATCCTTCCCGAGTCATACAGTGTGCAACCAGGCCGTTCGGCCCAACTTACCCACGCCGACCAACATGTCCCATCCCATCTACACTAGTCCCACACTAAGCCTGTCCTTTTATTGTACCTGTCTAATTGCTTCTTAAATGTTCCGATAGTCCCTGCCTCAACTTACCTCCTCTGGCAGCTCGTTCCATACACCCACCATCCTTTGCATGTATAAGTTACCCCTCAGAATCCTATGAGATCTTTCACTCTTCACCTTAAAACTATGCCCTGGTTTTCGATTCCCCTACTCTGGGCAAGAAACTCTGTGTCATGATTTGATAATCCCTCCTCATCCTCCTACCCTCCAAGGAATAGAGTCCCAGCCTACTCAACCCCTCCCTGTAGCTCAGACCCTCGAGTCCGGGCAACATTCTTGTAAATCTTCTCTGCACCCTTTCTAACTTAACAGCATCTTTCCTGTAACGTGGTGCCCAGAACTGAACACCAGACTCTAAATGTGGCCTCACCAACATCTTATAATACTGCAACATGGCATCCCAACCTCTTTACTCAATACTTTGACCAATGAAGACCAAAAACCTCTTTGACCACCCTATCTACCTGTGACCCAACCTTCAAGGAACTATGTACCTGCACTCCTTGATTCCTCTGCTCCACAAAGCCAGAGCCCTACCGTGTAGATCCTGTCCAGGTTAGACTTTCTAAAATGCAACACCTCACAATTCTCAATATTAAATTCCATCAACCATTCCTCAGCCCGCTTGCCGAACCGATCAAGATCCTGCTGCAATTTTCGACAACCATCTTCACTGTCTGCAGTACCACCCACTTTTGAATCATCTGCAAACTTGCTAATCTTGCCATGTACATTCTCATTAAAATCATCCATATAAATGACAAACAGTAACGGACCCAGCAACAAACCTTGAGGCGCTCCATTAGTCACATGGAGTCCGAGAAGCAACCTTCCACCCTCACCCTCTGCTTCCTCCCACATAGCCAATTTTCTATCTAATCAGCTATCTCTCCTTGGATCCCATGCGATCTAACCTTCCAGCGCAGTCTACCATGCGGAATCTTGTTGAATGCTTTGCTTAAATCCATATTTACATAATCTACGGTAGACAAAAATGCTGGAGAAACTCAGCGGGCGAGGCAGCATCTATGGAGCGAAGGAAATAGGCAACGTTTCGGGTCGAAACCCTTCTTCAGACCTTACATTATCTACAGCTCTTTTTGGTCACAACCTATTTGGTCACATCTTCAAAAAAACTCAATCAGATTCATGAGACACGAACTCCCACGTTCAAATGATGATTGCCCAGCTGAGTTCTTCTCGCATTCTGTTTTTGTTCTTACCTCATAACGAAGGATGCTCCAGGATTCTACAAACGGACAACTTGATGCCTGCCTCAGGCTATATTGAATGGGCTGCTGCAAATTTACCACGGATTTAAGAGAAGAGTCATAGGGGACCACTGACAAACCCAGCAAATGATGTCAAATTAAGCTAACTTGCAATCGCGCTAATTCATAAATGCTCACTGGCCCTGTAATTCTATCCTGCCCAAGTCATTTACTGTTAATTATGTAGATGAAGCAATTTACAATTTTCAGATAATTAATTTTAAGACTACTGTAAGTCTAATTGAATTTTCTTTCCAGAACAATTCCTTTGCATTTTACCAAATCCACATACTTAGGCTGGATTGATATTTCTATTTTAAGTAATTGGTGTGTAAATGAATATATAGTAATACAGCTTGGTCTGTCTGCCCACATGGTCTTTTGTTGGAGGAGAAAACAAATACATATAATTGGCTTAGTCAGTGTCTCAATGAAAATCTTTGCACATGAGAAATTCGTAATAGCCCTGATTTGTGTTTAGGGTGATCTGAAGTTGAGATGTATCGTAAATGACTTATGCATAAAGCAGTCTGTCTTTGGCCACGAGATGGAGTGGTTATTTGGTGCTCTCTAGTGGATGAAATTTAGCATGCAGTATTACACCATGTCAAGTATGAGCTACTTTAATAGAAGAAACTGTCCATCATACTATTTACTCAGCCCGCCGCCACCTTCACCAATTAATTTTGCAAATTTGAGCACAGTATCTAATTCTCCAGCTATACTGTGTAGGAAGGAACTGCAGATGCTGGTTTAAACCGAAGATAGACACATAAAGCTGGAATAACTCAGCGGGTCAGACAGCATCTCTGAAGAAAAGGAATAGGTGACCCTTTTTCGGAAGAAGGGCTTTTTGTGTCTATCCCCAGCTATATTCCCAGTTTTTATGATGAATACCTGGAACTACAATGTATGTTTTAAAAGTATAGGCCATTTCTGATAGAGATTGTTGAAACTTCTTTAGAAACTCTAATTATTCACATAATAGTGGGGGTTGTATTTGTATAAATTAAAAAGTAGTGCACAGCTGGTTAATTTTAATTCATGCTTTCCATAATTTGCACTCGAGTAGTTGTATGTGCATCTGAGATTAAAGTAAACCCACCTGGAATGTAATATGCAATTTGCAGGTTTTTAGAACATAGATAATGTAATTGTGCCCCGTTTACTGTGCACTAGGTTTTGTTGAGGGGGCATGATTTCCATTATTAACCCTTCTAATGTTATTCACACTACATGTAGAGATTTTTAATAAACCATTGGGAGATGTATATATTGATTAACCATTAAATGTTTATGGAAGAGTATATTAAATGCAACACAATTGAGAGGGCTAACATTAATTTTGGGAAAGGTGGGACAGTTTTCAATATTATGACCAATTTAAAAAATGCCTACACTATCTCCTCTTACAGCATTGATGCTGTAAAATGAACACTTTCTGTTGGACTGTTTCACAAGAAGCCGTGCTTTTCAGGGAGAACATCACACAATACACCAGAGATGTGGAGTGGTAATAAATCAGACGTTTAGAAATGTTTCTATGTTCAGGTTCAGGAGAATGTTCATGGCGTTACGATGGAAGAATGTCAGACTGCGCTTCAGAACCACGCCTGGAACCTTCAAAAAGCCATACAGTACCTCAAGGTAACCGTGAGCTCACAATCATCCTTTACCTCAGTCTCACCAATCATAACTGATAGCAGTGCTGTGAAGGCACCAAGGGAAGACAGTTCTGGCTTCAACCATTAGAAAGTGCTGCACTGAAATCTCATCACTTGATGGCTTTGGACAGAAAGGGCAGCCTTGGGTAATGCATGTATCCTTCCATCTTTGAGACGGTCTCTTTGGTTAAGAAGTTATTGAGCACCTTCCTGCTTATCAGACCTTGAACTTGTACTGATATGTAATCAATAACTTACTGGGATACCAACTAGATGTTCACACATTGAACCTCAAGTGGAATGTTGTTACTTCTTAATCCAGTTAGTCATGGTTTGGTTGATGTAAAAATGAATCAGTTTCCAACGGATTACTTTCTTAACAAGGGGATTAATTTGATACTTTTGGAAAATTGTAAATACAATTCAACAGTGTTGTTAATGAGGAATATTGTAAGTCAACAACTAGCTTCCAATGCCGTTTGTGTTTCTGGTTGCTCAATAATCTAGACTATGCGTGCATTTATTTTGTGGATGTTGCTACTGGATTTGATCTAAGGGCTCGTAAAGATATTTTCTTCAAACACTTGCAGTGTTGGGATTATAACTAATGGACCTTCCTCATTAGAGATACTCTGGAGAAGAGGAACTGAATTTACTGCAGAATGTTAACTCCCTTTAAATCCAGCTTAGTCTGTGCATTCAGCTGCCTTTGCGTTGACACGTATAGATTTGTACAAAAATTGAGTGTTGTGTGTGCTTTATGTAATCTGCCGATCATGGTTTAAGAGTTATTAAAGTGGCTGCAATATTTTCAATCTGCAATGTATGAATAGTAACTTGTTCATGGCAAAAATTAATGAGATAGGAGCAGAATTAGGCCATTCGACCCATCAAGTCTGCTCCACCATTTAATCATGGCCGATCCATCGCAACCCCATTCTCCTGCCTTCTTCCCATAACCTCTGACATATGTACCAATCAAGAATCTGTTCATCTCTGCCTTAAAAATGTCCAATGACTTGGCCTCCACAGCCTTCTGTGGTGGCTTACGTGAAGAGCAGAGATAAGGACACCTGACCTAGCATATGCAACCAAACATATTTTTCAAGTACTTCTTTAAAAATTATAAGCATCCTCGTGCTTAGAAACCATTGTCAAGTTATTCAGCAAAGGATTTTCATGATGCTTCAAGTGTAAATCTTTTATTTAACTTGTTCTGCCAAAAATGTGCTGCGTTGTGTTAACTATGGTTTTAAAAATGTATTTGACCTTACTGCATTGTATTAACATTTGCTATTACAAATACTTCATTGTTATTGGCAACCATGCAGTTATAAATCATTTTCAATGTGCCATGTTGTAATATATGAGAAAATGGTGCTCTTGAGAGTCCTGTGCTGGGATCCTACTGAACACAATGTACGAGGGATAGGGGCCAAATGCGGGCAAATGGGACTCATTCAGAAAGGGCATCTTGGTTGGCATGGGCGAGTTAGGCTGAAGGCCCGTTTCCATGCTGTATGACTCTAAGTTATGCTTGGATTGCATGAGTAAATCAGTGTGAATATCAAGATTCTCAGCCTAGCTTCTGTGGCCTCTCCTTTATGCTGCATTTCTACCTTCCCCTAGCTAACAATGATCTATTCTACATTTTCCTTGAGCTTCGTCCCCTTTGATGTCATATTCGCGCCTAACCCTTCCATATCTCTTTGTCCCCCTCTCCCACGACTCTCAGTCTGAAGAAGGGTCTCGACCCGAAACATCACCCATTCCTTCTATCCAGAAATGCTGTCTGTCCCGCATTTTGTGTCTGTCTCATCTATTTATACAGGTAATCTTGTTTTATACAAAGAGCTGTTAAAGCCTGACATATCTTTGATAACAGATAACTGCGAAGATGCAGTGTAATTAAAGCTGCCATTCAAGTATTGGATGATTCAGTCCCTATTGAAAAGATTGAGTAATTCTTTCCAACTGTTCAGCTCTGGACTCGTGTTCACATCATGAACTGCTTTCTCTCTCATTTGGCTGTTAGTGTTTAGTTGATTCTAGCCATAGCATTGCCACAGTGACAGACCTGTGAGTGCACGTCGTAGATTTTGCCTTGTGCGTGCATTGAAAGAAAATTACAGCATGTTGCGCATGGTCATGTTCACCTGTGGCTCTGAGCCCACAGGATACAAAGTAATCTGTGACCACACAAGGTCTAACTGCTCCATCTCGCATTATTCCCTTGCTAGGTTGAGCAGCTATTCTGCCTCGGGTTGAAGACAAGAAGTGAATGTCAGAAGATTCTAGAAAAGTTTGACTGGAATCTGGAATTAGCCAGTTGCCACCTGCTAGACACTTACAGTGCAGCTCGACATAGGTATGTGATCCATTGCATTCCTGGCCATCTCTTGGTGTGGTTATTGAAATGAAGAGATAAGAAATAAGACTTTAACCTGCATTTAGGTGGGAAAAGTAAGCTGTATTAACCATATAACAATTACAGCACGGAAACAGGCCATCTCGGCCCTACAAGTCCGTGCCGAACAACTTTTTTCCCTTAGTCCCACCTGCCTGCACTCATACCATAACCCATATAACCATATAACAACAATTCTCATATTATCCCCACTTTGTTCCAGATCCTTTGCCGTCCTCGTGCAGTCATTTCAAAGATATTTCAACTCTGTATGTTCAACACGTTCTTCATTGCAAAACACAAACACTGATTTAAACACACAATGCTGGAGTAACTCAGCAGGTCAGGCAGCATCCCTGGAGAACATGGATCAGTGACGTTTCGGGTTGGGACCCTTCTTGGGCAGCATCTCTGGAGAACATGACTGGCGACAAATTGATGAATGGTCCGACCCAAAACATTGCCTATCCATGTTCTCCAGGAATGCTGCCTGATCTGCTGAGTTACTCCAGCACTTTGTTTTTTTGTAAACCAGCATCTGCTAGTTCCGTGTTTCTACATGAGCACATATTTACATAGTTTTGATGCAGCAGTCAAAGGTTCTTTGCCAGCAGTGTTATTTCTGGAGAAAGATGGGATATGGTAGTGAGCAAATGTACATGCTGAACTTCCCAAGGCTATTCTCCACATTATGCTGCCATCCCAAAACTGCTATTATATAGATTATCAGTACCCATTTATCTGCATTTTCTGCATATAATGAAAGGTGTCAGCATCTTTAAATGGAGCAGCAGTTTGATGTGTGTTCTGCCTCCATCACTAGGAAGTAATAAACTACCGTTACACGGGGAGATGACCTAACCATTTTGTTTCTGTTGACTACAGGCGATGACAAGCTTCATGGTGGAGGAAAATAATTTAATACAAATTGGATAACTGCTGCAGTGTCTTCAGGGTTGTGGGACACAGGCGTCCTCTGGACAGAATTTTCTGAACATTTTATTTTGTGAGACAAAAGATATCAAATGACTGGAACTAATGAATCTTGCACTAGTTGTGCACTGCGGTCCTGCTGTAGATGGGAATCCGCTTCTCAATAACAGTATTCTTCACAAGCGACAGGTTGTTTGTTTTGTTCTTGGCGAAAAGATTTGTAATTTTGTGGCATGCGGTAATCCCAACAGCCTTCTGTATATAAATATAAAATATATATAATATAAATTTTATTTGACAAGTTGATGGTAGATTGCAGTTGTGTTTATATTTTGCATTGAATTTGTCATGTTGGATGTTCTAATAATTATTTAATTTGTTTTCCTAAAAGACAGTTGAATGAGTTTAACATTCTGAGTTTTGTATCCAGGTAAAGTTTATCCATTTTAGATTTCTTCAAGGATGTAGATTTTTGAAAGCTATTAGTGTGACCATTACTGATTGAGGCTTGGTATTAAGCTAGTCATGCTAAATCTGTCAAAGTGGTTTTCCTTTTCTGTAATACGGTGCACTTAAGTGTCCCTACCGTGTGCTGCAGTTCTCAATAAATCTATAACATGGAATAATAGATATTAGGCCATAAATTACAGAAGTGTTTTGGGATTGGGCATAGTCCTCATCAGCATGAGCAGAAGGCCCAAGATCGCTAAAATTGCAATTTAAAACCCAAGGTGCATATATGTATTCTCATGAAGTTCTGATGAGCTGTATTAGTTCACAACGTGAAGAGCTAGTTCTTGCCACCAGCAAAACGACTAATGAGTCAAAGAAAGAATGGATACAACTTACTGCAGCTTTTTGTGTCTATCTGCAGAAGTGAAGCCTCTTTCTAAACAATGTCTTACAAATTGAAAACTCTCATGACTATACATCACCACTGTAATTAACTGGATTCCCCACTCAGGTTAGATGACATAGCAAAAATAAAACGGGGAACACTGGCAAGTGTCAATTAAGTTTAGGGGGGTAAAAGGTTGTATCTAAATTGCAAATTAAAAAAAAAAATTATTGGTGATATTTAAACAGACAATGACCAAGTTAGGGGAGAAACCCAATTCAAGATCATAAAGTCTCCTGTACTCTTCATGGACAAACTGAGGTTACTTCAGGCTCCAAAATGATACAAATTTAATTGCGCTGAGCTCCTTATCCATTGCCTCACTTAAAGCCTTTTTGATTCCATCTTTGGAACTTCCTGCCCTAACCGTCAGCTGCAGAAACTTTCCAACACAGTTGTCATTTCTAGACATGGCATTCGTTGCCCTTCCATATTCATATTTTCCATAAACTATGATGAATTTCAAACTTTGCTGTTAATATTCTATCCTCTACACCCATCATCCCTGTGCTCTAATTTGCTCTATTTGGTGTTTGCCCCTGATTTAAAAAATCTACACAGAAATGTAAATTACGTTTCCTTGGGATTCAGATTACAATCAGCATTACTAGCAAAAGCTGTTTGGCACTCTCTCTAATATTACAGTAACAGAATGTTATGACATTTACCCAAAGTTTAAATGTGGTAGCAGTGCCAAAGTAAAAAGGTAGATATTGTGGGTTGATTTTTATTCTGCACTATGTTATTTTGGATCATTATTTGCTGTTATGAAACCTTCAGAACTAGTCAGTTTACCAGGTTCCTATTTAGCAACATGGTGATTCGAATAGGAAGTTGGGTGGACCAGTCCCAAGATTTTTCAGGTTCTACTGCTGCTCTGTATGGCTTTATTGAATGATCAGGAAAAAGAAAGTCTTCCAAAAAAAATAATTTTGAGTTTGGTTCAGTCCATTCAAGAGAATGGATGGTCCGAACTGCCAATCCCATTGTTGCTCAACCATTAGCTTGTGAGAGTGAATAAACTACCTGCAGGTTTTGGCCCAGGTTCTCGGGCTGGTCTAATTCCACACTTTGGTATCAGCGTGCATGTTCATCAAATCTGAATAAACCTTTGTCACTGTGGAATATTTCAGAAATGGGGACTGTGGTAATCTATTCCTGAGGACTGCAGTGACACTTATTCATCAGAAACAAAATGAGAATACCATTGCACCTTTATTTATTCAAAGATGTTGTTTGTTAAAATATGTTCTACAGTACTGCACATTTTGATAATTTAATTGTTCAAAAAAGCTGTTATTAATAACTTACAACAAGTTATTCCATAATTAATCTGTGAAAGAAAGTCATTGCATCAAGTCAAAGCCTGGCTAAGGAACCCATATTTAATTAATTAATTCATTAAACTTTAATTATCTATAACTGATTCTTTGGTGTAAGTTTGCTGCCACAAAGGCAAAGAGGATCAGAAAATAAGTGGTGAAAATTCTCATGATCAGTCTTTACAATGTTCTTTCTGAGTCTCTCTGCTTTAGCTTTGGTGAACCCTACCTTTGTCCTCCTTGCTTCAGCCAGGTCAGGTGGGATAGTTCATCACTACTAGTTTCCGTAAATCCACAGCGACTGTTTACTCTTATTATTCTCTCCGCAGTGAAACAATCTTCTGCGTAGAAGAGTATCTGCTTGAGAACTTTTTTTACAAAATAAGTCCTTACGCCAGGTTTGTTTGTGTTCTGATATTCATGTTTTTGGCTGGATTTCAGCAATCTAATGCTGGGGCTGCTTAAAAAACCTTCCTCTTTAACGGTGTATAGAACTTCCCACAAGAAATGTAGTTAATGTGATTGAATGCATCCAAATCTTGCTCTATCAAGTAAGATGTGAGAAAGGATCTAAGCTACAGAATGATAGCATCAATCATCTTCAGGCCCCAATATGCCACCCCATGCATGGCCTGATCTGAAAAATCACATTGATTCATTGATAAAGGCCATTTTCAATGGGACAGTTGCTCAAATGACCAATTCTGTGTATGCTCTAAAGCAGAGATGTGACTTGTACCCTTTACGTATGGACGTCATCTGGGTGGGCAGAGGTGTGGGACTCTGAGAAAATCAACACTGCACATTTGTATAAAGTTTATTTTTCAATCTGTTTTGTAGAAGCTCAGTTGTTGCATGTCTTATACTCAGCATTTCTTGGATTGCAACATTGTCATAATGCTACATTTTTAAAAAATAGTAGTGTTAACTCAGGTATTGTTGGATCCTTGTAAAACGAAAAAAATAAAAGTTGTTGTACTGAAATGTGAGGTAATTCCCACTATTATAAAAAAAAACGGTCCATATGTTATTGTGTTCTGTGAATATTTGTAAACTATTCATGCATTCAGATTTATGATCAACTACAATTTTGATGGAGTATTCAACCACATGAAACCAGTGCTGAGAATTAAATGGGGCTACAATCTTTCTCCCATTTCATTTATTTTTGGATTGTATTTCTCACAGGTCTAGGTGGATATGAATAATGTCATTGGTCCTTATGGTTCTTGTTGCTGTTTTCAGACACGAACAATAAACTATAATTGTGCACCGACACCTGTAACATTGAAGTCCAATATAAAAATACTTTCCTTGCCAAATGCCGATTACTTCAATGTTATTAATGACCACAGTACCAGAATAACTTTCCCCTCGTCCAGAAGTAGAGATAAGATAAGATGTACTAATATTACATTAAGACAATATTAGGGTGTTGTGCGGAACTATACTGAAAATATGTATCAAGTTGATTTGTGAGATTTTTATTTTAGAGCTCACTTGTACTCAAATCTGAAACCCTTGATAATGTGAACTAGGAACAGGAGAAAATAGTTTATTACCACACAGTAAAAGCCAGTCAGAGGAGAATCTATGATGTGTTGAGAAACACAGCAAGTTTATAACATTGTAAAATTGTTCTACTCATAAAATAAAAATATTTTAATTTCTGAAATAAAATACTTATATGAGTTTATTTATGTTGAAATATATGACTTAGTTATTTTTTTGCCCAGTGCTGAAGAGGGAAGTGTCATCTAGCACCACATTGTATAATTTTCAGGTGTTTAAAAAATAGTTAAAATGTGTTTTAGCTGACTTTTAATGAAGAACAGCATTCTAAAATAAGTAGCAATGGCACCTGCTACTTATGTGATCTGCTAAACTAAAATGTACTTGAATTTCCAACGGCTCAGATAAATCCATTTGCTGTCAGTTATCAATGTGTGTACAGAATTGGTGTTAGAGTCATTGCCAGTTACTCTTTTCCTTGGTTATCTAAGTTTAGGTATTGGAAATGTAATCTGTAAATTTGTAGATATTACGAAAAAGTGTACAAATAGTAAAACAGAAAAGAACTGCATATCAGGTGAGATGAAAGTTCATATAAAAAGAGTGTAAAAGAGATTAGGGGAATAAGTCCATGCACTAGCATGAATTATCTAATTTAGTGAAATTCTTTAAACTCCAAATGTTGAAGGTGATTGTGTCTGGATGCTGATTCGAGAACAGGTACTGCCCATTCGGTCTGTGATGTCTCTGTGGATCAAGATGCCAAATTAAACTAATCCCTTCTGCCTGCATATGTTCTGTATCCCTCTTTTCCCTGTCAGTTCAAGTCTGTTCTGTCTAAGAGCCCCGTGTCGTTATAGTATCTGCTGCACCAACCTCCTCCCCCAGCAGTGTGCTCCAAGCCCTTACCCCTCTGTGTAAAACAAAACTTCCCTTGCAAGTCTCCATTAAGCGTCCCTCCTCTCAATTTAATCCTACGCCCACTAGAATGACAGTACAACTCTGGGGGAAAAAGACTATCTAACTCTCGTCATTTTATATGTTTCTAACATGTCACATCTCAGCTTCCCATGCTCCAGAGAAAACAATCTAAGTTTGTTTAACCTCCTCTCACAGCTATACACTCCAATCCAGATACAGATTTCCAGAAATTGAAGTTTGAGGTAAATGGTTCTGGAGATGAAGTTGATGTGGTTTGTGAATTGCGTAGGTGATGTATTTTAAAGGGTTAAGCTCCATTTGGAAGAATAAGAGTAATAATACCCAGTCCTGGGCCCAGCACATTGATGCGTTTATAATGAAAGACCTCCAATACCTCAACTTCCTCAATCGTTTGAGGAGATTTGGCATTTCGCCAAAAATGCTATCAAACCTCTATAGATGAAAAATGAAGAACATTCTGATTAATGCATCATGGCTTAATTTGGGAATTCGAACACCCAAGAATGAAGCTTGCTGCAGAAAATGGTGGATACTGTCTAGTCCATCACGATTATTGGCATACCCAGCATACCCATGGAAAGCACTATCTCAAGAAGGCTTCTTCCTGCCCCTCCCCACCCCCACATTAGTCTGAAGAAGGGTCTCGGCCCGAAACGTCACCTATTCCTTCGCTCCGTAGATGCTGCCTCACCCACTGAGTTTCTCCAGCATTTTTGTCTACCTTCGATTTTTCCAGCATCTGCAGTTCTTTCTTAAACAAGGTAGTTAATATGATCATTGAACCACAGCACTCTGGCCACGCTCTCATTGTGCTGCTACCATCGGGAAGGAGGTTCAGGACCTTGAGAACCATTACCTCCTTGTTCAAGAACAACTTCTTCCCATCAACTACCAGGGGAGTACAGGGATTTCTAGAGTCCAGATACTATCACTGGGCCTTGGGTTTGGCCAGCAGAAGCTTATTTGCTTCCTGATCTTCATTTCTGACATGAAAAGAGGACCACTGAAGTAAGTGAAGATAACTGGAAGTAGAATCTCCCAATTTCAGGCCCCCTTTATTGCCACTTCTGTCTTCTGCTATTCAGCGAATCTGATATCCATGCTAGTATCTGCAATTTGATACCATGGGCTCTCATCTTCCTCAGCAGCCTCCCGTGTGGTACCTTATCAAAGGCTTTCTGAAATTCTAGGTAAACAATATCGACTGACTCTCCTATGTCTGTCCTGCTATTTGCAAATAATTCCAGCAACTTTGTCGGGCATGACCTCCCCTTCACAAAGCCACGCTGACTTTGGCCTATTTTATCGTGAAGCACTCCGTAACCTCATCCTTTATAATGGATTCTAAAATCTTACCAATGCTGTATTACCAGGATGCCAGGATTACCAGGATGCGGTATATACAAGCTAAGCCGAGGCACGTTTCCACAAACCTGGATGGGATATCCACAGTACTGACCTTAACCAACGAACAACATAATCTTGGAAGGGGAGCAGTGAGAGAGGGAGTAACTCGGCGGGACAGGCAGGATCTCTGGAGAACTGGATAGATGACGTATGGGGGCAGGACCCTTCTTCAGGGTTGATTTTACAGCACAATTCTATGCCTAGTGCAAGGTATTTTGTGTTAGTATCGTTAATGATGAGAACTATTGCCTTCAGTTCCTTATTTAGGAATAAAGAAAGTGGTGAAACTTAGGGCTAACAGTTAATAGCATGACCTGAGTTTGAGTGCAACATCATTCAAGCCTTATCTGCAACAATCACCATGCTATGGGAGTAATGCTGTAAAATGGTGTATACATTAGATCACATGTGAACCCTTTAATGTATTAAATGAATGCTCTGTCTGTATAACCATCCCTTAAACATTATTTTATTTAAGTTTTGCATTACATAATTTCAATTCAGAAATATCTTAGAAAATAATTTCCTTAAGTACATTAAGCAAACAACTCCAATTTCCTTCATAAAAATAAATTCCATTTTTAGTTTATTAAATAAAATTGTATTAAAATTATATTATTTTCACAAAATTTAAAGTGCTAATATTAAATATACATGATTTGACTGGGTGGTCATTTGAAATTGCAATTTTATGAACACATTGTCCAATATTATTGTAAAATATTATTGATTTGTAGGTTAAATATGTTAAAATTGTTGCACGTTGCAATTATTGATCATTTTCTGTGAACCATAGCTTCATTTGAGCAAAGTGCTATCTTCAGTGTTATCTTGATCAATCAGTACTTTCCAATTCTGGTGGTCTTTGTTTTTCTGAATAAAAAAAACAAGTACAATTGTTCCGACTCGTTAGATTTCAGTGTTTCACAAACAGTGGCATTGTGCACCCAGGAAACATAGTTGAAACAAGCAAAGGACTTCATCAATTATCTCAGGACCCACAGAGCGAGAGTGGAAGTAAGTCATCCGTGATCAAGAGAGGGTGTGAAGAAGAAGAAGAAGAAGAAGAAGAGTGCACTCTTGCAGCCCCATCTACAATCGTGTCTTTCTGTGACCATGGTTGGGAAGTTAACCAGTTCAGTGCTCAACCTGATTTTATTATTTTAAAACCTTAGAGTTCCAACAACAAAATGAATATACTATTAAATGTGAGATGATTTCTTACGTACCCAGTTTTCAAAACAATTTAAGAATGAAAGGGCTTAACAACTAAAGGGAAGGAACTGAATTGACATGAAATTAACAGGAAAATTTGAAGTCTGAATTTTTATTATTTTCAGAACTCAGTTAATTTAGTTGTTACTACAATTATCTATTGCAAGTTTACCTTACTTGATATGAAATAATTTCCTTTGGTTTTGCATGCAGTGTGCTGGTGAGATTTAAATACTTAATGAATCAATGATAAAAGTGACAAATTGTCAACATAAACTATAGACCATGAAGGTTCTCTCGGGAACACCCTTATTGTGCAACTATTTCATTCCATCGGATCCAGATGAAACTTGCTAGGCTGCATTTTTTGCATACCCTGAATGCCCCTCATTTTGTGGTGGACGCTCATCTTTAAGTTACCGAGTTTTCATGATGAATACAGACTCAATGGCAACCATCTTAGCCCAAAATTTAATCTCGACCTTGAAATGAACATCTGCCTCTTTAGAGTAGGAAAAGGAAAGAGTACCACAGCGATATGGATTTGAATTGAGGGCAAGAGGAGTGCTTTTGAGGTAGAACTGCAAGGCAGCATAGATATGTGGAAGCGGAGGGACAAAGCTAATGGGAGATTTATTTATTTATTTATTGTATTATTTATTTCAAACAGAATAAAAGAATAAAAAGCAAGTGTGAAACAGCATACAAAAAACAAAATAAGAATATTTATAAAGTGTCAAACAATATCTATAAATAAATGAAATCGTATGTGTCCGAAAAGAAGCAGGAAGAAGCCAAAGCTTATTAATTCCCACCCCTTATTCAACTGCTTGTAATTATCTTATACAAATTTAGCAGCTATATGTACACCATATGTACACCAGCAGCTATATGTAAACCAAATTATTTACATTTATACACTAATCAAATACTTACAAGGCCATACAAAAAAGAAAAGAAAAACCCTTATACTATACAGTATCTTAGTCATATATACAACCCATCACTCTCTAATCACCCTTCCCAATACAATCAGTATAACAAATATCCCACTCACAATCACCTGTCCTCATCCCAATATCCTTTTAAACAAGTGTTTTTGTACATCTTTTTTAACTGAATTATGCTTGTGCTAAGTTGTATCTCCTGTTCCAGACCATTCCACAAATTCACACCACAGATTGCTATGCACATACTTTTAAGAGATGAATCAGAGATACCAAGGAAAATAGGGTGAACGATGCATCAAGGAAGAAGGTCAAGTGTTTTATGCAATATTACATGCTACTGCCCTTGGACAACTAAAATGTGAACCTGGCTGTGTTGGACATCTGCAATTAGAGCTCAACAAGGTGAGTAGTGATATTTGTTTATTGCAGAAATGTCAAAACAAAATAGCTAAAAATACATTTCTCAGATCTTCCAAAATCTAAACCTGGAATTACAGCAGAAATGTATTTGGAAATGTCAGCTAAAAGGCACAAATTGGTCAGCACCAGCATATGTGAGCAGAGCGTGTAAGTGTTCTTGGATGTGATGCTACAGATAGAATCAGAATGGCATACAAAGCTGATGTTGGGTATGGGAAAGAACATGATTATGGAGCAATTACAATTTGTTGCAAATCTTCGCAGCAAGTTTCTAGAGATGCACGGACCTTATACAGACTTCACAGCCCACATCTCTTATTAAAATGTGAGCGGAATTTTTGGAGTTGTGCAAGTGGTAGGGACAAGGAGACAATAATAATGATAGGGACCAGGAGATTCACCCCACTCTATAAAATTTATTTCCGTTCTATCTTGCTTCATTGTATTCATGTATAGTATTAACTGATTTGATTAGATGTGGAGTCATGCATTTTGGTAGTAGGAATAAAGGCGTAGATTATATTCTAAATGGGGAGAGAATAAAGAGGGAGGTGCAAAGGGACTTGGGAGTGCTGGTGCAGGATTTCCAAAAAGTTAATCTGCAAGTCGAATCGATAGTAAAGAAAACGAACTCAATGATAGGATTTATTTCAAGAGGGCTTGTATACAAAATAGGGTTGTAATGTTGAAGCTCTGTAAGGTGCTGGTGAGGCCACATTTGGAATATTGTGAGCAATTTTGGGCACCATATCTGAGGAAGGATGTGCTGGCTCTGGAGAGAGTCAAGTATCAAGTATATCTTTATTGTCATTTTCCTGAGTACTCACATACCCAGAGGAAACAAAAAAAACGTTGCTCAACCAGTGTCCATTCAGTGTGCAGTAAAAAATAAATCGAAATAAAAATACATATATCATGAACAAATTAAACACTCTACTCTCTACTAAACATCAACAGGCGTTCCGATCGGCAGCGGCATGACAGTGGCTCTGCTGCAGTGTGTCCAGGTTGGTGGTTGGTACGCGATACTTTGGCAGGGGGCAAAGTCCGTTTATCAGTCTTATGGCCTGCGGGAAGAAGCTGAGGAGCATCCTGCTGGTTTTGCAGCTAATGCTCCTGTACCTCTTCCCAGATGGCAGGATGGAGAATATGTGATGCGATGGGTGGTAGGGGTCTTTGATGATGGAGATGGCTCTGTTGATACATCTCTTCCTGTATATGTTCAGCAGGAAAGGGAGTGGAGCACCAGAGGAGGTTTACAAGAATGATCCCAGGAATGAATAGGTTAACCTATGAAGGACGTTTGTCGGCACTGGGCCTGTACTCGCTGGAGTTTAGAAGAATGAGGAGGGACCTCATTGAAACATACAGAATAGTGAAGGCTTGGATAGATTGAATGTGGAGAGGATGTTTCCACTAGTGGGAGAGTCTAGGACTGGAGGTCATAGCCTCAGAATTAAAGTACGTTCTTTAAGGAAGGAGATGAGAAATTTATTTAGTCAGAGGGTGGTGAATCTGTGGAATTATTTGCCACAGAAGGCTGTGGAGGCCAAGTCAGTAGATATTTTTAAGGCAGAGATCGAAAGAATCTTGATTAGTACAGGTATCAGAGGTTATGGAGAGAAGAATGTGGTTAGGAGAGATAGATCAGCCATGATTAAATGGTGGAGTAGATTTGAAGGGCCGAATGGCATACTCCTACTCCTAATCCTTATGACCATATGGATAGTATGTAAATGAAAGTATTTCACTGTACTGCAGTACACATGACAATAATAAACCTAAAAGTTAACTCTCGAAAATCAGTATAAAAGTAGATAATGTGTAGGAAGGAAGTGCAGATGCTGATTTAAACTGTATATAGACACAAACAGCTGGAGTAACTCAGTGGGGCAGGCAGCAACTCTGGAGAAAAGGAATAGGTGATGTTTCGGGTCGAGAACTTTCGTCAGACTGTCGGGAAACGGAAACAAGAAATATAGACTAATATAGAACAAATGATTGAAAGATATGCAAAATAAAGTAATAATGATCAAGGGAGGGGCCCATTGTTAGTTGTGGGTAAGTGAAAACGAGTTATGCAGACAATGAAACTCAACAGGACAACAGTGAAACTCATACGATGACTAGGGTGGGGAGGGAGGGAGAGAGGGGATGCAAGGGTTTCTGAAGTTCGATAAATCAATATTCATACTGATGGTGCCCAAGCGAAATATGAGGTGCTGTTCCTCCAATTTGCATTTGGCCGCACTCTGACAATGGAGGAGGCCCTGGACAGAAAGGTCAGTGTGGGAATGGAAGGGGGAGTTAGTGTGTTTGGCAACTAGGAGATCAGGTAGGCCAAGATGCATTCAGCCTAACAGTTTAGTATAATTGCAGCACAGTTCTGAAGACGGGTGGAACTGAGTGCAGTACCATGTAATTGTGGAGTTGGTTAGTAACAGTTGCACAGCTCTCACTGGGGTACTTACATTCCGATGTACTCTTTAATGTTGTGTATCTTGATTTGTTTTCCACGCTTTCATGGCTGCAAGCAAAATACATTTAATAAGAAAATGGTGTTGCATGTTATTTGGCTTCAATGATTTATTCAGAGAAATACATTTTTGCTCTGTTGGAATTAAGCTTATTCTGTCACAGCTGTCTGAGAAACGTACTCAGAACCAGATAAATATTATGCCTCATGACGCTGGAATATGTGTAACTGCATTTGCAAGGTTATTAACATACGGTTTGAGGATGTTTTTCTAAAATTAATCTTTGTTCAATTTCATCCGAAATCCAAAATAGATCTAGTGGGTCTAATGTTACCACGCCTCTTGCATGCCCACTTGATTTGGGACTCTTGTGGCCTCATTAAAAGTATTCCATAGTTGGAAATCGTTGTAGGGTACCACAGATTTAGTTGATGCAGTCAGTAATATTACCATTTAATTGCCTCCATTTAAACAATGGAGAATATCGGATAGATACAAAATGCTGGAGTAACTCAGCGGGACAGGCAGCATCTCTGGGGAGAAGGAATGGGTGATATTTCGAGTCGAGACCCTTCTTCAGACTGATGGAGAATATGACGGGTAATAAGCACACTCCAAAAGCAAAGATTACAAGCTACAATTTAGAAACCATTTTATTGCAATATTTTCATCAATGTAAAGCACTATACCTGCTAATATCATCCACACGGCTTCCCTTCTTTGGTGAAGAGCATTTCCATTTCCATATAATAAAAGAAATTGCTATCAGCAAGAATCCCAAAGCTCCAAATAGGATGCCAAAGAAAGGGCCCAACTTTATGGATAGCTGTTCACAGTTTTTGCCGTAACTGGAATATATGCTACGATCAACGCACCTGAAAATAAGCACACACACTGCTCAGAACTGAACACAGGTAAGTCATTTCTACAAAGTTAAATTAACTTGATGATTGGTCAATGCCCGCATTATGGTATTATATGCACAACATGGTGTGGACGTGGAGTCATGGAGTGATACAGCGTGAAACACGCCCTTCGGCCCAACTTGCCCACACAAATAGAATGTATAAAAAATAAATAACAAAGGATTGGGAAACTAAATGAACTACTGAAACAGAAGATATTAAAAACAACAAAAAGGAAGTTAGACTTCCATGAGCAAAGGAGGGCAAAGTAGAGAACAAGAGATAATAGCATTTGATATTGTCATTGTCACTTGTAAACGGTTCTCTAGCTACTCAGTTATTTTGAGTGTGTGGTCTGGTAGAATAGCACAAGAGTTTGAATGGCATATTCCTCATTTTGTTTCGTAGATTGCTCGGACGGATTTTGCTTGCATTCAAAGCCCCACGACCAAAGAAGTTGTAAATTTAGCCAATAAGAAAAAAAAATTCATGCAAGGTTTAAGAGGATGGAATCAGACAGACCCTTTCAGGAATATAAAGGAAGGAAGAAGGAACTCAAGTGGACAATTAGAAAGGCCAAATGCAGCCACAAAATGGCTTTGGTAAATCGGATTAAAGAAAAATCCAAAGCTTTTTATACCTACATTACAAACAAGAGGGCAAACAGGGAGAAGATAGGATTGCTAAAGGATAAAGTCATGAATTTGTGCTTGGAGTCTGGAGATCCAGAAAATTAAAATGCACGGGACTTAATGCAGAAAAATGTGAGGTTTTGCATTTTGGGATGTCTAATATGGACAGGACCTACATAGTGAATGGTAGGGCTCTGGGGAGTGTTGAAGAGCAGTGGGATCTGGGAGTGCAGGTGCACCCTGAAGGTGGAGTCACAGGTAGATAGGGTGGTCAAAAAGGTTTTTGGCACATTGACCTTCATCACCCAAAGTATTGAGTATAGAAGTTGGGAGATCATGTTACAGTTGTATAAGACGTGGGCGAGGCCACATTTAGAATATTGTGTTCAGTTCTGGGCACCGTGTTACAGGGAAGATGTAGTCAATCTGGAAAGGGTATAGAGAAGATTTATGATGATGTTGTCTGACTGTGATGGATGTTTGTGTGAACTAAATTGTGTGTATGTCTAGAAATTGTCTTTGTATGGCTGTGGAAACGAAATTTCGTTTGAGCCTCACTGAGGCTCAAATGACAATAAAATTGTATTGTATTGTATTGTATTGTATGGTCTGAGATATTGGCGGAGGTTGAGCAGGCTGGGACTCTATTTCTTGGATCGCAGGACGATGGGAGGTGTTCTTATAGAGGTGTATAAAATCATATGAGGAATAGATCAGGTAGATGCACAGTCTCTTGCCCAGAGTAGGGGAATTGAGGACCAGAGGACATAGGTTTAAGGTGAAGGGGAAAAGATTTAATAGCAATCCGAGGGGTAACTTTTTCACACAAAGGGTGGTGGATATATGGAACAAGCTGCTAGAGGAGGTAGTTGAAGCAGGAACTATCCCAACATTTAAGAAGCAGTTAGACAAGTACATGGATAGGACAGGTTTGGAGGGATATGGACCAAATGCTTGAAGGTGGGACTAGTGTAGCTGGGACATGTTGGCTGGTGTGGGCAAGTTGGGCCAAAGGGCTTGTTTCCGCACTGTATCACTCTCTGACTATGACTATGATTTAGAGTGATTTGGTCGTATAGATTTAGAACTGCCTTCCTGATAAAAGGCAGAGGGTTATGGAGGAAGGACAATATTCATGTCGGAGGTCCGTGACCAGTGGAGTTTTCCTGAGATCTGTACTAGAATCTCTGCTGTTTGTGATGTGTACAAATGGCTAAATGTAAATGGAGACGAGTTGGTTGGTAAGTTTTGCAGATGACTGTGTACTGTGAGGAAAGCTGTCAAAGTATACAGTGGAATATAGATCAGCTACAGAAATGGGCAGAGAAATGGCAGATGGAGTTTACCCTGAGCAGAATGTTTCTATTAAGAGAGAGTTAGATAGAGCTCTAGAGGCTGGTGGAATCAAGAAATATGGGGAGAAGGCAGGCACGGGTTATTGATTGGGGCCGATCAGCCATGATCACAATGAATGGCGGTGCTGGCTCGAATGACCTCCTCCTGCACCTATTTTCTATGTCTCTCTATGTTTCTAATGTGAGATGTTGCACTTCGGGAAGTCAAAAATGTAAGGGAAAAATACAATTAATGGCAAGTCCCTTAACAGCAGTGACATGCAGAGGGATCTTGGGGTGCAAGTCCATACTCCCTGAAAGTGGCAACATAAGTCTAAAGAGTGGTAAAGAAGACATCTGCTATATGTTGGAGAATTGAATATCAGAGTCAGGAAGTCATAATACAGCTTTATAGTAATTTGGTTAGGCCGTGATTGAAGTATTGCATGCAGTTCTGGTCTCCCCCAATACAGGAAGGATGTAGAGGCTTTGGAATGGGTGCAGAGGTGGTTTAGCAGACTGATGACTGGATTCGCAGGTATTAGATTTAGAGGTTGGACAGACTTGGGTTGTTTTCTCTGGAATGCAGAGGTTGTGGAGAGACAAATATATATATATAAAATATAAAATATAAAATATATAAAATTATAGATATAAATAGATTACACAGGATGGAAAAATTAAATACTGCAGGGCATAGATTTAAGGTAAGGGGGTAAAATTTAAAGATGTGTGGCACAATATCTTTACACTGAGTGGTGAGGGCCTGGAATTTACTGCCAGGGGTGGTGGTTGAGGCAGATATGATAGTGGCATTTAAGAGACTTTTGGATAGGCGTAGGGATTCCGCAGGGAATGGAGGGATATGGATTTTGTGCAGGCAGATAAGATTGGTCTTGGCATCAAGTTCAGCACAGACATTGGGGACCAAAGGGCCTGTTCTAGTGCGGTGTGGTTCTATGATATATCACAGACACAAAGGAGCACTGAAGTTAGCAAACTGGAATAAATTGATATGAAATAATATGTATTGGAGTAGCTCATTTTATACACCAATTATCAAAGAACATCACAAAATCAATGAGCACAATGCGTACTGTTTAAAGATACCCTATGGGCTACCTTAACCATTGATCAAGATATGAAGGTCTGTCTTAACATCGTCATTATTTCAAACATCCGTTTATAATGGATTGTCAACATTGAGCTAGACTAAACTTAGTAGAGGAAATATTTGGGTTTCCAGCTGCTATACAATGGAGAACAATTTGCACTCATCCATTCTGAGTATGTTTATTCAATCAGTCTTGCATCTGCGGGAGGGAAGGAGTGATCCATCTCACAAGGTGCAGTCCTCATACTGGATCACACATGGTATAGTTACATGCTCTCTCTCTCTCTCTCTCTCTCTCTCTCTCTCTCTCTCTCTCTCTCTCTCTCTCTCTCTCTCTCTCTCTCTCTCTCTATATATATATATATACACACACATTTACATATATGCATATATATACATATGTACATATACAAATGTACATTGTCCACACATATAGGTACAATAATCAACACAGGTATATAATGGAGTACATTTTTTTAAATCTAGAGTATTCCAAAACTGTAAACAAGTGTATGCAACTGTTGTTTATTGATTGCAGTTCAACCCTTTGTGTTTTAATTTTTTCCGCTTTACTGTTAATAAGAACTACTGGATTAATAAAGGTTAAGAGATTAGTTATTATTGTAACATGGAGATGTGGAGAAAATCCTTTTGCGTCTTGCCCGTTCCTAATTGCCCCTGATCTGAGGAGACGGTTACAAGTTATGGACGGTTACGGTTACCATTTTACGGACGGTTACGGTTACAACCATGTTGGTGATAAGAATCATAACAGATGTGAAGAACGGGGGATTCTTTCCTTGAAGCATGAATAAACTGGATGAGTTTTCATAATAATCCCGTCGTTTCGTGGTCATAAATGTTTCATTGTTGAAATTAAGTTTGACCATTGCCGAAGATAGACACAAAAAGCTGGAGTAACTCAGCGGGGCAGGCAGCATCTCTGGAGAGAAGGAATGGGTGATGTTTCGGATCGAGACCCTTCTTCAGACTGAAGAAGGGTCTCGATCCGAAACATCACCCATTCCTTCTCTCCAGAGATGCTGCCTGTCCCACTGAGTTACTCCTGCTTTTTGTGTCTATCTTCGATTTGAACCAACATCTGCAGTTCCTTCTTACACATTTCGTCTTTCCCATTGCTGAGGCAGGATTGAAACTCATGCTTCCAGACTAACACTGCAATCCTCCAGGAACTAGTCCAGCAAATCATCATGATGCATAAAATGAAGGTAATGTGCGATTTCTGTTTGTAATACTGTGATATTATTTTGAACTGACAAAACAGAGTGCAAGAAAAAAATATCTAAAGTTTAATGTATGTATAATTTTATACAGAACTGCAGATGTTTAAAATATTAATAATTAAAAAGTATTTAAAAGTAGATTAATTCCATACTTGCACAATGGTCCGGTTGTCAGATGCTGGCACTTTGCTTCATTTTTACAGTAACCCAGCTCACAGGGGGATTGACAGATTGCCCCCGTTTCATCATTCCATTCAAGTGTGTATCCACCAAACAGACTTCCATTGCAGCTTAAGTATTTCAGCAAATCCGCAGTTGATACTGTAGGAAGAACACATGCATATTTTAGGCTGTAATTAAAATGGGTTCATACTCATAATTTAGTTTAGTTCAGTTTAGAGATACAGCACGGAAACAGGCCCTTCGCCCCACCGAGTCCGCAACGATCAGCGATTCCCGCTCATTAACTCTATCCTACACACACTAGGGGCAATTTACAATTTTACCAAGCGAATTAACCTACAAACCTGTACGTCTTTGGAGTGTGGTTGGAAACGGGAGATCCTGGAGAAAACCCACACAAGTCACAGAGAGAAAGTACAACAGACAAGTACCTGTAGTCAGGATCGAACCCGGGTATCTGGCGCTGTTTGGCAGCAACTCTACTGTGTCTCCCAATATTCAAACTAAGATACAAAGTGCTGGAGGAATCCAGAACTTTGGGATTTGCTCAAGATTCCATTATCTACAATTCTTTGCGTCTTCAATACCAGGATATTGTTTATTGCCACTGCATAATTATGCTTGTGTTTCAGGATTCTGCGATTCTATCAAATGCTTTAAAAATACCTTCTGTTAGAATCGTTGATGGGCTTCAGTGAATAGGAGGTCAGCTGTTCCTCTGCTATCATGCAATATATATTATGCTGGTCAGCATTCATATTACAATGTAGTGACAAATGGAGTTAGCTTGCCTCTTGGGCAGTTTATTCCAGCTCCAAGACTTATTTATTTGATCATTATCATTTTCCTTGTAAATGTAGAACTGCCCCAAAATTGACAGATTTAAAGTACTTTTTTATTTAACAAATGATCCAATATTTGCAGTTATTTTACACAGTGTTTACATTTTTAGAGCTCCATCCAAAATATGTATTATTATATGTAGATTAAGATTAAACTACGGGAAATAAATAGGTTTTCATCTTAGTACTCAAAAATAGCTGGGGGAACAATATTGTCCTAAAAATTCAATAATTAATGATTGCATATTTGTTCATGATATGCTTATACAATGGAGGCACATTTAAGTTTAGCACATCTTTTTTAAGAATGCGATATTATTGGGTTTAATATATGTGGTGATTAATCGAAGAGCAAAGAATCTACCTTAAGGTTTGATTTTTTTTAAACAATTTGTTCGGCACTATCATCTAGCACTTATTTACTCAGTGAGCTGATCATCCAGATTGGATTTTCTGCCTTAGTTTGCAGAATTATACATTAAAACCTTTCACTTACATATACGCACGTTATTAATGTCCTTTTCACTTAAAGGCTCAAAAGTAATATTCTCAGGTTGCAGATCTCGACTAAATCGGCGCTGGTCATTAAAGGCATTCTGAATCACAGTAGATAATTCATTGTTCAGGTAATTAATGATGACCTTGTTTCCACTGTAGTTGAATGATGCCACAACAGCAGCAGCTATTGTTTCTCCTTGTGACCTGTTGATGGGTAATTACAAAGAAACATGTTTATTTGTAATTAAGCTCATGGATCATTATAGACTGAGGAGGTGGCAAGCTCCATCTGCACCCTACAGACCAAATATGTGGAATATAATTATTCAAATGGAGCAAAGGTACATTTCAAAGTCTGCTTTTTTAACTTTATTCACTAATATCAGATCCATTTAATTGGATTGCAGGCACTGCTATCATCTTATATTTCTTCTGGATACGGCTTGTGTTTCTATAATTAATCAATTACTACTTTTTCTTAGTTTCATTTTATAAATTCCAGTGATTGGAGCAGAATTAGGCCATTCAGCTAATCAAGTCTAATCTGCCATTCAATCATGGCTGATCAATCTCTCCCTCCCAACCCCATTCTCTGCCTTTCCAATGTTATTTGATACCCATCATTGTCTAACTTTTCTTTTTGTAACTCTCCCTCCTGCCTTTCATTAATTTACTTATATGCTATAAAATATTAACCTCCCAGCTTTGCAGGCATTGACGTAAAACATTGTTGTTTCATGGCTTCTGCCTAACAATGCCATTTTCAACCAATTTTTTCTTATATTTCACATTTCCACCATTCAAAATATTTTAAATTTGTTTTACTGATTAAATAATGATTGATTCTCATGGGTTGAATTTAAAATACTGCTTACATCACAGGTCATTTTGAAAGGTTTTATTCTTTAAATTTGGTTGAAAGATAAACAAATATATTATAGATCAAAGATTTCAAGATTACCAACCAGAAAAGAGGCTTTGAATTCTCAGCGAATCTTTCTAGTTTGGACAGAATTCTGTAGACCTAAGAATGAAATAAGAAATATTAAATAACTCTTCTGTCGGAATCTTTAGTACATTGTGAACTAAAATGATGCTGCAGGTTAATAATAGCAAACATATTAATATATTTTTTAGCAATAAATCTAAGCAGGTGTGTCGACCCATTGAAATGTGTGCATAGAAACGGGCTAATTAGCTGGGCATTTGTTCCACACCTTGTTTCTTAACTTTTTAATCTTTTTTATCAATGAGCATAAATCTGTGTGGAGGGAAAAAGTTTCTCACAAGTATAGCCTATTTAAATATTATGATTTTTCTGCAATTTGCAATTAATTTTGACTCCCATCATGGCTCAATATATAAAATAACCATATAATGGGAAGCTGCTTTGGAAGATCAGATCACACGGGATATGGGGCGAGCTAACTAATTGGATGCAAAACTAGCATGTAGGAAGGAGACGGAGGATAAAGGAAAAGGGTTGTGTTTCAGATTGGAGCCTTTGACAAAATGTGTCATAAGGTTCAGTCCTGACTCCAATGTTCATTATTTATATTAACAATTTGTATGAAGATGTAGGTGGCATGGTTAATAAGTTAGTGGAAGACACTTAAATTGGTGGTAGAGTTGATAGTGAAGAAGATTATCTTGGGTTACAATTTGATCTTGATCAACTGGGCCAATGGGTCAGGGAATGGCAGATGGAGTTTAATTCAGATAAATGTGAGGTATTGCATTTTGGTAGGACAGAACTTGCACAGTAAATGGTCGGACCCTGTAGACTATTGTAGCACAAAGAGTCCCAGGACAACAGGTATATAATTCCATGGCACAGGTTGAAAGTGTGGTGACGAAGGCATTTGTCATGCTTGCCATCCTTGGTTAATGTATTGAGTACAGGAGTTGGGACATCATATTACAGCTGTATAAAACTTTGGAAGGGGCACATTTTCAGTCCCATATACAATGTTGGTTGCACAGCTATAAGAAGAAAACATTAAATTGGAAAGGGTGCAAAACATTTACACCGACGTTCCAGTGTCTGGAAGATTTGAGTTGTTAGGAAAGGCTGGACAGACTTCGTCTTTTTTTATGGGTGCAAAGGAGGCTGAGAGGTGAATTCCTAGATGTTTTAATAATCATGAGAGACATAGCTTGGTGGCACGGTGGCCCAGTGATAGAGTTGATGCCTTGTAGCGCCAGAGGCCTGGGTTCGATCCTGACCACAGATGCTGTCTGTATGGAGTTTTACGTTCTCCCCGTGACCGCGTGGGTTTTCTCCAGGTGCTCCGGTTTCCTCCCACACTCCAAAGGCATACAGGTTTGTAGGTTAATTGGCTTGGTAAATTGTCGCTAGTGTGGGTAGGGTAGTGTTAATGTGCGGGATCGCTTGTCAGTGTGGGCTCGGTGGGCCAAAGGGCTTGTTTCCATGCTGAATCTATAACCCAAACTAAACATTTTGTGACCATTATAGTAACGTGGAACACAGCAGCCACATTGAGCACAACAAACATCCACAAAAACAATGTTATAATGACTAAATAATTTATTTTAGTGATATTAATTAAGGGTTAACTATTGACTAGGACAGACTATTGATTAAGACTTGCACAAAATGCTGGAGTAACCCAGTGGATCAGGTAGCTTCTCTAAAGAACATGGACAGGCGACATTTCAGATCAGGCCCCTTCTTCAGACTCCTTACAGTAGCGGGGAGCAGAGATGGTGGGATAAACCTGGCAAGTAATAGGGTGATTCAGATGAGGAGATTTTGATTGGTAGATGGTTGGACAAAGACCAGACGTAAAAATAGGAGAAATCGGAAAGAAAATCCTGACCCAAAATGCCACCTATCCATGTTCTACAGAGATGCTGCCTGACCCGCTGAGTTACTCCAGCAATTTTGTGCCTTTTTTTGTTACCCAGCTTCTGCAGTTCCTTGTGTCCACATTTTAGTTTTGTATCCCATGCATCTAAATTACTTTGCATTAATGCAATATAAATTTGATGAGGCAAGTATTCCACTTGGATGGCAATCAAAGAGAACTGAACAGATTCTTTACTGAAAAATAACAATTTTGGTTTGGTATACTTTTAACGAGCAAATGTCATATATATAACTCTTAAATGGGTATATAATTCTTACAACAGATTACTCATATGCTGTCTGATTCAAACCTATTGAATACAAGTGTTAAGCCATAAAAGAGAATGGGATCTCACCTTGGCTGTGACAATGTTAGTGAGAGAGATGTAATTTGGGCTGTTTCTTGCACTTAAGACAGTCACATTCACACCTTGTAGCCTTAATGTAATGTTGACCGATCTCTTAGGCATAGCTGGAAACAGAAATATCAAAACATCCCAAAATTAGTATTTTGTGATTTTTATGCAAGTATTCTTCAAAATATAAATGAGGTTTGGCATAAAATTTGCAAAACTTGTTATGCCCCAATCTTTTTCTAATTTTCTGTGAATAATTTAACAATTTTAGAGATATTACCTGCAAATCTGCTCTATCAAGAATCCTCAGTAAGATTGGCTACTCAGGCTGTTGCCGGACACCTTTAGGAAGTATTTGACCGCTTAGGGGAAATACAGACCATAGAGCTACTGTAATGATTAGTATGTAGGAAAGAACTGCAGATGCTGGTTCAAACCTCGTTTACCTTTCCCCTGATCGAATCTCTCGTTTCCCTTTCCCCTGACTAGTCTGAAGAAGGGTCTCGACCCGAAACATCACCTATTCCTTCTCTCCAGAGATGCTGCCTGTCCCACTGTTTTACTCCACCATTTTGTGTCTATCTTCGAAATGATCAGTGTAGTTGTTTTAACCAACTAGTACAGCTAGTAGTAATCAACTTAACATTAGTGGGAAATTCCCATAACATTAGTGGGAAATCCAGGCGAATGCAGGTTTGGCTAGATTTTTCCCGATCTTTTTGCAGTTGTGCTGTTGCAAAAAACATACAATGTGATTTGATGTGAACTTTATTCTTCTGAACTCACTACACTCTCATTCTTTTGTTTCTCCAGCCACCTGCACCATTACATCTTCAACTCAGTCTGTGCATTCTCATTACATTTTGAAGGAACAGTGAAGGTATGGGATGAGGTTTCTTTGTATTTTTATGAATACATGAGGTGGTTTTATGATCAGTTTGTGATTAGTCAGCGATTTGATTTTCACTTTGACTGTACTTAAAGGGCATTATGTTAGCTAGAATATTTTCCCAACAAATCTTTGGAAAACTTTATTTGCTCTTGAGCAAGAACTATCTTTGTTCTTTATTACTCTCTAATGAAATTATTGAAAATATTTTACAATGTTTTTTTGAGTTTAGAAAAACATAACGATAATTATCACAATTAAATTTGACCTTTCTTGTTATTTGTTCATGAAGACATAGACACTCCAATAAAAATGATTAAAGGGAAAAGTTGCCTCTTATCAATGGGTTAGATCTACTGCCTTATTGATTTCAATAAATAGATGTTACACAACAGCAGATAAAAAAGTTAACAAGACAAGAAGTTATTTTATTTTTTTTAATTGCTTTCAATTATTTATGTTTCTTTTAAGATTAAAATATTCAAATTATAATTTAATTAATTTAATTTAAATAAATAAACAAATAAATAATATATAATTATACTAACACACAATTCAAATATTTGATGACATTCATTGATATCACATCTGCACATCAAGGTGTGCGCAGTAACAGTATATTAGATATGTTAACATACTTGACAAAGCTGCTGGGGCAAACTGAAGCACCGCATGTTTGCATTGTTCCCCACTGTACTGACTTGGGCACTGACAGACTGGTTTGCAGCTATCAGCAGAACTGATTGTGCACGTTCCTCCATTACTGCAAAATGAGGTAGGGCATTGCGTGGAGCCACAGGGACTATTCTGTGCAGTACAGGTCATCCCATCTCCTGTAGGAATTCAAGGGCAATTCAAATATCCATTTACAATTCGAGTTTTCATATGCATATTATTATGAACAGATGCTAATTCATCATTGTACATTAATATTTTAATAGTAAATATATTTAAATGGTGTTAACAGTGAGATTCCCTTGTAGAAGACATTATGTGTTATTATGGGGAAATGTTTAACAATATAGCCTTGCAGTATTATACCCAACAGGCCTTTCAAAAAAAAATATGTTGGCCTCTGACATTGTTTTGAGATGATGAAAACTGATTTGTGAACTTTCCAGCAGGAAATCCTGTAGTATTTATGTGTCTTTATCAAGAGTTAGACAGAATTTCAAAAGAGATCCACCCGTCAGAGAAGGGGCATGAAGTAAGTGGGATGAGATGAATGCACAACTCAGCATCGTTACTCTTGTTTATCTCAGCCATAGACACAGATAAGGGATAGACACAAAATGCAGGAGTAACTCAGTGAGACAGGCCGCATCTCTGGAGAGAAGGAATGGGTTTCTCGACCCGAAACATCACCCATTCCTTCTCTCCAGTGATGCTGCGTGTCTCGCTGAGTTACTCCTGCATTTTGTGTCCATCTTCAGTTTCAACCAGTATCTGCACTTCCATCCTACATGTAGATAAGGGGTGTTCTATTTTCAAACAGATCTTTTTAATTCATTGGACAAAAATGGTCAGTAGGTCAGGCAGCATCTGTGAAGCGGGGAACTGCTAACAATGTTTTGAAAATGGCCTTTCTTCAGAACTGGGGAAACTAGGAAAAAAATATTTTAAAGATAGATCGAAAGAGGGAAATGGGGAAGAAAGGGGAGAACACTAAGATTACCCAAGGTTGAAGGTGGTTGCCGGAGGTTGCAGGTAGTGGAAGGTAAAACCTTCCACTACCTGCAACCTCCGGCAACCACCTTCAACTAGCATCGCAACTGGCTTCGACTAAATAATTACTGATTTTTAAAACGGCAACCTATTTTTAGTCGCGGCCGGTTTTGAATTTTTTTAAATAATCGGCGGAACATAGAAGAAGCGGAAACCACTTTCGACCATTAGGGAGACTGACAAAAACCTCCGGGAACCGCACGGAAACCTTGGGTGGGGCGCAAAGTCTCCAGAGGTTTCGGTTCAGGTTTCCTAAGTGGGACAGGGGCATTACTATGTTAGCCCAGTTCAATGCAGTCTGCCCTACTCTGTCATCAATGGTTCTTTAATGTCATGTATGCACAGCACAGTGACATTATTTTGCACAACCCACAACTGCACTGTCGCCATATTCTGATAACTAGGATATTGATGCTGATGCTGAGGTTTGAAGCTGGATGTTTTATTGTAACCCTAACTTCACATCAGTGAGTCGTACATTACTGGTGAATTGCTTTTGTCCAGCTATTGATGATTCCATTAGTAGTTATTTTGAAAAGAGATATGGAACACTACCTTGGACACAATGCTGGAGTAACTCAGCGGGATAGGCAGCATCTCTGGAAAGAAGGAATGGGTGATGTTTCGAATCGAGACCCTTCTTCAGACTGAGAGTCAGGGGAAAGGGAAACTAGAGATATGGAAGGGTAAGGTGTGAAAATGATAGATCTAAGTAGATGATGCTCAAGGAAATGTAGAATAGTTCATTGTTACAACACAGCGGTATGAATTTTGATTTCTCTAACCAATTAATCCTTGCTTTCCCTCTCTCTCCGTCTCTTCCCCACTCTAGTCCTCCGACTAGTTCCACCGTCCTCCTGATTAATTTTACTGATTGTATGCCTCGTTGTCACCTTCCGCTCGGCTAACAATGAACCGTTCTGCATTTCCTTGATCAATATCTGTTTTGATCTATTGTTATTCACACCTTACCCTTCCATATCTCTGGTCTCCCTCTCCCCTGACTCAGTCCGAAGAAGGGCCTTGACCCAAAACATCAGCCATTCTTCTCTCCAGAGATGCTGCCTGGCCCGTTGAGTTACTCCAGGATTTTGTGTCTAACTTTGGTGTAAACCAGCATTTGCAGTTCCTCCTTACACATATAACAATAACTTAACTGGTTAAGGTTCTTCATGTTTTTTTTAATTGTTCAGGCATGCCTCATGCAATGTATCAGGAAACAAGGTAATTTATATCTTGCGGCCCAAAAAGACAAACTAGGTAGTAGTTTTTGAGATGATATAATATAATATTAACAATGTTACATAAACTTAAAGACTATGAGCTGAGATTTACAGTGTATGGTTTATACAATGCATTTTAAATACCAAATCCAATATTTAAAAAGAAGTGAGCATGGGCAATGATTTTTAACAGCTATTAAAAAATACCTGAAAATCCTTGGTTGCATCGACAGCTATAATTTTTCCCATCAAAATTACATTCTGCATCTGGGGAGCAAGACTCACATCCGTTGCTGGCTGTTGGGAGGAGGAGAGGAGTGAATGAATTAAAGCCATCAGTCTTTGTGTCATTAACAAAAAACAGGTTCTCAACTGTGCAAACTGATCTGCAATTGCAATTTAGTTGGAGAGTGATGAGGGAGGAGCAGTGGAAGGTTTTGTCTTGAAGTAAAACCAGCACCAAGGTGACATAACCCACACAGCTACGCTGAGCTACATGTTCTTTTACCTGCAGCTGGCACTAAACAAGTTGATTGGCTTTGTATATCAGCAGGTAGCCCAAAATTGACACTTGCATATCACAACACAACACAGGAGTTAGTGGTGGACTTTAGGAGGAGAGGAACACCCCTGTCCCCTGTCTCCATTAATGGTGTGGATGTGCAGTGTACCAGGGAGTACAAATACCTTGGAGTTTACCTGGACAGTAAACTGGACTGGTCCAGGGTCGCTGAGGCCCTGAACAAGAAGAGACAGAGCCGGCTGTACCTTTTGAGAAGGCTCCGCTCCTTCAACATCTGCAGCAAGATGCTGCAAGTGTTCTACCAATCGGTGGTAGCCAGTGCCATCTGCTTCGCTGTCGTGTGCTGGGGCAGCAGGGCGAAGGCTGCGGACGCCAATAGGATCAACAAACTCATCAGGAAGGCTGGCTCCGTCCTGGGGGCAGAGTTGGATTCATGGGAGGTGGTCTTGGAGGGGAGGATGCTCCTCAAACTGCAGAGCATCTTGGACAATACAGCTCACCCCCTCCACAACATACTAGTCAACCTGAGGAGTACCTTCAGCAACAGACTGGTTCCACCAAGATGCAGCACAGAACGTCACAGGAGATCCTTCTTCCCTGTGGCTATCAAACTGTACAACACCCCCCCCCCCCCCCTTCTGTCGTGGGGTAAACTGAGACTGACTCTTCCCTCTCTCCATTGCACATACCAATCCTTTCCTTTGTCACTTTAATTTAATGTCTCATGTATCTTGTGTTTTATGACTGTTGGCAGATCAATTTCCCTCCAGGGGTAAATAAAGTTCTATCGTATCATATATGTTAATGATGTTCTTCAAGCTAGCCTGCACCTCCTGCAGGAATAAAGCCACAGCTGGCATTCTGAGTCTCCCAAAAGAAAGGCTGAACAATAATTAAATGTATGAAAGAACAGGCATTCACATTTTGCATGACTGCACTGAAGATTAAAAATAAATTCTTAATACTTCTTGGCTCTGGGTGTGACTAGCAATACCAACATTAATTGGCCTTTTCTGATTGACCTTGAAAGATGATGGCGAGTTAGATTCCAGACGCCATATTTCACATCGTATTCACTTTTTCTTTGTTCTCTTTCTAAACATTCTCCCACAGTGTTCTTAGATAGGGTCCCAGAATTTAGACCCAGTGCCGATGAAGAACCAGCAATATATTTTCAAGTCATGTTTGTGTGAGACTTAGAGTTGGGACTCCTGACTGTGGTGTTCCCCTGCATCTTTTCCTTCTTGTTAGTCTGAAGAAGGGTCTCGACCCTTCTTCTTGGGTTTGAGAGCTTCTGTCCAAGGAGCCTGCGCAAGTAATTGAATTCGATTTTGTACACGGTACACACTCCAGCCACAGTATGCCGGTGGTGGGGGGAGTGAATAGTTGGCACTGTTGATGGGTGTGAAAGGCAGGCTTATTTGTCGTGGTTTAGGATGAGCCTCTCGAAAAGTGTTCACACCACACTGAACCAGGAAAGTCGAGAGTATTCCATCACACTCCTCGGTTGTGCCTTGTAGATGGTGGAAATCATGTCAGTATGTCAGTAGCATGTCAGTATACATGTTATTCACAGCCTCTGACCTGCTCTTGTTGCCATGGTATTTATGTGACAAGATGATTGAATTCCTGCAGCCACAACCATTGTGCGAGATTTGACCCTAACCACTGGCATATTTTTCCTTTGATATCCAATGACTTTACCAGGACATTGAGACACCTGTTCAAGAAGACAGTGAAGCAGGATAGTGGAAACTATAGGCCGGTTAGCCTGACTTCAGTGGTTGGTAAGATTTTAGTCCATTATAAAAGATGGGTTTTTTGTGCACTTGAAAGCTCATGATAAAACAGGCTGAGGTCAGCATGCGTTTGTGATGAACCTATTGGAATTCTTTAAGGAAGTAAATAGCAAGATAGACAAAGGAGAGTCAGTGGATCTGGTTTACCTGGATTTGCAGAAGGTCTTTGATAAAGTGCCCCATTTGAGGCTGCTAAAGATGAGAGCCCATGGTATCAAAGGGAAGATACTAGCATAGATAGCAGGTTGGCTGGGTGGCAGAAAGCAAAGAGTGGCTATAAAGGGGGCTTTTTCTAGCTGGCTGCCAGTGACCAGTGATGTTCCTCAAGAGTCACTACTCTTCACGTTGTATATTAATTATTTGGATGAGGGAATTGAAGGCTTTGTGACCAGGTTTACAGATGATACACAGGTATGTGGAGAGGCAGGTAGTGTAGGGAAAGCAGGGACTCTGCAGAAGGACCTGGACAGGTTGGGAGAGTGGGCAGAGAAGGGACAGATGGAATACAGCTGGGGAAATTGTGGAGTCGTGCATTTTGGTAGAAAGGAATAAAGGCGTAGACTATTTTCTAAATGAGGGGCGAGCTCAGAAATCAGAGGTGCAAAGGGACTTGAGAATGCTGGTGTAGGATTCCCAAAATGTTAATTTGCAAGTCGAATCACTAGTAAGGAAAGAATGCAATGCTAGCATTTATTTCAAGAGGCCTAGAATATAAAAACATGGGAGATCAAAAGCTTCCAAATGATTTCAGTGAGGTTTGGTACTGCAATTTCAAAATTAATGCATGATTAATGCATGTGATTCTTGTATTATTCTAGAAGATGAAAATAAATGGTAGAGATTGAATAGGAAAGTACTTTTGAAAATTCCATTCATTTCCAAGAACTTGGAAGGTCACTGATTATAATAAGGGAGGGTGCAAAGCAGGTGAGGTCAAACAATCTTAATAGGTAAAAAAGAAAGGCGCTAGTGCACAAGGACATGCACAATCACGCACACATGCACGCATACACATACACATACTTTATTTGTTAGCAGTTTGAAAGTAATAAAGATAACTTACCGACACATAATTTATAGGGCTCGCCTTCATACCCAGCCTTGCACGCACATGAGTAACTTCCAACTGTGTTATTACACTCTGCATTTCCTGGACATGTTGAAGAATTGCTGCATTCATCAATATCTGAAAGAGGAGTAAATCAATTTCAATTTTACTGAAGCTAAATTCCTTCCATATCTTACAATAGCATCAACCGTCTATAGGAAAAGCATACTACACTTTGAATGTATGATATACAAACAAAATACATTTTTATTTTCATGTCTGAAGAGTATCATATTTCACTGGCCTATTTCATAGCCATCTTATTTTTTGCTACTGGCCACTTTAATCCACCTACATGTTTAGCCAATGTATATGTCTCTGAAGCTTGTGGGCTAACAAAGAAATCTGCTGTCATTGGTATGTCATATAAACACTATCAGAGAAAAGCTATGGTCGTGTTCATTGCATTCTCACGTAGGATTTATAAGATCTTTTAGATTTAATTTCAATATTAAACAAAATATAACATTTATTTCAAACTTTCCTATTGTGCAAGTTGATGACACATTACAAAAGTAGCATTATGGTGGAGATGTTATCATATGGTGAGCATTCAAATTCATATAATGAAATAATTTCAAGTCTCAACAATTACTGTTCAGTCATGCAGTTAAACTAGAGAAGCTGGTGTTATTTTATTGGTGCACAGAAGGTCAGGAGAAGGCGAACAAGATGAGAAGTATTTTGGGGTAAATGGAGGGGCCACATTCTCATTTGTAGTCAGTTCAAGAACCTAGACACAGATTTGTTTTTTATCAGCAAACAGTGAAAGAGGGGGGGGGGGGGGGGTTAATGGGAAACTGATTTTACTGTGGACAATAGTTATAATCTAATTTGTGCCTTCAAAAGGAAATTGGATAATCACGAGAGAGAACAATTGTCAGGCAATGGGATAAGGTAAGGGAAAGTGATTACCAGGCATGCTGCATTATGAGCTGGTAATAGCTTGATGTGCCATAGCAATTCAACAGTCCTATGATCCATTAAGTGTATATAGAACTGATCTTGTACAGTGCAGTAACATTGTGACCGATGTGCTCTCTGTAGCATGCTTTCACCCTTGTGCCTAGACAAGCTCAGGTAACTTGGTGGTTGATCACGTGTGATGCAAGACATGGCAAGAGCATGTTCTGGTTAAATTGTGGCGCTTCCTTTGGCAGTGACTCATAATTGGCACACAGCAAGGAAAGGAAAATTGTCCACAATTAAAGGATAACTGTTCAGGAGATTTTTTTAAATTAAAACATGACTAACTTTTCCTATCATTTGTTTACCAACCAGTTAGGTCTCTGAGCCAAAGCAAAAACTTGGGCAGCCACTGGATGGTGCTGTGATCTGTTTCTCTCTGTTCTAACGTTGGTTTAGCTCATTTGATATAATATTTTGAGTATACATTGAACACATGTGGGAGCAAAAAAGCAGCATTTGTACAGGTTGTATTTTGTCAAGCAATGAGATGGTAATTCCTCCAGTCTGTGGTGTAATGCGACAAATAATTCTACTTTCACAATAATAACATTGTTTTGGAAAGGACAGAAAATTACAGTAAAATTAGTTGAAATTACTGTTGAATTCATATTGATGTAAAATGTTAATTTGCAAGTCGAATCACTAGTAAGGAAAGAATGCAATGCTAGCATTTATTTCAAGAGGCCTAGAATATAAAAACATGGGAGATCAAAAGCTTCCAAATGATTTCAGTGAGGTTTGGTACTGCAATTTCAAAATTAATGCATGATTAATGCATGTGATTCTTGTATTATTCTAGAAGATGAAAATAAATGGTAGAGATTGAATAGGAAAGTACTTTTGAAAATTCCATTCATTTCCAAGAACTTGGAAGGTCACTGATTATAATAAGGGAGGGTGCAAAGCAGGTGAGGTTCAAACAATCTTAATAGGTAAAAAAGAAAGGCGCTAGTGCACAAGGACATGCACAATCACGCACACATGCACGCATACACATACACATACTTTATTTGTTAGCAGTTTGAAAGTAATAAAGATAACTTACCAACACATAATTTATAGGGCTCGCCTTCATACCCAGCCTTGCACGCACATGAGTAACTTCCAACTGTGTTATTACACTCTGCATTTCCTGGACATGTTGAAGAATTGCTGCATTCATCAATATCTGAAAGAGGAGTAAATCAATTTCAATTTTACTGAAGCTAAATTCCTTCCATATCTTACAATAGCATCAACCGTCTATAGGAAAAGCATACTACACTTTGAATGTATGATATACAAACAAAATACATTTTTATTTTCATGTCTGAAGAGTATCATATTTCACTGGCCTATTTCATAGCCATCTTATTTTTTGCTACTGGCCACTTTAATCCACCTACATGTTTAGCCAATGTATATGTCTCTGAAGCTTGTGGGCTAACAAAGAAATCTGCTGTCATTGGTATGTCATATAAACACTATCAGAGAAAAGCTATGGTCGTGTTCATTGCATTCTCACGTAGGATTTATAAGATCTTTTAGATTTAATTTCAATATTAAACAAAATATAACATTTATTTCAAACTTTCCTATTGTGCAAGTTGATGACACATTACAAAAGTAGCATTATGGTGGAGATGTTATCATTTGATGAGCATTCAAATTCATATAATGAAATAATTTCAAGTCTCAACAATTACTGTTCAGTCATGCAGTTAAACTAGAGAAGCTGGTGTTATTTTATTGGTGCACAGAAGGTCAGGAGAAGGCGAACAAGATGAGAAGTATTTTGGGGTAAATGGAGGGGCCACATTCTCATTTGTAGTCAGTTCAAGAACCTAGACACAGATTTGTTTTTTTATCAGCAAACAGTGTAAGAGGGGGGGGGGGGGGGTTAATGGGAAACTGATTTTACTGTGGACAATAGTTATAATCTAATTTGTGCCTTCAAAAGGAAATTGGATAATCACGAGAGAGAACAATTGTCAGGCAATGGGATAAGGTAAGGGAAAGTGATTACCAGGCATGCTGCATTATGAGCTGGTAATAGCTTGATGTGCCATAGCAATTCAACAGTCCTATGATCGATTAAGTGTATATAGAACTGATATTGTACAGTGCAGTAACATTGTGACCGATGTGCTCTCTGTAGCTTGCTTTCACCCTTGTGCCTAGACAAGCTCAGGTAACTTGGTGGTTGATCATGTGTGATGCAAGATATGGCAAGAGCATGTTCTGGTTAAATTGTGGCACTTCCTTTGGCAGTGACTCATAATTGGCACACAGCAAGGAAAGGAAAATTGTCCACAATTAAAGGATAACTGTTCAGGAGATTTTTCTAAATTAAAACATGACTAACTTTTCCTAACATTTGTTTACCAACCAGTTAGGTCTCTGAGCCAAAGCAAAAACTTGGGCAGCCACTGGATGGTGCTGTGATCTGTTTCTCTCTGTTCTAACGTTGGTTTAGCTCATTTGATATAATATTTTGAGTATGCATTGAACACATGTGGGAGCAAAAAAGCAGCATTTGTACAGGTTGTATTTTGTCAAGCAATGAGACGGTAATTCCTCCAGTCTGTGGTGTAATGCGACAAATAATTCTACTTTCACAATAATAACATTGTTTTGGAAAGGACAGAAAATTACAGTAAAATTAGTTGAAATTACCGTTGAATTCATATTGATGTAAAAGTGGCAAGACATTTTCCCACACCGCCCCTGTGGATCTGTTTCCATTAGCAATATTGTTAAGTTTGTATAATAATTATTGCTTCCTTACCAGTACACAAGGAGTCGTTCATTATATTTACTGTGTAGCCCTCGTAACAGCTGCAGTTGTAGGTTCCAATAACGTTGGTGCACATCTGTTCGCAAGAGGATATATTTTCTAGGCACTCATCTAAATCTACAATGCCAAATCAATACACACCAAATTAGCACAAGATACTTTGTACCCAACAAAATGTGTAGTGTTTTACATTGTGGCTTCTGCTTCAGTGATGGAGCACTTCAAAATAGCCCATTTCAGCAATTTCATTGGATGAATTATATAAAACACGGTTTTTTATTGGGTAATATTTCATAAAACTAAAATAATTGGGTTAATTCCTTAATGTGCAAGTAAAATATCTGTGTTAATGTCCTGGTAACTGAAGAATAAGTTCTCTGATGTACACATCAAATTTCATTTTCAAAACTCTGGTCCTGCATTAAAGCAACCAAAAATAGTGATGAAACAACTATCACAGGTGCCAGCATTTTAATGGGAAACTGATTTTACTGTGGACAATAGTTATAATCTAATTTGTGCCTTCAAAAGGAAATTGGATAATCACGAGAGAGAACAATTGTCAGGCAATGGGATAAGGTAAGGGAAAGTGATTACCAGGCATGCTGCATTATGAGCTGGTAATAGCTTGATGTGCCATAGCAATTCAACAGTCCTATGATCCATTAAGTGTATATAGAACTGATATTGTACAGTGCAGTAACATTGTGACCGATGTGCTCTCTGTAGCATGCTTTCACCCTTGTGCCTAGACAAGCTCAGGTAACTTGGTGGTTGATCATGTGTGATGCAAGACATGGCAAGAGCATGTTCTGGTTAAATTGTGGCACTTCCTTTGGCAGTGACTCATAATTGGCACACAGCAAGGAAAGGAAAATTGTCCACAATTAAAGGATAACTGTTCAGGAGATTTTTTTAAATTAAAACATGGTTAACTTTTCCTATCATTTGTTTACCAACCAGTTAGGTCTCCGAGCCAAAGCAAAAACTTGGGCAGCCACTGGATGGTGCTGTGATCTGTTTCTCTCTGTTCTAACGTTGGTTTAGCTCATTTGATATAATATTTTGAGTATACATTGAACACATGTGGGAGCAAAAAAGCAGCATTTGTACAGGTTGTATTTTGTCAAGCAATGAGACGGTAATTCCTCCAGTCTGTGGTGTAATGCGACAAATAATTCTACTTTCACAATAATAACATTGTTTTGGAAAGGACAGAAAATTACAGTAAAATTAGTTGAAATTACTGTTGAATTCATATTGATGTAAAAGTGGCAAGACATTTTCCCACACCGCCCCTGTGGATCTGTTTCCATTAGCAATATTGTTTAGTTTGTATAATAATTATTGCTTCCTTACCAGTACACAAGGAGTCGTTCATTATATTTACTGTGTAGCCCTCGTAACAGCTGCAGTTGTAGGTTCCAATAACGTTGGTGCACATCTGTTCGCAAGAGGATATATTTTCTAGGCACTCGTCTAAATCTACAATGCCAAATCAATACACACCAAATTAGCTCAAGATACTTTGTACCCAACAAAATGTGTAGTGTTTTACATTGTGGCTTCTGCTTCAGTGATGGAGCACTTCAAAATAGCCCATTTCAGCAATTTCATTGGATGAATTATATAAAACACGGTTTTTAATTGGGTAATATTTCATATAAAACTAAAATAATTGGGTTAATTCTTTAATGTGCAAGTAAAATATCTGTGTTAATGTCCTGGTAACTGAAGAATAAGTTCTCTGATGTACACATCAAATTTCATTTTCAAAACTCTGGTCCTGCATTAAAGCAACCAAAAATAGTGATGAAACAACTATTACAGGTGCCAGCATTTTAATGTTAAGGTTCCAGACTCAGGAACAGATCCATCCCCTCTGTTATCAGGCTTCTGAGTGGTAATACCATAAACTAAGGTAATAGCATAAACTGATTCACCTCCACCCCACTGCGGACATTGGACTTTGTCTATGGAACTGGCGCACTACAATGCTGAGAATTGTATTTGCACTCAGTACCTTCCCCTTTGTTCGACCTATTGTACCTGATTTAGTTTAGTTTAATTTATTGTCACGTGTATCGAGGTACAGTGAAAAGCTTTTTTTGCTGCTAACCAGCCAGCAGAAAGATAATACATGATTCCAATCAATCCATTTACTGTGTATAGATACATGATAAGGGAATAAGATTTAGTGCAAGGTAAAGCCAGCAAAGTCCAGTCAAGGATAGTCTGAGGGACATCAGAGGCAGATAGTAGTTCAGGACTGCTCCCTGGTTGTGGTGGGATTATTCAGTTGCCTGATAACAGCTGGGAAGAAACTGTCCCTGAATCTGGAGGGGTGCGTTCTCACACTTGCCTGATGAGAGCGGGGAAGACGGAGTGGCCAGGGTGCGAATCGTCATTGATTATGCTGCTGGCCTTGCCGAAGTAGCATGTGGTATAAGTGGAGTCAATGGAAGGGAGGTTGATTTGTGTGATGGATATTAATTTATGTTTTAATTACCATTATAGTAAACACATTTTAACAATGCACCTTAGCTCATATAAATCAATAGTGCTAATTACCAAAACATTTTATCCCATCGCCTTTTAAATTATCTGGGCAAGGAGCGCAAGTGTAACCTTCCAGAGGTGCAGGCTGGTCCATGCAGGTGTCATTCAGGAAGCATTGATTATCTTGACAAGCATCAAAGTCTTCCGTGCAGTAATCACCCGTGTAAGCCGGAGTGCAGGAGCAGAAGGGGATCTATGTTATGAAGAAAGGGGCATTAGATAGACAGTTACAGTTGCATTTAGACACAAAATGCTGGAGTGACACAGCGGGATAGGCAGCTGAGTCCCTAGACAGGCAGGCTTCAGAACCTGAAGAAGGGTCTCAACCTGAAATGTCACCCATTCCTTCTGTCCAGAGATGCTGCCTGTTCCGCTGAGTTACTCCAGCATTTTGTGTCTGTCTTCGGTTCGATCTGCAGTTCCTTCCGACACAGTTGCATTTAGAGATGTTTTCAGCTGTTACATTTGCTCCTGGTCCCCTTGCCAGCATTTAGTGTTGTATCCACCGAACAGTACTCCCCACCATAACATGCAACATCATTAAGCACAAAGTGCTGGAATAATAGCAGCAAATTAGGTGCATAGACAATGTTTCAGATTGGAACCCTTTAGATTGTTTTGCTCAAAATCATAAAATTTCATGAATAATTGTGTCATGGTAAATGATCTGTGTTGTTAAAGCTGTATCTAAATGTAGCTTGATATCAAATTCTATTTTATAAACCAAAGCAGAAAATGAAGCTTCAATATATAAACAAATTGATATCTTGTTTTCCAGATAGAAATATTTTGAAATAAATCAGCCAGAATTTATTTTGGGCTGGTGATTAGTCTACTTCCCTCTCACAAGTCCAACCATACAAAGGTTTGTTTCAGAGGTAAACCATCTCTTACATCTGACGTACCTTAAAGACGGAATTGTTTCTTAACAAACTGAAGCTTGATCTGGAATAATCACAGGTAGAGTTGATGCTGCAGTTGCACAATGTAAGCTTCAGTCCTAATTCGGCTACAGCCATGGAGTCGTTGGCCAGTATTATGGCAAAGACTGGATCGGAGATTGTTGGGTGCCAAGAAAAATTCCCATTTTCTATAGGCATAAAAGATAATTCAAACATGTATTTTTGTACACAATAATATTGAGTGTTAATAACTGCAGTATTTTTTAAAGGCAATTTTAGCTGCTATCTATTGGAGTCTTGCCAATAATGGACAGTGCTGGTATTATTAACTATTCTAACTGCGAGATAAGACTTAGATAGGGTGGGATCGCAACTAATTGCACAAATAAGTAATTTATGGGATCACATAATACAATGTTTCTGTAACTGAAGTACAATTTTGGTTAAAACAAAAGAGAAAACAGTTGATTGTTGGCACAAAGGTCTGGGAAATGCTGGACTCTTGCAAAAGAAAAGTGCTGGAGGAACTCAGGAGGTCAAGCAGCATCTGTGAAGGAAATGAACCTTTCTGCAGACTGACTAGAGTAGGGGGGTGGGGAGAAATCTGAAAAAGGCAGGACCAAGCTGACAGTGATAGGTGGATGCAGCTGAGGAAGGGCAGTTGATTGGCAAATAGGTGGAGTAATTGACAAAAAACAGAGGTGAAATGGAGACAAAAGGATGTCAGGTCAAGAGAGAAGAGGAGGGATGTGTGTGGAGGGTGATACAGGAAGGGGAGGCTAATGGTCAAATCTTGCTTTATCTATTGAAAACATAAGACGTCTCTTAACAACAGTCCTCCACTTTTTAAAAGACAGATTAATGCCTTTTAGAATTAGGCTCAGACTCAACAGAGATGGAGAATGAAAAAGTTATCCATGGAAAGAATATTTTTCTGACCTCCTGGCTAGGCAGTCCTTGGGTTATTTGAACAGGTTTATATTTAGATCTGCTCTCTGCTTAAACCTAAATGTGACAACGCCGCATTTAAATCAAAGTATGAACTCGCGATACAAATTAAGAGATTGGAAAAATGGTGAGAAGTATAAATGTACCAATTAACACTCTGGTGGTTCAGCTTTACCTGTTATTGTGATATCTGGAGAATCTGTCAACACTGAAAATGTCACTGCATCATTATTGGCATCAGTTGCAGCAAAGAGAATGAACACTTGTTCATTGAGACGAGTTCGAATACTTGACACTCCAGTGATGTTGGGCGGGAAATTTTCTGTGAATGTTATATTAGGTTTATATTATAGTCACTTTCAATTTAAACTCATATTTGGTTTACAAGCAAATCTAAAGTATTATATACAAAATAGACATGAAGTATTCTAGTTTGAAATTACGCATGCAAAGATGTTAAGATAGGAATTAAAGTACTCACTAAGTTTAGAGTGCTGTGGGCAAAAGATAAAATCGTAAAATACAAGCGGCACGGTGGCGCTGCAGTAGAGTTGCTGCCTTACAGCGCCAGAGATCCTGGTTCGATCCTGACTATGGGTGCTGCCTGTATGGAGTTTTTATGTTATCCAGTGACCTGCGAGGGTTTACTCCAGGAATTCCAGTTTCCTCCCACATTCCAAAGATGTACAGGTTTGTAGGTTAATTGGCTTGGTGTAAATTGTAAATTGTCCCTAGTGTTTAGGATAGTGTTAGTGTGTAGGGATCGCTGGTCGGCGCGGCCTCGGTGGGCTGAAGGGCCCGTTTTCACGCTGTATCTCCAAAATAAACTAAACAGGCCAGTATTTTAATATGATTTGCTGATACCACACACATTAACTAAAGTTAAAGCAGATACTGAATGTAGAATTGCCCCACCTCTATCCAAGAACAAAAAGAGACAATGCAGGGAATACTCGACTGGTCAGGCAGCATCCTTGTGGAGAAAAACAGCCAATGCTACTAACCAAATAGATATGCAGCATTTGTAGTGTTTTGCTTCAATTTTACGCTATTCAAGTGCTTGCAGTCACCTTTGCATTTAATAATTCCTCCTCACTAATCTTCAATACAATATTGTCAATGACTACAGTAACATTCTTCATCAAACAGGTGTGCATACATACTCATTGTGCTGTTCTGTGCTGCAAATGAGTTGATGTTTTGTAAAGTTGCTGCGCCAAAAGACAAATCATCTGTACTTAAAACATCAAAAATGCAATTATCGTTTCCTTGGCACGTCTCATTAGCCTTGTTAATTTTCGCTTTATCTGTGATTTGCAGAAGCTGATCATAAAACTTGGGCACAAAACTGTTGTTGTTATAAGTGTACCAAGTTTCTCCTTTGGCTGTGTTGTATGTGAAAACACTAGTGTTTTCAGTCGTTTTCCCTGAGAGAAAAGATGCAGAGAAAAATAAAGGTAATAAATAATGTTTTGCCATTGTTCAATAATTTTTCAATAAGAATACAGTTGAACAGAGGGATCTGGGAATAACCGTGCATAGTTCCTTGAAGGTGGAATCTCATATAGATAGGGTGGTAAAGAAAGCTTTTGGTATGCTAGCCTTTATAAATCAGAGCATTGAGTATAGAAGCTGGGATGTAATGGTAAAATTGTACAAGGCATTGGTGAGACCAAATCTGGAGTATGGTGTACAATTTTCGTCGCCCAATTATAGGAAGGATGTCAACAAAATAGAGAGAGTACAGAGGAGATTTACTAGAATGTTGCCTGGGTTTCAACAACTAAGTTACAGAGAAAGGTTGAATAAGTTAGGTCTTTATTCTCTGGAGCGCAGAAGGTTAAGGGGGGACTTGATAGAGGTCTTTAAAATGATGAGAGGGATAGACAGAGTTGATGTGGACAAGCTTTTCCCTTTGAGAATAGGAAAGATTCAAACAAGAGGACATGACTTCAGAATTAAGGGACAGAAGTTTAGGGGTAACATGAGGGGGAACTTCTTTACTCAGAGAGTGGTAGCGGTGTGGAATGAGCTTCCAGTGGAAGTGGTGGAGGCAGGTTCGTTGGTATCATTTAAAAATAAATTGGATAGGCATATGGATGAGAAGGGAATGGAGGGTTATGGTATGAGTGCAGGCAGGTGGAACTAAGGGAAAAAAGTTGTTCGGCACGGACTTGTAGGGCCGAGATGGCCTGTTTCCGTGCTGTAATTGTTATATGGTTATATGGTTATATTATAGACATGTAAACGCGATGGACAAAATATGATCAGTGTCCTATTTCAGTTTAGTTTATTGTCACGTGTACCAAGGTACAGTGACAAGCTTTTGTTGCGTGCTAACCAGTCAGCAGAAAGACAACACGTGATTACAATTGAGCCATTTACAGTGCATAAGTACATGATAAGGGAATAAAGTTTAATGCAAGGTCAAGTCAGCAAAGTCTGATCAAGGATAGTTCGCGGGTCATCAAAGAGGTAGATTGTAGATCAGCATGGCTCTCTGGGAGTGGTCGAATGATTCAGTGGCCTGATAACAGCTGGGAAGAAATTTTGGCTATTGTCTATTGTCCCTGAATCTGGAGGTGTGCGTTTTCACACTTCTATACATTTTGCTTGATGAGAGAGGGGAGAAGAGGGAGTGGCCAGGGTGCGACTCGTTCTTGCTTATGCTGCTGGCCTTGCCGAGGCAGCATGAGGTATAAATGGAGTCAATAGAAGGGAGGTTGGTCTGTGTGACGGTCTGGGCTGCTGCAGTGTCTTGTTGCAAGCATGCTTAAATTGTGCCCCAGTTACACAATGGTCCAACACCCAGCAATAATATTGTGAAACGTGTGGAAGTTGTGGCTTACATGTCAGACCAAAATCATGGAATATAACAGTTTCATTGGGCAGATTTGTTCCATCAAACTTGAGACATGCTCCACTGGCAGCTGTGAAATCATCAGTTTTATCATCGTTCCAGATACCTAAGGACAGAAATAAGAAATAGTGTGCTGCAAGGACAACCAGAATTAAAACCTCTCTTTATTATTTTCTCTCATTATTATTTATTGTGGAAATCATGAAAAATAAATTAACTCTATGCTGCAATCTAATTGCGTATTTATGACACTTCATTGTCTAATTGTTGGCTGTGGGAAAGCACCGAGGCTCTGCACAGGCTCTGCCTTCACTGAGTGCTGGACTTCTCTGTTAAACTCACCCAATATTAACCTTAGAATCTAATTATTTGTAAGGTTTGGGGAAAATATTCTATAGCAACTGCAACTTAAACTGTACAATTAGAACCCAGGTGTTTTCCTGAGATCAGTAAAATAAAATGCAGATTTTCCTAGATTTACAGATATTTGATTAATGAATTTTCACTTTAACACCACTAACTCTTTGTATATATGCCTTCAACATATTAGTATATTTTTTAGTTATAATGAATAAGATGCCACTCTCCATCTTTAGGTAGGTGTTCTGCAAAATACAATGTATTTTGGTCAGTATTTTTAATGATCAATTTCCTTAACAATTTGTTTTCCAGATTGGATCCATTTTATAAATCTGAGGGATAGCTGCAAGTGCCTGAAGCTTAGTGTATGCTCTCCAGCAGATTACTGGATTTTCTGACCTGTGACTGCTTTGTTTTAGACTAAATTCTCAAATACCTGCAATGTGTGAGCAGTGCAAATACTGGTGAAATCCATTTTCATCTAGTTAGTGAAGACTGGGATAGTGTGTGTGATGACAAGGCTGAAACACCCACTGTGTTTATCCATTCTCATTTATTTATAAACCATATATTTATTAAGTATCAGACATGCTTATTTTATTATCATTTTATATATCTAGTTATATATTTATATATATAATATGAGACAACAAGAATAGTTAATAACTGGCTATTAAATTGTAATATTATCTTATGGAATATTCGTAAGTGAAGAAGCAATTACTCACCCAAGAGACCTTCTGTTTTACTTTTCAATGAATTATCCAATGAAGTAGTGAAAGACAAAGCTCCCTTTATAGCCGACACTGTGACGGACATTGCATTTTGAAAAGTGGCCACCGTCTCATTCTTGCTTGTCTTATGAATGGCCACTTTACTTATAATGTTAGTATTTTCTGCAAAAATGAATAACCACAAAAATCTACTTTTAATATTTAATCTAATGTTGTATTGGTTTGTTCAGAAAAATATAATAGTCACTGTTTCATAAACAGATAAAGTAGCAAGGCTACAAATGTTGGAGTAACTCAGCGAGACAGGCCGTATCTCTGGATAGAAGGAATGGGTGACGTTTCATCATTGGTAGCTGAAGGGAATGTGACAACGAGGCTTGCAATCAGTAATATTTAATCAGGAGGACAGTAAAACTAGTCGGAGAACTAGGATGGGGGAGGGATGGAGAGGGAGGGAAATTGAGGGTTATCTGAAGTTAGAGAGTTCAATATTCATACCGCTGAGGTATGAATATGAGGTGCTGTTCCTCCAATTTGTGTTGGGCCTCACTCTGACACTGGAGGAGGCCCAGGACAGAAAGGTCAGTGTGGGAATGGGAGGGAGGGGGAGTTAAAGTGTTTAGCAACTGGGTGATCACGTAGGTCCAGGTAGACAGGAAGATTGCTCAGCGTGTGTTTAATTAAAAGAGTACTCAGATTTGTTCCGGAAAGGACATTTAGCATGATGTAAACCCACTGAAACAAGACTATGGGGCAGTGGAAAATAATACAGGGACAATTGAATCTTTTTTTTAATTGCAATGATAATTTAGCTTGAATTGTTACTATTCAATGCCTTCCAGTGCACATCATAATGCTTATAATGTACTTTTATCGCAGATGCTTCTAGTAGACATGATAGTGGTTAAAATTAAATCAATTGTTGTAACCTGTAACATTGACAGTCCTGCCATCAACCGTGAGACTTATTTCATCAGCATTTCTGACATTCCACTGAACCTGCAAGAAATAAAGATCCTAATTTGTACTTATCAATAAAAAGACAAATTTCCTGATCCTTTATTTAGATGCAATAAGATCTCATTTTACAATTATTGTGACATAACCTTATCATTTTTCTAAAGGCCCCATAATTTCTGAACAAATTGATGACCATGAGATATGTAGGTGTATAGAGGGCATCTTAGCCTTGTACACTGCAGAAAGTATCATCCCATAAGCATCCACTGTAGCAGACAAAATGTGTAGGAAGGAACTGCAGATGCTGGTTTACACTGAAGATAGACACAAAATGCTGGACTAACTCAGTAGGACAAGTAGCATCTCTGGAGAGAAGAAATGGTTGACATCACCCATTCTTTCTCTTCAGAGATGCTGCCTGTCCTGTTGAGTTACTCCAGCGTTTTGTGCCTATCCATTATAGCAATTAGTTTGTGCAACTCCAGCAGCAAGTGAGATAGTTCAGATGAATTGAGACTAGTTGGCAAATGCCCACAGCACACAAAGACCTTGAGGGAATCTATTATCAGTAACAGTGAAGACTATTGGTTTCATATTAAAAGAAGTTTCCAAACAAAAATGCTGAGTAACTCAGTATTGCTCTTTTTACCACACACAAATCCTCTGAGGACTTCCATTCAAATGGCCATGTTTGTTTAGCTCAGCAACAACCAGCAGGCTATCAGATACACGAGGCAGGAAGATGTATGCACAAATATCTCATTGCACTAGGAATGGTCAGAGTTGAAGGGTGTCCAGTTTTGGGTGTTCAGAGCAACACAAGGTTTTGAACATTGGTGAGGCTTGAACCATGTCCATACCAGGAAACACATATATGTTTCTTCAATCAATTGGAAGCTGAGTCAACCCGAGAAACAAATGAAATGTGAGCGAGTTACAATGCATTTCATTTTCTTTTTTGTCTGTGTAACCTAACCAACTATGGAATTAACATTATTTTAGTTTTCTTTCCAGCAAGCTATAAATTAATTAGAAATGGGTATCATTAAGTATCATTTGAGATGACTATTGAATTCTACATCATTAGATGTAGAAAATCATGAGAGGAATGGATCGGGTAAATGCACACAGTCTCTTGTCCAGAGTAGGGGAATTGAGAACCAGAGGACATAGGTTTGAGGTGAAAGGGAAAATATATATTAGGAATTTGAAGGACGCCTTTATCACACAAATGGTTGTGGGTGCATGGAACAAGCTGCTAGACGAGTTGAGGCAGGGACTATCATAATGTTTAAGAAACAATTAGACAGGTACATAGATAGGACAGGTTTAGACGCATATGGGCCAGGTGGGACTAATGTAGATGGGACATGTTGGCCGGTGTGGGCAAGTTGGGCAGATGGGCCTGTTTCCACACTGTATCACTCTATGACAGAAGTTTTGGTTTTCAGGAGAGTATTGGCAATCCTTCCTACATATTCACTCAAAACCCCAAAAATAATTTTTCAGGCATTTAAAACCATTGAAACTTATCACTTACAGAGAAATCCATACAAATTGAATTGTCATACTTGCCTGAATTCTAGTGCATGCTAATTCATGAAAAGACAGCTCACCTTAACTCAGATAGCAGTATTATTAATAGTTCAAACAAAGCATTGTGCACCTCTCTGTGAATTACTCATCACTTGCAAAAATCACCTTGGGTCCTGTGGATCCTTGTGCTGCCAAAGCTACAAAGACTGTTGCCTGTGATGTACCATTTTCTCCAGCTCGGATGGTTCGCCCCTGCAGGCTGAACGTCAGTTCATCATTTTCGCCCTTCACGTTTAAAATGATGAATTCACCCAGACCATTAAATGTGTATTGCACACCATCCAGGGTCACCACATGTGGATCTCCAAAGAAGAAACCTGGCAAGTTTAAAAAAAAAATTCCCATCACTAAGTTATCATTTAGAGAACATATTTAAGTGTAAGCCATTTGCGATTCGAAAATGATGCCAAATTGTGAAATTGTGCATAACACTTCGCTATTTTAAGAAATTGAGAAAGCAATAGTAGAATATGGAGCCACTGGTTTAACATTGATTTATGGAAAAGGATTATTCTATTAATAAAGGCAGTGAACATTTGGAACATGTTGAGTGAGGTGTTTAAAAGTAAATCAATATTCAATTGCAAAGATCATGCTTGAGGAATCTGATTGAATCCTTTCTCGAGTGATGGGAATAGTGGATGGTATTCATGTGGAGTTCAAGAGGTATTTGATAAACAAATTAAAGTTCGTGGAATTGAAGGCAGATTACAAATACACAGAGGAAATTAGCTGATTAGTGGAAATGATGAATAAGGTTAATGTGATGAAATGACTTGATAGGATTGTTCCACAATAATTCATGTTGGTTGCAACATTTCACTCTTTGTGAATGACGTGGTTGTGGGATAAAAAGCCACGTACAGCTTTGTCAATGACATGGAACTTGTGGGATTGGAAGTTCCAAGGTTAGATGCATTATATTACAGAAATGTTATTAAATGAAGTAAATGGACGTAACTGTAGCCAAAGGTGTTCATAAATGTCGAGTTATCGTTTGACAGAAGAAAGGATGCGAAAGAATGTTTTGTAATTGATGGAACACCCTAAGAACTGGAGAAGTAAAGCAACTCAAAGGGTTGGCTGTACACGTGCTACTCAACTATGCTGGACTATTATAGAAAATGATCAAGAAGGCTAATGTGGTGTCAGCCTTTATTTCTAGAGGAGCATGTCACTTGAGTAGATGTACAAAATTCCTGCCAGACTTTGCAGAGCAACAAGCTATTCATTGCATTGCATCTCATGATTTTGTCCATCTAATGATACTGGCTTTGGAAAGAGTGTAACAAAGACCAATTAGAATAACATCAGGACTAAAGAGTTAAATTGCAAAGAGAGAGATATGGCAAAGTAGGATTGTATTTCCAGCAATTTATTTTAGTTTAGAGATATAGCACAGAAATAGGCCCTTCAGTCCACCGAGTCCGCATCGGTCAGCGATCCCCGCACAGTAACACTGCCCTACACACACTAGGGACAACTTTACATTTATACCAAGTCAATTAACCTGCAAACCTGTACGTCTTTGGAGTGTGGGAGGAAACCGAAGATCTCGGAGAAAATGCAAGCAGGTCATGGGGAGAACGTAAAACTCCATACAGACAAGCACCAGTAGTCAGGATCGAACCCAGGTGTCTGGCGCTGTAAGGCAGTAGCTCTACCACTACGCCACCATGCCACCCTACTTTAGAAGTCTTTGCTTTAGAAGATTTGTGTAGGTAGCTCAAGAAAGACTATGTTCAGTGGTGTAGGATTATGAGATTATTGAGCAAGGAGGGGGGGGGGGGGGGTAATAGCTCTTTCAGGAACTAATTTACCTGCAAAGGGGCGTTTATGAGCTGGGGGAAAAAAAAGGGCTCAATAATTAGTTAATTTGGCAATTTGAAATTGATATAATGTTGCTATCCAAAACTATAAAAATATTATGGTCGAAATGGTAGGCATATAATATAGGTAAAAAATAACTAATTGAGGGTGGAATAGATTTAGAGGTCTACTTGTCCTTCTCCATTCCTTAACTCCCTAATAATTCTATTCAATTTACTCAGAGTGTAATAAGTCACATAAAATGTTCAAGCTGATATGAATAAAATGCATACGTTTCCATTTGTCTGTAAATAAGACCTAATAAAATTAACACACCTATTTGTGGTGGAATATATCCTGAACAGAAATCCAAAGGTCTCTTTTCTCGATAGAGATTACAGAAGTGATCATCACCAGAATCACGGCAGCAGTCGTGGTATGGGTCAACTTCCATTTCTAAACAGGGATCAAAACAAAAATGCTGATGAAAGGTCCGTGGAAACAACCTACCGCATGCGCCTGGTATAATTGATATAGACTCCAAACCATGATACACTCTTGGAGAGGGAAGCATACCACAGTATGTATAGGGCAGCAGATGCAGGGTGTCCCTAAATGGTTTGAGCTTGGACCATTCCATCATATTTCTGACTTGTACCTTTACATTTGTGATGCAAAGGGTTCATGGAACCATAAACCATGCCGCAGAATTCAAAGCCTCTGGCCTTCTCCAGTTGACACTCTGCTCATCCTAGTAGTCTAGTGGAGTGTGATATCAATAATGATATTGGACTGTAGAAACACTGATGCTACATCTTCTTTCAGAGATACATTGCATGGCACATATGAATGTGAATTAAATTATTGAGTGACGTTTCTTATTGTATGTGAATTGCTTCAATCACTTTGATGATTGGAAGTTATTCAAAAGGCTACGATCTGTCCTGCTTTTTGTTACCAAGATGTACAGGGGCTATTCTTCGCATTTTAAATTGGATGTAATTGGTGTGGCCTTATAAAGTAGGCAACTATAGACTCTGCTGCATCCAGAATGTTGAGCTATTTCTTGAGATCCAATGAAATAAATTGACTTGAATGAATGTAATGCTTTCATTTGATTAATATGTCCTGGTCTCACATGATTCTACCTACAACATGCTGCTTTTGCACATTAGAATGCATGTAGAATAGATCAACAATACATTATGTTTGTGGACATCGTAAAATACTTGGATTATTTCAAAAAGATGTGAAATAATTACTTTAAGTGCTCATTCTTTTTCATACCTTTGTATTGGTCTCGGAGAGGTGGTAAAACATCATTCCAAAAAATGTCCCACTGCTGTCTATAATAGGCATAACTAACCCACCACCATGACCACCGATTGAAGTAAGCCCAAGGTGTTGGAATAACATTTTCTTTTTCTCCGTAGATTAAAGCTCCACTCCATGAGTAATAGCACCTCATTCCGGAACCATCCCAGTTAGGGAATCTGCTCTGCATTGTGATGTATAATGCTGGAAAATTAAATTAAAAAACATATGTTCTTCTTTAAGTAATTAAAGCATGCCACTAAATATCTCAGCTTAAGGAGAACATCATTTCTTATATCTTTGATACTTAATATGCAATTCTTGATCAATCACTGTTTTGATAAACACTGTACTTTTTGAGAAGGCTCCGCTCCTTCAACATCTGTAGATGCTGCAGATGTTCTACAGATGTAGCCAGTTCCATCTTCTTCACTGTCATGTGTTGGGGCAGCAGGGCAAAGGCCACGAACGCCAATAGGATTAAAAAACTCATCAGGAATGCTGGCTCCGTCCTGGGGGCGGAGTTGGATACGTGGGAAGTGGTCTTGGAGGGAAGGATGCTCCTCAAACTGCATCCTAGACAATACAGCTCACCCCCTCCATGAGACACTGGTCCACCTGAGGAGCACCTTCAGCACAGACTGGTTCCACCAAGATGCAGCACAGAACGCCACAGGAGATCCTTTTTCCTGTGGCTATCAAACTGTACAACTCCTCACCCTTCTGTCATGGGGTAGACTGACTCCCCTCTCACCCCCTGTGGGCAGATCACCAACTGTTGGCAGATCAATTTCCTTCCTGGGATAAATAAAGTTATATTGTATCGTATTGTACAACAACTGGGCTTTTGCAGCCCTCTCCTAATCCAAACCTTCTCCCCGCTTGGAAAGAAGACATTTCTCCCCATCTAAATCCTAAGGTAAAATACCCTTTATTTTCAAACGCTGCCCCTGGTCTCAGACTTCTCCCTGTATGCAATCCGTCAATTCCTTATAAGAGAGACACAAGGGAATGCAGATGTTGGTTTACAAAAAATGCACAAACTCGGTGGGTCTGGCAACATCTCTAAAGAACATCGTCAGGATGTCAGACTTTTCATGTCAGGACTCTTCTGAAAAAGGGTCCCGAATCAAAACATCACCAATCCCCTTGAAATGAAGACTGCAGCATCACTGTCTATTTATAGGAGAACACTAATCAATTGGATGAGAGCACAGCAGATGGAATAATAATGTGAGTTCATCGTAGTCTACGTAGTCTAATAAATAGACTACGTAGAATATATTTTAATTCCGAAGAGTAATGTGGAAGTCCTCAGTGATTAGAAAGTGAAATGTTTAATATCATATTATTATTTCTAATAATATAGTAACAAGCTGAGGAAGGCAAGCATTACCTTGAGGTTCCTTTACACCAAATCCGTAATAATAAATGCTGCTGCCCCATGTAAAGGCGTTGTCAAATATAGCTTGCCAGTATGAGCAGGGGCAAGGAGTAGATGGAGCGGTCCACTGTGGCTCTGGGTCATTTAAGTACCAGTCCAAGCATTTTTGTCTTGGATTTACTGTGGACCTGTCATTATTTTCCAGTCGATAAGCCCATAGTCCATTTTTACCTGAAAATAATGTAAAGTTGTGAACATTAAATCATAGATCAAGCAGTCTTCAATAGGCACATATGAACAGGACAAGGCTTGGGATAATTGATAGAGATGGGAGACTATTATCTTTGCTATTGTATCACACAACAAGAAAAGATTTTCCGTTTTTTAAATTCCATTCAGTTGAAATACTGGAGAGTTTTGAATCAACTATTGAATCATGCCCATTAACTACAATTTAAATTGGAATTGTATTTGGAATTGGAATTTTTCAAGACTGTACATTTCAAAGGTGTATTTAGATTTTAATTTCCATTATCATATCATATTGATAACATTTTCTTTCAAGCTAGTGCAGGGATCACTGGGTGTCGTGGACTAGATGGGCCGAAGGGCCTGTTTCCGCTTTGTATCTCTAAACTAAACTAAACAAATAAATTAATTCTATATTTAAAGAAATGTTGGAGGATAACATACCTGTTTGAAACCCAGGGTACTTATCTGGGCTGTAAATTTTCTCAGGGGGTACATTAAACCTGGTGTGAGGGTCATTAAATGACTTAAATGTGCTTGAATCCAGATACGATTGCAGAGAAGCGCTGTAAGTGAAAACAAAATGCATTAGACAGCTGGACATCAATTGAAGTAGAATCTAGAAAAGAAGCCTGAAGAAAGAATAAGGGTAAAGGGAAGTAAAAGTTGCAACAATCACAGATGATAAATATGATCAAGGTTTTTTTTCAGGTGTAGTTAATCATGGCAATATGTTGCAAGTACATTACTTATGGAATCCTGCCTTAAATTATAGATTGTCAATTATAAGTACCTGTAATATCCCATGAGAGCATTATTTCTGTAGTAGGGCTTTGTATAATACTTCCAGTTCATTCCACCTTCTTTAAATTGAATTAAGCAGAATGAAAATATCCCGTCAGTTAATAGAACTGCTTGGTATGTGTTGGTCTATAAGGGAAAATACATAAATGCCACATTTATTTTTCTGTTTATATAAAATTAAAATAAAGTGGGAAAAATTGCACTGATGGAACAGGACTTTGAAGAAAATATCAGTATTTACATTACAAGTTCTGCGGATAAATTTGATACCTGTAGGCATAATACTATGTTCATAAGTCTAGGAACAGAATCAGGCCATCAAGACTATTCCACCATTCAATCATGGCTGATCTATATTTTGCTCTCAACCCCATTCTCCTGCCTTCTCCCCATAACCTCTGATACCTGTGCTAATCAAGAATCCGTTAATTGCTACTTTAAAACTATCCATTGATTTGGCCTCCACACTCGTCTGCGGCAATGAATTGCGCAGATTCACAACCCTCTGACTAAAGAAATTCCACCTCATCTCCTTTCTAAATGTACATCTTTTTATTCTGAGGCTGAGGCCTCTGGTCCTGGATTCTCCCGCTCATGAACATCCTCTCCACATCCATTTTATCCAGACCTTTCACGATTCGGTAAGTTTCAATAAACTACCCCATCATCCTTCTAAACTCCAGCGAGTACAGTGCCTTCGAACGCTCATCATATATTAATCCAATCATTCCTGGGATTATTCTCGTAAACCTGCTCTGGACCCTCTCCAATGCCATATAGATTTTAGTTATTCAAGTGAGTTTATTGTCATGTGTCCCTGTATGGGACAATGAAATTCTTGCTTTGCTTCAGCACACAGAACATAGTAGGCATTTACTACAAAACAGATAAGTGTGTCCATATACCATAATATAAATATATATACACATGAATAAATAAACTGATAAAGTGCAAATAACAGAAAATGGGTTATTAATAATCAGAGTTTTGTCCGAGCCAGGTTTAATAGCCTGATGGCTGTGGGGAAGTAGCTATTCCTGAACCTGGTTGTTGCAGTCTTCAGGCTCCTGTACCTTCTACCTGAAGGTAGCAGGGAGATGAGTGTGTGGCCAGGATGGTGTGGGTCTTTGATGATACTGCCAGCCTTTTTGAGGCAGCGACTGCGATAAATCCCCTCGATGGAAGGAAGGTCAGAGCCGATGATGGACTGGGCAGTGTTTACTACTTTTTGTAGTCTTTTCCTCTCCAGGGCGCTCAAATTGCCGAACCAAGCCACGATGCAACCGGTCAGCATGTTCTCTACTGTGCACCTGTAGAAGTTAGAGAGAGTCTTCCTTGACAAACCGTCAAGGGTGGCACAGTGACACAGTTATTGGAGCTACTCTCTCACAGCACACAAGGCCCGGGGTTTGTACCTGACCTCGGATGCTGTCTTTGTGGAGTTTGCATGTTCTCCTTTACGTTGGTTTTCTCTGGGAACTCTGGTTCCACCCACAATCCAAAGATGTGCAGGTTTGTAGGTTAATTGGCCTCTGTAAAATTGCCATTAATGTGTAAGGAATGGATGAAGAAGTAGGATAACATAGAACTTGTGTGAACGGGTGATCAATAGTCAGTGTGGAATTGGTGGGCCAACTGGCATTCTTCAATGCAACATCTCTTAACTAAACTGATAGTATATGACAGTAAGAAGAGTGAATTGGTTGGAAAACAGTGGTCCATAGTCTTAAAATGGAATTGGGAATATGCCGAATGTGCTCAGGAATAGTATTTGTTTGGGACCTGAAATTGATGTGAAGTGGCCGCGGTCACCAATAGGATTAACAAACTCATCAAGAAGGCTGGCTCCATCTGGGGGTGGAGTTGGAATCATGGGAGGTGGTCTTGGAGCGGAGGATGCTCCTCAAACTCCAGAACATCTTGGACAATACAGCTCACCCCCTCCATGACACACTGGTCAACCTTCAGAAACAGACTGGTTCCATCAAGATGCAGTACAGAACAGCACAGGCTATCAAACTGTACAATTGCCCCCCCTTCTGTCATGGGGTAGACTGACTCCTCTTCCCCCCTCCCCCCCCTCCCCCCACCACCATCATCCCCAATCCTTTCCAATCATCACTTTAATTTTATGTTTCTTGTATTTAGTTTTTTGTGACTGTTGGCAGATCAATTTCCCTCTTGGGATAAATAAAGTTCTATCGTATTGAATCGTAAGTCCTCATTTTGCTCAGCGATATGTTTGATATCAGCTTCAGGCAAGCAACCCAATTGATGTGACTTCAATGTGGGCCCAGTCTAGACCTGAGAGAGTCTCTATACAATCCTGCAGCATCTGTTTTCTGTCAGAAAATGAATTTACATTTTACGATTTCCTCCCCTACCCAGGTCGCACTAGCTTCTTGCTTTCACCCAACAAACAGCTTATCACCCTTTATCATCATTAACTTTTGTCCATATCTTTCATTCATTGTTCTTTATCTCTCTACATCGCCATCTATATCTCTCGTTACCCTTATCCCTAACTAGTCTGAAGAATGGTCTCAACCCGAATGGTCTCAACCCGAACGTCACCCATTCCTTCTCTCCGGAGATGCCGCCTGTCCCGCTGAGTTACTCCAGCTTTTTGTGTCTATCTTCGAATTAAACCAGCATCTGCAGTTCCTTCTTATGCATATGTTATCTATGTATTTTAGTTGATCGCATTTAGTTAAAATAACTTGGATGTTTGATTGATTGAAGTGAATACTGCATATTAATATGATCTAATCTGTGGCAAGTAACTTAAAAAAATGATTTTGTGTATAAAAATATATATTGCATTACCAATGATTAGCAAGGAACTGCAGATGCTGTTTTACATAGATGCCCTGTACAACATATTTTTTAAATAGCTAATCAAATTTGGTTACAAAAAAAGGTAAGAACATTTGAATGTTAGATATGGTAACTGTGATTAATAGATGCTACACCTTGAAGATAGTAATTAATAAGTACTTACACCTTGAAGATAGTTATTAATGTGCTACACCTGGAAGATATCAATTAATGAATGCTACCTGAAGATAGTAATTAATATGAACTTCACCTTGAAGATATTAATTAATAAGTACACACCTTGAAGATAGTAATAAATCAGTACTACACCTTGAAGACAGTAATGAATAAGTACACACCTTGAAGACAGTAATTAATAAGTACTACACCTTGAAAAGTACTTACACCCTGAAGATCTGCATTTCGATATCCATTGTAGGGGAGAACATTTTCCCAGGTGACCTTGAGTGCCCATTTGGGCGTAAAACCTGAAAAGTTTTGTGCTGACCCATAGTATTCATTGATTTTCTCCTTAAGAGCATTCTGTAATGTCCAGCTATAGGTATCATTTCTAGCTTGAAAGTCATACACCTGAAAAAGTAAAAGAAAAATGTAAACATTCCCCTCCTTGTTCTATTCCTCCAACACCAGTGCAGAGAATGATTTGTAAAACGTGCTATGTGTAGGAGCCATTTATGCTTCGGTTAATTACTGTCAGTATTTCTAGGGTTTTTTCCAAGCTTGGGGGTGGGATTATATACGTGGATGGGCGTGCCTACATCTGAGGAGGCTAGCACAGGCTCATAGATTGGGAGTTTATGAGTTTGCCTCTAGGGATGATGAGGACAACAGTTTTTAGCACGTTCACGTTCATGTTCACGGGACGCCACACGGAAGAAACAGTTAGTAGGAATGAAAAGTTATGAATTATTTCTTTGTTTTTTATGACTTCAATGAAAGACCAATTAATCAAGAAACAACGACTGGAAGATTTGTTTTTGCTATCTGTTAGTGCGTAAACTGTATCTCCACCACATCCCCGAGCAGTAATGGTAATTAAAAGTTGGACAATGAATAGTTTAGAAATTGCCGTTACACTATGTATTATACCATATGTAGGACTGATCAGTGACAACGATGAGTCAGCCTACCGAGAGGAGGTCCAGCACCTGACAACCTGGTGTGCCAATAATAACCTCGTCCTCAACTCCAAGAAGACGAAGGAACTTATTGTCGACTTCAGGAAGGTCAGAGGGGGCAGACATACCCCCATCCACATAAACGGGACTGAGGTGGAGCGCGTCTCCAGCTACAAATTCCTCGGGGTACACATCTCGGAGGATTTGTCCTGGTCCCTCAACACCTCCAAGCTGATCAAAAAGGCACAGCAGCGCCTTTACTTCCTGAGGAGGCTCAAGAAAGCCCACCTGTCCCCCCAGATCCTGACCAACTTCTACAGGTGTACCATCGAGAGCATCCTGACCGCCTGCTTCACGGTATGGTACAGCAGCTGCACTGTTGCGGACAGGAAGGCACTACAACGGGTGGTGAAAACCGCGCAGCACATCATCGGCGCCCCGCTCCCTGCCATGGATGCCCTCCACCGAAAACGGTGTCTGAAACGAGCTGGGAAGATCATTAAGGACCCCTCCCACCCCAATCATGGACTGTTTGCCCTCCTCCCATCAGGGAGGCGGTACAGGAGCCTCAGGTCTCGTACCAGTAGAATGAGGAACAGCTTCTACAATCATACCGTCGCATTGCTGAACTCGGAGTCCCGCCGATAGATTCCTCCGGTCCCTCCGTCCCCCCATTGTTTAATTATTCTGCATTTTTTATTGTTCTGTATCTTTTTTAAAAAATTCTATATTGCACTACTACGGACTGACGCAAAACTGCATTTCGTTGTACCGATACTCAGTATTTGTGCAATGACATTAAAGTTGAATTGAAAAAATGCATAACTTAATAACTATTGTGCTCACATGGCCTATAATACACAATTTAGCAACTATTGTCAAAATGTTATGTTTTTTTGGTCGATTAGATAACTACAATGCCACGTTGAGATTTATACTTAACTATTTATTATCCATCCATTTCCATGGGGAATAACACATTTTTAATATGCAGCGACATAAAATATTTTTCAAAGTAACACTTCCATTTTGCATTTTTTTTGTTGAATATTTCATTTAACATTCCCAAATGTGGATATGTTAAACATTTTATTTTCATGTCGAAATGAATTAAATTGAATTAATGACACTGACTGCAAAGTAAGAATTAAAAAATAGACAGAGTTGGAATGCTTTGTGCATATGTTGCCACCTATTTTGACAATTAAACTGTGTGAATTGGGTGGAGTCACTGCTGAAGGTTACTGACCAGTGAATGGTGATAATGTTATGATCTGGATGGAAGCATTTCCCTCAGCAGTCATCTGTTTATTGCCATCTCAATGAGTCACAGAGTCATACAGCGTGGAAATAGGCCCTTCAGCCCAACTTGCCCACACTGACCAACATGCCCCATCTACACTAGTCCCACCGGCCTGCATTTGGCCCATATCCCTCAAACCTATCCTGTCCATGTACCTGTCTAGATGTTTCTTAAATGTTGCGATAGTACCTGTCCTCCAGCGGCTCGTTCCACACACCCACCACACTTTGTGTAAAAAAGTTATCCCCCATGTTCCTATTAAATCTTTCCCCTCTCACCTTAAACCTATGTCCTCTAGTTCTCAATTCCTTTTTTTCTGGGTAAAAGGCTCTCACATTTACACTATCTATTCTCATGATTTTATACACCTCTATAAGATCACACCTCGTCATCCTGAGCTCCAAGGAATAGAGTCCTAGCCTGCTCAACCACTCCCTCTAGCTCAGGTCCTTGAGTCTTGGCAACATCCTCGTAAATCTTATATGCACCCATTCCAGCTTGACAACATATTTCCTGTAACATGGTGCCCAAAACTGAACACAATACTCTAAATGTGGCCTCACCAACATTTTATATAACTGCAACATGACCTCCCAACTTCTCAATACTCTGACTGATGAAGACCAATGTGTCAAAAGCCTGTTTGACCATCCTATCTACCTGTGCTGCCACTTTCATGGAACTATATATGTGAACTCCCAGATCCCTCTACTCTACAACTCTCCATAAAGCCCTGCCATTCACTGTGCAGGTTCTGCCCATGTTAACCTCCCAAATTGCAACACCTCATTTCTCTGTTTTAAATTCTGTCAACTATTCCTCAGCCCAGCTGCCCAATAGATCAAGATTCTGCTGCCATTTTTGACAACCATCTTCACTATATACAATGCACCCACTTTGTGTCACCTGGAAGCTTGCTAATCATGCCATGTACGTTCAATCCAAATCATTGAAATAGATGACAAACAGCAATAAGCCCAGCACCAAACCCTGAGGCACACCACTAGTCACAGGCCTCCAGTCTAAGAAGCAACCCTCCACCATCACCCTCTGCTTCCTCCAAAGAAGCCAATTTTCTCTCCATTCAGCTATCTCTCCTATATATATATATAAAGAAAGTCTACAACCCTGCCCTCATCAACCTTTTTTGTTACATCTTCAAAAAACTCACACGCTCCCACAAACACAAACTCCCACATACAAAACCATGCTGACAAACCCTAATCAACCCTTGGCCATCTAAATGCATTGTCAAATAAGTTAATGTTTGATTACTGTTTCTAAGCATTTCATCATGTTACAATGTATTTGTCATACTGACGAATATCTGCGGCACTGTGCAAAGCATTAATTGTAGTCCTTTTTAAAAAAAAAACTATATTTCTCAAATAAGGACAAGGAACGATCATTTGTACCTGGTAGTATATGGATCCTATTCCTCTTGTCAAGTCCGCGTCATCCCAGAATACAGCAATCATCGGTGGAGCTCTCCAATAAAAGTAATCTCCAAATCCCCAGAAAGGGTTTGAGTATGTATATTGGAAGGATTCGTTGTTTCTTTGAAATGTAATCAGTCCGTTATCTGAAAACTGTATGAAAATACTTAATTGTAGTGATTGGTATATTCTGTCATTATAGTCACGAGAAAAAAAATCTATATTGAAGAACAAGTAACTTCAACTACTATCATCATTCCTTATTTTTTAATGGTTTATGTCAATTTTCCATCATCATACTCTGCTAACATTCCACTGATTCTGGCTAGGTCTTCTCCGTGCTTCATGGCCATTCTTCATTGCAGACCGTGGTCGCCATGTTCCCATGGGATGGAGGAGGAGAGAATCCTATTTCCATTTCATATGGGTTCAAATTATTGGAAGCATTCAGGAACAGGAGGATTTGAGAATTTCCACTATGTGTCCAGCAAACTGCAATTAACCAAATAAATAGACTGACCTGTTATGTTATTTGGGTCCATATGAGGCAATGCTCTTAACAAGTGGGCTGTTGTGTGAATATGACCCTCACTTATCTTGGACAGGATATTCCGTAGGAAAATAGGAATTATATGGTTGTGATCTTTTTGATATTTAAAAACTAATCAACTTTTCATGTTGTGGTGGAATTCAACACCACGGATGTTTAAAAAAACATTCTGGAAAAGCATACACTGGCAATTGTTAAAGAACACGGTGGCGCAGCAGTAGACTTGCTGCCTTACAGGCCCAGAGACCTGGGTTCGATCCTGACTATGGGTGCTGTCTGTGTGGAGTTTGCACCGTCTACCCGTGACTGTGTGGGTTTTCTCCGGAGGTTCCGGTTTCTTCCCACATCCCAAAGACACACAGGTTTGTAGGTTAATTGGCTTCGGTAAAAATTGTAAATTGTCCCTAATGTGTTGGATAGCGCTAGCACAAGGGGATTAGGTGGGCCGAAGGGCCTGTTTCCGCACGGTATCTCTGAACACCAAAAACTAAACATTTTACCGTAAAACTTAACCCGTAAAAGGAAAATGTGAGGAGGCGTACATATAATTTGTAGTAAAATGCGTCACCAAAGGGAAATCCCTGTGAAATATTAATGACTGGAGAGTTGATGTCACGTGCGTGTTGAAAGAGTTTCAAGTCGCCAAATTGATATCCATAGTCAAATAATCGTTTCTCTGTAAAATACATAACATTCGCAGATCTTTATCATTGTACAAAAAAGAACTATACTTGATCTTAAAAGATATTGTGCGGCACGGTGGCGCAGCGGTAGAGTTGCTGCTTCACAGTGTCAGAGACCCGGGTTCAATCCTGACCATGGGTGCTGTCTGTAAGGAGTCTCCCCGTGACCTGCGTGGGTTTTCTCTGGGTGCTCTGGTTTCCTCCCACACACCAAAGAAGTAAGGGTTTGTAGGTTAATTGGCTTTGGGAAAATTATAAATTGTCCCTTGTGTGTGTAGGATAGTGTTAGTGTGCGGGAATCGCTGGTCGGTGCAGACTCAGTGGGCCGAAGGGCCTGTTTCCACGCTGTATTTCTAAACTAAAACTTAACTAAACTGAAGTGTGTTGAGTTGCAGCGGGAGGAGAGAACAGAGAATGAATGCCTCACTAAATGTATCAACAAAGTTCAGAGGTGATCACGAAACCTAGCCTGAAGGGCCTGTCCCACTTTCCCGAGTTAATCACAAATTCTCCCGAGTTTTCCCCTTGAGTCAAACTCGGAAAATGTCTGTAGCGAGTCTATAGGAGGCTGTAGGCTTCCGTAGATATTTTTTAGCGGTTTGTAATGCCAACCGTAGGTACTCGGGGCAGCAGGTAAGTCAGGATATACCTACGGATGGCTATTACCGTAATTCTCCGAGTTTGAATCAAGGGGAAAACTCGGGAGAATTCATGAGTAACTCGGAAAAGTGGGACAGGCCCTTAAGTCTGGTAATTAATACAACTTTTCAACAAGCATAAAATATCTCTGCTGCACTGTTATTTCTATTGTGCAACTTCCATAAATTTGCCTTAACGATAGCCCATTAGAAGTCTTTGCAAATCATGGTAGGCTTTTGCTGACCTACCATGACTCCCAATCACGTGTTTTAAATTGTTGCAATTTAGTTTTTCTCGCCTCACTCAATATTCCTGCAACTGGATACTCATATAAGTATCCAATTCTTTAGCATCTCTTACTGCGATCACTCCACCTTGGTCCCATTCTCTGGAGTTCCTTCCTTCAGTAATTCACCCTCATATCTGCCCCAGTCTTCCTTTATCATTCTTAATAATAATGCAGAGAAGGAAACAAGTACTAACCAGTGGGAAACAATAGTCAGTAAAGAGAGAGAGAGAGAGAGAGAGAAGCATAAACAGATTCAAGGTTCTTCCACACGGGGAGTACATTGCAATGAATTAGAATTCATTCGTGTTTCAAATTTGTTTAGCTTGAACTGTACATTTACCACTGTTAACATTTATCTTTAGATTGTATTTTCTCATTGAAAGCAGTCTAATGAATTAATGGAAAAGCCAATAACTCTGTACGATGTAGCCATACCCAGTGTCTGTTTGGTATTAAGACTGCTCCTGGATGAATTAAACTAATGTCCGACAGCGAACAGCAGGAGGAATCAACAATAGAAGTGTGGCAGTCACGGACTGAAGCTACGCGCTTAAATGATAGCACTCCCCCCCCCCCCCACACAATAAAAACCCATAACATCAATTCATTTCCATCTGCAGTATAATCAAAGTGATGCATAGTATCTCACCTTTGCAGAGTGTGCCCGATTTATCTAAAATATACCCTGAGTTGCAATTACATGTCGGCTGGTTGTTCGAGCCAAAAATGCACATTCCATTTATACAGTCTAGTCTGCAATAGATGAGAGCTGCAATAACAGAAGAGAATAATTTATTGTCTTCATGCGTGCTTAGTACTGTTGGCGTAGCCACTTTATGCATTTAAAATCAACGCTAACGCTCATCATCAGCCGATTATTCTTAAAATGATTGCTCAAAGAGCAAACTACCTTTTCATTGAAATGAACTCATTCTTTTAGTAGGCACGGGAGTGCAGGTGCTGGAATGGAGATACAGTCCAGCGTTCAATCTGCTGGAGGAACTCAGCTGCCTGGCCCTCTGAGCTGCTCCAGCAGATTGTTAGTTGCTTTCATTCCATTACCAGCTCCTGATGATAATAACGTAGAAACTGACCAGTTGCAGCAACTTCCATAATCTACCACCATTAATAAGTCCTCCAGTTTCGGAGCAGCCCCTGCCAACACTAGACTACCTGAACATTGTTCAGGCTGAGCTTAGATGTGGCAGGAAAATTTGACACATCTTGCTAATTCTTGAGAGAAGAGCATTTAGTCATTAAGTGGTATTGGGCCATACTGACTGGAGTTCAGTTGATCTTGTTGAATCATTGACTCATCATTGGTTGTGACAAAGACTCCTGGATCTAAAACATGTTTGTCTCTTTGTCCACCAATGCTGCCTGACCTGCTGAATTTTTGTTTCTGTTTATTAAGCCAGCATTACGCTGTCCAAATATTAGCGAAAGACCAAAGCCACCGTATCTCTAATTTCCGCCTCTTCTTCCTTCAGAAGCTGAGATTGGGCGATATTTCCACTTTGTATATCTTTTATTAGTACCTATATTGCACCCAATTTCTCTACCACCATCATCTGACCACATTTAAATGCCACTGTTACCACGTGGCATATGTTACCAAGGTATGACCCTTAAAACACCTCAGGCAATGTAGTGGCACAGTTGAAGTAGCTGCCACCTCACGGCGACAGAAACCCAGGTTCAATCCTAACCTTGGGTGCTCTCCATGTGGAGTTTGCACGTTCTCCCTGTGAGTGCATGGGTTTCCTCCCACATCCCAAAGAGGTGGGGGGTTTGTTGGTTTATGGCCTCTGAAAATTTCCTATAGCGTGTAAGAACTGGATGTGTAAGTGGGATAACATAGAACTAGTGATTAATAGCGTGGACTCGGTGGGGCAAAGGGATCAGTTCTATGTATATCTTGTGATCAATCATTCAAACCTTCACTTTGTGTAGGACTCTCCTGAAATACTAACTACTCAGCTGCAATAACACCAACAAGAACACTATGGCCCCCCTGCAGCAACTCCACCACTCGTGAACAGTTCTGTTAATGCACACAAAATGCTGGAATAATTCAGCGGGACAGGCAGCATCTCTGGAGAGAAGGAATGGGTGACATTTCAGGTCGAGACCCTTCTTCAGACCCTGAAGAAGAAACTCTACCCGAAACGTCACCCATTTTGTGTCTATCTTCGGTGCAAACCAGCATCTGCAGTTCCTTTCTAAACAGTTCTGTAAACATGCCTTTAGGTTTTGTGGCTATATGTTTCAATGAAGTTTGCTGAATTCCATTGTCATTAATTGACATTGATTTCTGGATTGTCATCTACAGTTCATTAATTTTTATTTACATAATTTGCTTGCGAGGAATTATTGCGAACAATTGCCCTGAAATGTTGGTCATTTGAGCGTAGTTTGTAATGCACTAAATAACCTAGCTTTAACAATCTAATTTGACAATGCTAAACAACGTAGCAATATAATATAACAATGTTAACATACAGTCCAAATGTGCATTGTATATATGTTCAACCATGAGCAGTAAGATTACCTGTGCAACTTTCTCCATCAAAATTCAACTTAAATCCTGTTGTACAATTGCATTCATAGCCGCGGCTGTCTTCCAACATGCTCCGCTCAATGCAGGTCTGCTCGCATCGATTATTTCCAGTGCTACATTCATATGAATCTGAAAATGTAATATCTGAATTTTTAAAAAACTGATTCTTTAATTCTTTTACTAAAGCAGCTTCATTATTTTTCTCTTCATTTTCTTTATCATTTTTCTCTCAGAGTGGGTAAATCAAGGAACAGAGGATATAGGTTTAAGGTGAAGGGGAAAAGATTTAATAAGAATCTGAGGGGTAACTTTTTCACGCAAAGGGTGGTGGGAGTATGGAACGTGCTGCCAGAGGAGGTAGCTGAGGCTCGGACTATCCCTACGTTTAAGGAACAGTTAGACAGGTACATGGATAGAACAGGTTTGGGGAGGATATGGACCAAACGCGGGCAGATGGGACTAGTGTCGCTAGGACATGTTGGCCGGTGTGAGCTAGTGGGCCGAAAGGCCTGTTTCCACTCTGTGTGACTCTACGACACTATCCTCTGGTAGATAGATGGTTCACAGATGCTGGCTGCGTAATTCTTTCTATCTCCATATTACCAGGAGAAACATCTTTCAATTATTGGTGATATGATAATGCAAACTTCAAATATCATTGTCTGAGAGCTATGGAAAGCTGCTGAGGACAACAATTGTAAAAATATTTATTGCAATTTATAGCTGGATTCCTCTCTTCTATGTGGGAATGAACTGCAGATGCTGGTTTATACCGAAGATAGACACAAAATGCTGGGGTAACTCAGTGGGTCAGAGAGCATCTCTGGAGAACTGAAGATAGACACAAAATACTTGATTAACTCAGCGGGTCGGGCAGCATCTCTGAAGAAGGATCCCGACCCATAATGTCACCTTTTCTTTTCTACAGAGATGCCACCTGACCCGCTGAGCTACTCCGACATTTTGTATCCATACCTTATTCTGTTTTGTTTCAGATTAGCAGCATCTGCAGGGAATGCCATTTAATTCTGACAAGGGAAGAGATTTCTCCTCTGAGTGAATCTTGGTCATTCTCTTCACAAGAGCAGTGCAAACTGAAGGAATTAATATAATCAAAGCTGAGAAATGCAAATCTTTCATCTGTCACGCTATCGAGAGTTATGTCAACCGACAGACAATGACACTGAGGAGGCCACACCGAATCTGCCGGGATCTAATTCATAAGATCATGAGTTCATAAGTGATAGTAGAATTAGGCCATTCGGCCCATTAAGTCTACTCTGCCATTCAATCATGGCTGATCTATCTCTCCCTCCTAACCCCATTCTCCTGCCTTCTCCCCATAACATCTGACACCCGTACTAATCAAGAATGGCAGAACTGATTTGCTGAACTGTCTGGATGTGCCAAGAGCCCCTGGTCACACTCTTATATTGTCAGCTACATTCCAGAAAGGAAATAGTTTGTTTAATTTGATTTGCTGATTTTACCTGTAGTAACAGACAAAGACCTTGTAAGTATGTTCATGCCTTTTTTGTAGAAGTAAACGTTGACTTTGTAGGTTTGATTTGGCATTAGCTGATATAACCCACAAATGTTATCGGTAAAGTTGAAAGTACATCGTTCTAATCCATGAAACGGGTATCTGTCGACGACGTAGAACCCACATGATTCTATAGTCCGGTCGGACCACTTTAAGATAAAACTATTGTTTTTAATGTCTTCTGCTGAGATGATTCCAAGATCTAAAGTTGAATACAACAAATAAAGGGAAACAAATGTTATAATGTCGTTCACAGCATAAATAATAATATTATGTTTTAAAGTTTTAATATAAGGAATTTTCGTATTTTATATCTTTGGTTCCTTGTTCTAATTCTGCTGACAGATAGAAATGTTCTGATAAATACTGTTTACCACTAAACAGTCTTTAAAATTGAAAGCATTATTTATTTTCTAAGCTTGTGGCTGATTACCCCAATGAGATTCTAAAACATGAGATGCCAGGATTTAATACTGACATATATCATCCCTTGTCTGACAACTGTCCAAATGTGAAATGTGTTGCCACTGGTCTCTTATTTTCCTATTGCAAGATCTGCTGAATTTGGTTAGGTCATGGTCAGAAAAGAAAATGTCCTTCACTCCTTTCAAGGTTTATTTGCCTAAATCCTAAAAGTTGATTTAATTATAGGCAGTGCAACCCAACCACAATTCAGCCAATATTGTCAATATCTTATTTACTACTCACTACTTGGGACTTTAGCATCTGATTTTGAAAATCGGAACGTGTAAAATGATTTTGAATGCTCTGTGACAATGTTGGCCTTTTGTTTCTAGTGGTTATTGTTATTTTTCACTGTTGGTGTCAAGGTAATCTTACAATTGTATATTTCTAATATATTTATGTGAATTTAGTGTAATACTACATAATCGTACAGGACTGAAACAGGATCTTTGGCTCAACTCATCCCTGCCAACCAAAATGCCACATCTAAACTAATCCCATTTGGCTTAATCCCTCTGAACATTTCCTGTCCACATACCTGTCCAAATGCCTTTTAAATGTTGTTATTGTATCTGCCTCAGCACTTTACATACACCCACCGCCCTTTGTGTGAAAAAGTTGTCCTCCAGGTTCCTATGAAATCTTTCCCCTCTTACCTTTAGCCGATGCCCTCCAGTTCTTGATTTCCCTACCATGGGAAAATGTCTCTGTGCATTCACCCTATTTATTCCCTTGGTGATTTCATACACCTCATGATATCATCCATGATCGTGTGCCCAAAGCTCTCAAACACAAGCCTGTAGTTGACCAGATTTCCCTTTCCATGACAGAAGTTTACTTTTTATCCAAAACTAAAATGTACACACCAATTTTGCCCATCAAATTTCTAGATTTTCTGTTTATTATATCTTTAAAGATTCTAGCTACAGAATCTTTCATTATTTGGAGTAAAATAAGAGAAGTAACAGTAAACCTCCAATCGTCAATGTAAACCTCCCACCGACATCTTGAGAGGAGCCATTCACTAAAGGGCATGTCCCACTATGGCGACCTGATTTACGAGTTTAGGAGTGTCTGCGCTCGCCACAAGCTCGCAGCGTGGTTGACACAGCATCGTAGGTGGTCTCTGGTAAGTCCTCTTCATGGTCGAGAGGAGTTCCCGCATAGTGGTTACTACTCGCGGCCTCAGTTTGGTCGCAGAAATTTTTTCAACATGTTAAAACATTTCTGTGAGCAAAAATTGGTCGGCATGGAGAAAATCGATACTTTGAACTTGTAGTGCAGTGGTGGTGGGGTCGCCATGTCATTATAGGTAGTCGAGGTAGCCGTAGGTAATCTCCTTTGCTGACCAGGCATTTTAATTGTCTCATTGGGGGGAAATAAATGTAAGCATGAGTTTGCAGAACCAAGGAAAACTGACCGGTAATGTTAAATGTCCGCAAAACTTCACAGCTGTGTATCTCAGGCTTATTAAAAGATGTCTGGCTTCTTAAAAGTGTCTCCACTCCTTCCGAGTGCCCCCGAGCTTGAAAGTCACAGACTTTTGCTGAAAAGTTGCGTAAGAGGGACCGGCCCTTTAAGGTTTACCAGATCGTTCATTATTCCAGAGCAATGCAGCTACCCAAAACTCTGAGAGTGCACATAATCTGTCCTGTCAAAGCCATCTATGGGCAGATTTGATTACTATTGCCATGGAGTTGCAATAACATTCATGACAATGACGGGTCTTTTCACTTCTGTTCCAACAATTCTAATTACATTTCTAGTACATTACCTTGCTGAGTAAAGTTAGGGCACAAAGCTGTGGTAGTTGCTTCTGTGCTGGTGGATTGCCAATCTTCAATCTTGGTGGGTGGTGGAGGAGTGAATTCCTGGGACGTTTGTTGGTAAGTTGCCATTGTCATCATTTTTGTCATATTCTGCAAAGCTGTAACGGAAAACAATATTTTAGAAAAATAGAAACATAGAAAATAGGTGCAGGAGTAGGCCATTCGGCCCTTCGAGCCTGCACCGCCATTCGATATGATCATGGCTGATCATCCAACTCAGTATCCCATCCCTGCCTTCTCTCCATACCCCCTGATCCCTTTAGCCACAAGGGCCACATCTAACTCCCTCTTAAATATAGCCAATGAACTGGCCTCAACTACCTTCTGTGGCAGAGAATTCCACAGATTCACCACTCTCTGTGTAAAAAATGATTTTCTCATCTCGGTCCTAAAAGACTTCCCTCTTATCCTTAAACTGTGACCCCTAGTTCTGGACTTCCCCAACGCGGGAATAATCTTCCTGCATCTAGCCTGTCCAACCCCTTAAGAATTTTGTAAGTTTCTATAAGATCCCCCCTCAATCTTCGAAATTCTAGCGTGTACAAGCCGAGTCTATCCAGTCTTTCTTCATATGAAAGTCCTGACATCCCAGGAATCAGTCTGGTGAACCTTTTCTGTACTCCCTCTATGGCAAGAATGCCTTTCCTCAGATTAGGAGACCAAAACTGTACGCAATACTCCAGGTGTGGTCTCACCAAGACCCTGTACAACTGCAGTAGAACCTCCCTGCTCTTATACTCAAATCCTTTTGCTATGAATGCTAACATACCATTTGCTTTCTTCACTGCCTGCTGCACCTGCATTCCTACTTTCAAATACTGGTGTACCATGACACCCAGGTCTCGTTGCATTTCCCCTTTTCCTAATCGGCCACCATTCAGATAATAGTCTACTTTCCTGTTTTTGCCACCAAAGTTGATAACCTCACATTTATCCACATTATACTGCATCTGCCATGCATTTGCCCACTCACCCAACCTATCCAAGTCACCTTGCAGCCTCCTAGCATCCTCCTCACAGCTAACACTGCCCCCAAGCTTCGTGTCATCCGCAAACTTGGAGATGTTGCATTCAATTCCCTCATCCAGATCATTAATATATATTGTAAATAGCTGGGGTCCCAGCACTGAGCCTTGCGGTAGGTACCCCACTAGTCACTGCCTGCCATTCTGAAAAGGACCCGTTTACTCCTACTCTTTGCTCCCTGTCTGCCAGCCAGTTCTCTATCCACATCAATACTGAACCCCCAATACCATGTGCTTTAAGTTTGCATACTAATCTCTTATGTGGGACCTTGTCGAAAGCCTTCTGAAAGTCCAGATATAACACATCCACTGGTTCTCCCTTATCCACTCTACTAGTTACATCCTCGAAAAATTCTATAATGATTTACCTTTCATAAATCCATGCTGACTTTGTCCAATGAATTCACCACTTTCCAAATGTGCTGTTATCCCATCTTTAATAACGGACTCCAGAATTTCCCCCACCACCGATGTTAGACTAACTGGTCTGTAATTCCCTGTTTTATCTCTCCCCCTTTTTAAAAAGTGGGGTTACATTAGCTACCCTCCAGTCCTCAGGAACTACTACAGAATCTAAAGAGTTTTGAAAAATTATCATTAATGCATCCACTATTTCTGCGGCTACTTCCTTAAATACTCTGGGATGCAACTTATCTGGCCCTGGGAATTTATCAGCCTTTAATCCGTTCAATTTACCTAACACCACTTCCCGGCTAACCTGGATTTCACTGAGTTCCTCCATCTCATTTAACTCCCGGTCCCTTGCTATTTCCGGCAGATTATTTATGTCTTCCTTTGTGAAGACAGAACCAAAGTAGTTATTCAATTGGTCTGCCATGTCCTTGTTCCCCATGATCAATTCGCCTGTTTCTGACTGCAAGGGACCTACATTTGTTTTAACTAATCTTTTCCTCTTCACATATCTATAAAAGCTTTTGCAGTCAGTTTTTATGTTCCCTGACAGTTTTCTTTCATAATCTATTGTCCCTTTCCTAATTAAGCCTTTTGTCCTCCTCTGCTGGACTCTGAATTTCTCCCAGTCCTCTGGTAGGCTGCTTTTTCTGGCTAATTTGTACGCTTCATCTTTTGTTTTGATACTATCCCTGATTTCCCTTGTTATCCACGGATGCACTACCTTCCCTGATTTATTCTTTTGCCAAACTGGGATGAACAATTGTTGTAGTCAAGTCAAGTCAAGTCAAGTCAAGTCAAGTCAAGTCAAGTCAAGTCAAGTCAAGTCAAGTTTATTTGTCACATACACATGCGAGATATGCAGTGAAATGAAAGTGACAATGCTCACGGACCTTTGTGCAAAAAGACAAACAACCAAACAACCAAACAAACTATAAACACAATCATAACACACATATTCTTTTACATAATGAATAATGGAAGGAAAAACGTTCAGTAGAGTTAGTCCCTGGTGAGATAGTTCATCCATGCAGTCTTTAAATGCCTTCCATTGCATATCCACCGTCAACCCATTAAGAATCATTTGCCAGTCTATCTTGGCCAATTCACATCTTATACCCTCAAAGTCACCTTTCTTTAAGTTCAGGACACTTGTTTCTGAATTAACAATGTCACTCTCCATCCTAATGAAGAACTCAACCATATTATGGTCACTCTTGCCCAAGGGGCCACGCACAATAAGACTGCTAACTAACCCTTCCTCATTACTCAATACCCAATCTAGAATAGCCTGCTCTCTCGTTGGTTCCTCTACATGTTGGTTTAGAAAACTATCCCACATACATTCCAAGAAATCCTCTTCCTCAGCACCCCTGCCAATTTGATTCACCCAATCTATATGTAGATTGAAGCCACCCATTATAATTGTTTTACCTTTGTTGCACGCATTTCTAATTTCCTGTTTGATGCCATCCCCAACTCCACTACTACTGTTAGGTGGCCTGTACACAACTACCACTAGCGTTTTCTGCCACTTAGTGTTTCGCAGCTCTACCCATATCGATCCCACATCCTCCAAGCTAATGTCCTTCCTTTCTATTGTGTTAATCTGCTCTCTAACCAGCAACACTACCCCACCTCCTTTTCCTTTCTGTCTATCCATCCTGAATATTGAATATCCTTGGATGTTCAGCTCCCAGCCTTGGTCACCCTGGAGCCATGTCTCCGTGATCCCAACTATATCATATTCATTAATAACTATCTGCACATTCAACTCATCCACCTTATTACAAATGCTCCTTGCATTGAGGCACAAAGCCTTCAGGCTTGTTTTTACGACACTCTTACCCCTTATACAATTATGTTGAAAAGTGGCCCTTTTTGATTTTTGCCCTGGATTTGTCTGCCTGCCACATTTACTTTTCACCTTGCTACCTATTGCTTCTACCCTCATTTTACACCCCCCTGCCTCTCTGCTCTTGCACCCATCCCCCTGCCACATTAGTTTAAATCCTCCCCGACAGCATTTTGACTTCAATACCACAGCAATTGCACAGTGCTGTGAATTAGCGTACTTTATTTCACCATATTTCTGATTTCAATTTGAGCTTAAAATCAGACATCTATCAGTTCCGCATTCCAAAAGATTAGTAATGATTTTGTGCCGTGAGTCTTAAATGAGAATCTTAGTTTTAGTTTGGTTTAGAGGTGCAGCATGGAAACAGGCCCTTCGGCCCATCGAGTCTGCCACGACCAGCGATCCCCGCACATTAACACTACCCTTTGCACACTAGGGACAATTTACAATTCATACCAACCCAATTAACCTACAAACCTGTACACCTTTGAAGTGTGGGAGGAAACCGAAGACCTCGATGAAAATCATAGAAACATAGAAACATAGAAAATAGGTGCAGGAGGAGGCCATTCGGCCCTTCAAGCCAGCACCGCCATTCATTGTGATTATGGCTGATCATCTCCTATCAATAACCCGTGCCTGCCTTCTCCCCATATCCCTTGACTCCTCTAGCCCCTAGAGCTCTATCTAACTCTATCTAAATCCAAGCAGTCGCAGGAAGATCGTACAAAATCCATACAGACAGCAACCGTAGTATGGATCGATCCCAGGTCTCTGGCGCTGTATGCACTGTAAGGCAGCAACTCTACCTCTGTGCCACCGTGCTGCCCATTACATTAGAATCTGTTACAGTACATTAGCGCAATGGCTTCAATACCTGATGAATCAGTTTGAAATGTCACCGTTGAATGTTCTCCTGATCCATTAGATTCTGTTGGTAGAATTGATTTTGTGGATGTGTCAGCAAAATCTGTTGCCACACTGTTTGAAGTAATGGAACCTTCATATAGATTTTTCAATGTGTTTACTGTTGATTCTGGAAAGAGTGCATTGTGTTAATATTCATAGAAATCTTTGTTTCAAAAGAAGTAACATTATTTAATAATAATGGGGGTCAGGGGTGGAGCTGCGGTAGAGCTGTTGCCTCACAGGGCCAGAGACTCGGGTTCGATCCCGACTACAGGTGCTGTTTATATGGAGTTTGTACGTTCTCCCCGTGATCTGCGTGGATTTTCTCTGAGATCTTCAGTTTCCTCCCACACTCCAAAGACATACAGGTGTGTAGGTTAATTGGCTTGGTATAAATATAAATAGTCCCTCGTGTGTGTAAGATAGTGTTCATGTGTGGGGATCACTGGTTGGCGCAGACTCGAAGGGCTGAATGGCCTGTTTCCGCTCTGTAAACCACTAAACTAAATGAATTAACTAAAATAGTAGAAGATAGAGAACATGGAACAGTGCAGCACAGGAACAGGCCATTCCTCCCATCGTATCTGTGCTGACTATAATGCCTATCTAATTAACACCACAAACCTGTACGTGATGTGTATTCCTTTATTCCCTGCCTGTTCATGTGCCTATCCAAACGCCTATTAGACATTGCTGTTGTTTCTGTTTCTACCACCTTCCCTGACAGTGCAATCCCGTCACCGACCACTCTCTCTGTAAAAATAATCTATCTCTCCATGTCTCTCTAAACTTTTCCCCTCTCACCTTAAACCCATGTCTTCTAGTGTTGGCCATTTCCATCCTGGGAAAGAGCCTGTGGCTACGCCTCTCGTTATTTTGCATACTTCTATCAGGCTGTTCCTGAGCCTCCAACACACATGAGAGAACCATCTAAGTTTGTCAAACCTCTCCTTATAGCTAATAAACTTGAATGTAAGCAATGTCCCGCTGAACTTCTTCTGTAGCCTCTCTAACACATCCACGTCCTTTCTACAGTGTGATGACCAAATGTGCACACACCATTTCAAATGTGGACCAAGCACAACTTTATACAACTGCAGCAACATGACTTCCCAACTTTTATACTCAATGCCCTGACTGATGAAGGCAAGCTTGTCATATGCCTTCTTTACCACCATATACACTGTGTTGCCATTTTAAGTGAGCTCTGGGCTTGCTCCCCCAAATCCCTCTGTGTCTTTGCTTCTAATTGCTTTTGATGACCCAAACTGCATTATCTCTCACTTGTCCACTTTGAACTGCATTTGCCAAATCTCCACTGATTTAAACCCTGCTATATCCTCGGAAACCCTTACTTATTATCCACAACTTCACCAACTTTTATGTCATTTGCAAAGTTACTAATCATTTCATCTACATTTGCAAGTCATTTTTTATATTTATTTACAAACAAAAGAGGTCCCAAGAAATGCCACTGGTTACATTTAGAAAAACACTGGCACAGTGATGCAGTTGATAATGCTGTTGCCTCACAGTGCCAGTGATCCGGGTTCGATCCTGCCTATGGATGCTGTCTTTGTGGAGTTTACATGTTCTCCCAATGACCACATGAGTTTCTCCGGGTGCACTGGCTTCCCTTGATATCCCAAAGACGTGGATTTGTAGGTTAATTGCCCTCTGTAAATTATCCCTAGTGTGTAGGGAGTGGGTAAGAAAGTGGATAATGGCGTGAATACCTGATGGTCTATCTGATGAATAGTGAGGTTTTTCTTCTGTAATGCTTGAGTCTGTAATTGAGTCCAGTCCTGAGTCTGAATTATGAAAATCAGTTGAGGAATGATTTGAAGTAAAAGGATCTTCATATAAACCTGTTGTTTTGCCGTTTTTCTGCTCTTGTTCTGATTTTTTTTCAGGTGAGAATGCATTGTTTGTTAATATTCACAAAATATTTTGATGAGCAAAGCAAAATATACTCAAAATATATTCTGAATCATTATTTGTTAAGACTAATTAGAGCAATTAAAATAATTAAACTACACTTAACACATTTAATTTTCATTACAGGTTCTGAAGTAATTTGTTCAATTTGAATAAGGCCGAGACACTTCTCAGACTCTGAGTTACTCCAGCATTTTATGTCTATCTTTTGTTTAAACCAGCATCAGCAATTACCTTCCTTCACACTGGAACAGGAACTCCCCTGACCTGAATAATGGTTTACAAACCCAGAGATTAGAAAGGAAAAGACGGGTAAAGAAGTATTTTTTGTTACAATTTAAATTCCTTTCTTATTTTCAATTATTTCTGAGATTTTTTTGTGCTTTTACTTAATTTAGCAACTTTATTTAAAATATTAATAAATGATTTCATTCAAATATTAAATTGCCAAAGGGAGTAGTGGAGACAGCTATAATCGAGACATTTACAGTCCATTTCTAACATGTATATGAACAGCCAATAGAATGATATGTACTGAATGCTGGAAAATGGTATGTGCAAATGGGCATCTTGGTCTGCATGGACAAGTCATGTCACAGGGCCTGGTTTTGTGCTGCATAACTATGACTATTAGATATGTAAAACAATCTTAATAGCCTATTATGTTAGATAATGGCATGAATACCTGATGGTCTATCTGATGAATAGTGAGGTTTCTGTTCTGTAATGCTTGAGTCTGTAGTTGAGTCCAGTTTGGTGTAAAGACTACCAGAATCAGTTGAGGAACGGTTTGAAATAAAAGGATCTTCATATAAATCTGTTGATGAGCTGTTTTTCTGCTTTGGTTCTGCTTTTATCAGGTGAGAATGCATTTTTTGTTAATATTCACAGAATATTTTGATAAGCAATGCAAAATATAGTCAAAATGATAGAATCATAATTTGTGAAGACAAATTAGTGCATTTAAAATAATTAAACTACACTTATCGTTATAACTATAAAACTGTGATCTTATGTATGCATGTGTATTTGTGTGTGTAATCACATCTTCTCGAAAAAATGACGCGCTAACAGTAAAAGTATTACATATTCCGATAGAGATTTATCCCATGAAGTCAAAAATCGCATTATCTGTAAAAATCATGCATTATTTCTCGAGTTATTAATTAAAATGTACAGGAATCTGAAATAACTTAGAAAATAAAACCGGCTGGCTTTGGCTGATGATGTCACAATGAGTCTGCACGCCGTGTTCACGCGCTGCGAGTGACGTCACCCGGCTGCCCACTGCCCGGGGCCGCCCGCCGCCTCGCTCAGGGTCCTCCGGTCTATGACCGCCCGCCTGGGCCCTCTCCCTGTCTCTGCCCTGTCCCTGTCTCTGCCCTGTCCCTCTCTCTGCACTCTCTCTCTCTCTGCCCTCTCCCTTTCTCTGCCCCCTCTCTCTCCCTCTTTCTGCCCTCTCTCTCTCTCCTTCTCTCTCTGTCTCTGCCCTCTGTGTCTCTGCCCTCTGTCTCTGCCCCCTCTCTCTCTGCCCCCCTCTCTCTCTGCCCTTTCTCTCTCTGCCCTCTCTCTCTGCCCTTTCTCTCTCTGCCCTCTCTCTCTGCCCTCTCTCTCTGTCCTCTCAGTTTCTGCCCTCTCTCTCAGTGCTCTCTCTCTCTGCTCTCTATGTATCTACCCTCTCTGTCTCTGCCCTCTCTGTCTCTGCCTTCTCTCTCTCTGCCCCCTCTCTCTCTCTGCCCCTCTCTCTCTCTCTCTGCCCACTCTCTCTCTCCGCCCTCTCTCTCTCTCTGCCCATCTCTCTCTCTGCCCTCTCTCTCTCTCTGCCCTCTCTCTCTGTGCAACTTTATTTAAAATATTAATATTAATATTGTAATGATATATTAATATAATGCCACAAAGCTGGGTGGTAGTGTGAACTGTGAGGAGGATAGCAGAGTCATGGGATACGGGGAAAAGGCAGGAACAGAGTACTGATTGGGTATGATCAGCCATGATCACATTGAATGGCGGTGCTTGCTCAAAGGGCCGAATGGCCTACTCCTACACCTATTGTCTATTGATTTCATTAAAATATTAAATTGCCTGGGGGAGTGGTGGAGACAGGTATAATCGTGGCATTTACAGTCCATTTGGAACATGTACTGTATATGAATAGCAAATAGAATGATATGTATCAAATGCTGGAAAATGGTATGAGTGCAGATGGGCATCTTGGTCTGCATGGATAAGTCACGCCAAAGGGCCGGTTGTGGTGCTGTATGAACCTTTTGTCATTTAAGTGTGTAAAACAATCTTAATAGGCTATTATGTTAGATAATGGCATGAATACCTGATGGTGTTTCTGATGAATAGTGAGGTTTCTGTTCTGTAATGCTTGAGTCTGTTGTTGAGTTCAGTTTGGTGTCAGAACCATCAAAATCAGTTGAAGAACGAATTGAAGTGAAAGGATCTTCATATAAATCTGTGGATGTGCTGTTTTTCTGCTTTTGTTCTGCTTTTATCAGGTGGGAATCATTTCTTTGTTAATATTCACAGAATACTTTGATAAGCAATGCAAAATATACTCAAAATGATAAAATCATAATTTGTGAAGACAAATCAGTGTATTTTAAATAATTAAACTACACTTATTACATTTAATGTTTAAGAAGGAACTGCAGATGCTGGAACAATCGAAGGTAGACAAAAATGCTGGAGAAACTCAGCGGGTGAGGCAGCATCTCAGAAGAAGGGTCTCGACCCGAAACGCCACCCATTCTTTCGCTCCATAGATGCTGCCTCACCCGCTGAGTTTCTCCATCATTTTTGTCTACCATATCACATTTAATATTCTTTACATGTTCTGAAGTAGTTTTCCAATTTCAATCTCTTTGAAGTAATGTTTTTAACAACGGCATGTACAACTAGATAGCAGTCCTGACCTACCATCTATCTGATTGGAGACCTTTGAACTGTCCTAATTAAACTTTTTGGACTTTTTGTTGCACTACACACTGTGGACAGCTTGATCGTAATCACGTATTGTCTTTTTGCTGCCTGTATACCGTGCACTAAAAAAGCTTTTCACTGTACTTTGGTAACCATGCCAATAATCACATTGACATGTCTAATGTGCTTCTGTAATGATAGACGAGGGATGAATGTCCTACATCGGGGATGAAATTCAGGATTAAGAGGCAGAAGTAATCTTGCTGAACAACAGTCAATAAGCTGGGTTCAAATATCATTATGAATGTTCTCCAAAGAAAAACGGTATTAATGTTGTGTTACTTTTCATGTTACTTTGAAATTTATAGGACTAAGACTTTATTTGAACAATGTTTAATATGTAGGGAGAAACTGCAGATGCTGGTTTACACAAAATGCTAGAGTAACTCAGCGGGACAGGCAGCATCTCTGGAAAGTAGGAATGGGTGACATTTAGATTGAGATCCTTCTTCAGACTCGCATTAAAAAATGTTTAATGTGGTCATGAATACATGAATGTTCCTTCTGATTTATGCGGTGAAATTGTAAAGGCATTAGATTGAATCGGTAATAATGAACAATAAATTCTTCTAAATGGGTTTGTGATTTTGGCGCACATGCAAAAGAACATATTTCCTATCCAATGAGTTGTCTATTGCTAGACTACAGAATGTCACAGATGACACAATTGTAAATAATTATTGGAATACATGTGGTTAAGCTTTGGCTTTCTTTGTATATTTGTGTATTTATAACAGAGTGAGAAATAAGGACATTGTGTAAATTGTCAATTCTCATGGTGTGGGTTAAGGTTTGTGGTCGACAAAAGTGCTGGAGAAACTCAGCGGGTGCGGCAGCATCAATGGAGCGAAGGAAATAGGCAAAGTTTCGGGTCGAAAGCCCTTCTTCTGACCCTTATATGTGAACATTAGATGTGAACAAATAGCAGCACATCTGTAACTTTGCCTGAACACTCCACTGGAACAAAGATGGACACAAAATGCTGGAATGACACAGGCAGGAATGGGTGATGTTTTAGCTCGAGAACTTTCTTCAGACTCTCTTCACATCACTCATGCCTTCTCTCCAGAGATGGTGCCTTTCCCGCTGAGTTACTCCAGCATTTTATGTCTATCTTCTGTTTAAACCAGCATCTGCAGCTTCCTTCCTACACACTGGAACAGGGTCACCCCTGACCTGAATAATGGCTCACAAACCCAGTGATTAGAAAGGAAAAGACAGATAAGGTATTTTTGGTAATATTTTTAATTCCTTAACTTTCTTATTTATTTCTGAGATTTTATTGTGCTTTTAATTAATTGTGCAACTTTATTTAAAACCAGACCAAGGGGGAGTCCGTTGGGGCGCATCCTCTCAACGCGTGGTTGTGGGGGGGAGGCCTGTGCATCACACACACACTAACCACCCCCCACACACACAAGGGGGGGAGGGGGGTGATAGGGGGGGGAGATGTGGGGGGGGGGGAGGGGGAGGGGGATGGGGGGAGGGGTGAGAGGAGGGGGGGAGAGGAGGGGGGAGGGGGGTAGAGGAGGAGGGAGATGAGCGAGGAAGGGGGTAGAGAGTGTGGAGAGGGGGAGTAGAGGAGGAGGGGACAGGGGGAGGGGACAGGGGGGAAGGGGGGTGAAGAGAGAGTGGAGGGGGAGAGAATGGAGGGGGAGAGAGTGGAGGGGGAGAGAATGGAGGGGGAGAGAGTGGAGGAGGGAGAGAGAGCAGGTGGAGAGAGGGGGATGAGGGGAGAGAGAGGAAGGGGTAGAGGGGGAGAGGATGGGGGGTAGAGGAGGGAGGGAGGGAGGAGGATGGTGAGTAGAGAGGAGAGAGGAGGCCCGACTTTCTGAAAACCCGGAGCGGGGGAGGGGCGTGACTTCACTCGCTGCTCAGGCCGCGAGGAGAAAGTTCTTCAAAAGCTAGCCGGAAAGTTCGTGAATGCAGGTGAGCACTGGCATTGTGACGCCATCAGCTGGCCAGCGGTTAGATTTGAAAAAAAGTCAGATAGGTATACAATTTCAGGTAAAAACTTGGGAAATAATGAACCACTTTTACAGATGAGGGAATTTTTGAAATCATGATGCAAATCTCTACCGGAATATGTAAAATTTTCACCGTTTCGGCGTCAGGTTTTCGAGGTGATGTGAATCAAAGGCAAAATCACACACACACACACACACACACACACACACACACACACACACACACACACACACACACACACACACACACACACACACACACACACACACACAGGCATCTTGGTCTGCATGAATGTCACGCCAAAGGGCCTGTTTTGGTGCTGTATGACCCTTATGCCATTTAAACATGTAAAACAATCTTAACAGGCTATTATGTTAGATAATAGTGTGAATACCTGATGGTGTTTCCGATAAATAGTGAGGTTTCTGTTCTGTAATGCTTGAGTCTGTTGTTGAGTCCAGTTTGGTGTCAGAACCATCAAAATCAGTTGAAGAACGAATTGAAGTAAAAGGATCTTCATATAAATCTGTGGATGTGCTGTTTTTCTGCTTTTGTTCTGCTTTTATCAGGTGGGAATCATTTTTTTGTTAATATTCACAGAATACTTTGATAAGCAATGCAAAATATACTCAAAATGATAAAATCATAATTTGTGAAGACAAATCAGTGTATTTTAAATAATTAAACTACACTTATTACATTTAATGTTTAAGAAGGAACTGCAGATGCTGGAACAATCGAAGGTAGACAAAAATGCTGGAGAAACTCAGCGGGTGAGGCAGCATCTCCGAAGAAGGGTCTCGACCCGAAACGCCACCCATTCCTTCGCTCCATAGATGCTGCCTCACCCGCTGAGTTTCTCCATCATTTTTGTCTACCTTATCACATTTAATATTCTTTACATGTTCTGAAGTAGTGTTCCAATTTCAATCTCTTTGAAGTAATGTTTTTACCAACGGCATGTACAACTAGATAGCAGTCCTGACCCACCATCTATCTGATTGGAGACCTTTGAACTGTCCTAATTAAACTTTTTGGACTTTTTGTTGCATTACACACTGTGGACAGCTTGATCGTAATCACGTATTGTCTTTTTGCTGCCTGTATACCGTGCACTAAAAAAGCTTTTCACTGTACTTTGGTAACCATGCCAATAATCACATTGACATGTCTAATGTGCTTCTGTAATGATAGACGAGGGATGAATGTCCTACATCGGGGATGAAATTCAGGATTAAAAGGCAGAAGTAATCTTGCTGAACAACAGTCAATAAGTTGGGTTCAAATATCATTATGAATGTTCTCCAAAGAAAAACGGTATTAATTTTGTGTTACTTTTCATGTTACTTTGAAACTTGTAGGACTAAGACTTTATTTGAACAATGTTTAATATGTAGGAAGAAACTGCTGATGCTGGTTTACACAAAATGCTAGAGTAACTCAGCGGGACAGGCAGCATCTCTGGAAAGTAGAAATGGGTGACATTTAGATTGAGATCCTTCTTCAGACTCGCATTATAAAATGTTTAATGTGGTCATGAATACATGAATGTTCCTTCTGATTTATGCGGTGAAATTGTAAAGGCATTAGATTGAATCGGTAATAATGAACAATAAATTCTTCTAAATGGGTTTGTGATTTTGGCGCACATGCAAAAGAACATATTTCCTATCCAATGAGTTGTCTATTGCTAGACTACAGAATGTCACAGATGACACAATTGTAAATAATTATTGGAATACATGTGGTTAAGCTTTGGCTTTCTTTGTATATTTGTGTATTTATAACAGAGTGAGAAATAAGGACATTGTGTAAATTGTCAATTCTCATGGTGTGGGTTAAGGTTTGTGGTCGACAAAAGTGCTGGAGAAACTCAGCGGGTGCGGCAGCATCTATGGAGCGAAGGAAATAGGCAAAGTTTCGGGTCGAAAGCCCTTCTTCTGACCCTTGGGGTGTCCATTCATTAGATGTGAACAAATAGCAGCACATCTGTAACTTTGCCTGAACACTGCACTGGAACAAGGATAGACACGAAATGCTGGAATGACACAGGCAGGAATGGGTGACGTTATAGCTCGAGAACTTTCTTCAGACTCTCTTCACATCACTCATGCCTTCTCTCCAGAGATGGTGCCTTTACCGCTGAGTTACTCCAGCATTTTATGTCTATCTTCTGTTTAAACCAGCATCTGCAGCTTCCTTCCTACACACTGGAACAGGGTCGCCCCTGACCTGAATAATGGTCATGTAAAGCAATCTTAATAGGCTATTATGTTAGATAATAGTGTGAATACCTGATGGTGTTTCCGATAAATAGTTAGGTTTCTGTTCTGTAATGCTTGAGTCTGTTGTTGAGTCCAGTTTGGTGTCAGAACCATCAAAATCAGTTGAAGAACGAATTGAAGTTAAAGGATCTTCATATACATCGGTTGATGTACCATGTTTTGTTTCTGCAGGTGAGAATGTAGCTAATGTTAATGTTTACAGATTTTGTTTGGTTAAATAAAGCAAAATATACTCAAAATTCTAGAATTGTAATTTTTGAAAATAAACGAGCGTAATTAAAATCATAATTTATATTTCATATTTTAACAATATAGATATTGTTTGCTTGTCCTTGAGTAGTTTATCGTTTTGAATTACTTTATGGTAAACATTTATTAAACACGAAGACAATGCAACAAAGAGCAATGAAATAAAGAAATGTGTAATGACTCGAGACGTCACCCATTCCATCTCTCCAGAGATGCTGCCTATCCCGCTGAGTTACTCCAGCATTTTATGTCTAATTTCTGTGCTTCTGTGATGTTGGGTGAGGGCTGAAACTCGGGATTAGGAAGCCAAATTGACCTTGCTGAACAACAGTTAAATAAACTGCGTTCAACTATCATTATAGTCACTCTAGATGTTGGCAGCATTTCTAAAGCAACCTGTTGTAAACACACAATCTTGGGTAAAGGAGTCACAGATGTATGTTTGCAACACGTTTTGAGTAACAAATGTCTGGGCATCTGTCAATTGGCCTGAGTACAGCACAGGAACAAAGATTCCCCTGACCTGAATAATGGCTCACAAACACTGATTAGAAAGGAAAAGATGGTTAAGGAGGTATTTTTGGTTACATTACTTTACTTTCTTATTTGCAGTTATTTCTGAGATTTTATTGTCTTTAATTATTTGTGCAACTTTATTTAAAATATTAATAGAATTATTGTATTAATATATTAAATTGCCAAAGAGAATGGTGGAGACAGGTATAAATGTGGTATTTACAAACCATTTAGTTTAGTTTAGAGATACAACGTAGAAAAAGACCCTTCGGTCCACCGAGTCCATGCCGACCAGCGATCCCCACACATTAACACTATCTTATACACACTAGGGGCAAATTACATTTACACCAAGCCCAAAAACCTACAAGCCTGTACATTTTTTGAGTGTGGGAGGAAACTGAAGATCTCGGAGAAATCTTCAGGTCACGGGGAGAACGTACAACCTCTGTACAGACAGCACCCGAAATTGTGATCGAACTTGAGTCCCTGGTGCAGCAAGCACTGTAAGGCCCCTGTCCCACTTAGGAAACCTGAACGGAAACATCTGGAGATTTTGCGCCTCACCCATGATTTCCATGCGGTTCCCGGAGGTTCCCGGAGGTTTTTGTCAGTCTCCCTACCTGCTTCCACTACCTGCAACCTCCTGCAACCACCTGCAACCTCCGGGAACCGCACGGAAACCTTGGGAGGGGCGCAAAGTCTCCAGAGGTTTCCGTTCAGGTTTCCTAAGTGGGACAGGGGCATAAGGCAGCAACTCTATCGCTGTGCCAGCGTGCCACCCTTGGAACATGTATATGAATAGCAAATAGAATGATATGTACCTAATGCTGGAAAATGGGATTAGTGTTGATGGATATGTTGGGCTTCATGGACAAGTCACTCCAAAGGGTCTGGTTTTGTGCTGTAAAACGATGTGACTTTTAAATATGTAAAACAATCTTAATAGCCTATAATGTGAGATTATGATGAGAATACCTGATGGTCTATCTGATGAATAGTGTGCTTTCTCTTCTGTAATGCTTGAGTCTGTTGTTGAGCCCAGTCCTGCATCAGAATCACCAAAATCAGTTGAAGAACGAATTAAAGTAGAAGGATGTTCATATAAATCTGTTGATGTCCCATGTTTTGTTTCTTCAAGTGAGAATGTAGCTTCTGTTAATATTTACAGATTTTTTTGGGGTTAAATAAAGCAACATATTGAGTCATAATTTGTGAAAGCAAATTAGTGTAATAAAAAAAATAAAACTTCATTTTTTAATATTGGTATTCCTTGATTGTCCTGAAGTGGTTAATCATTTTGAATTACTTTATGGTAAACATTTATTAAACACTATGACAGATTCAACAAAGAGCAATGAAATAAAGAATGTCAAATGTGACGCTGGGTGAGGGCTGAAACTCAGGATTAGGAAACCCGAGTAATCTGACTGACCAATAGTTAAGTAAACTGCATTCAAATCTATATAACTAAAAGTCTCATCTTGACCACTTCCTGCTTGCGTTGTATATTTAGAAAAAACACTAACATATATCGCTATGATTTTTGGTCATCTTACTCACAGTCCTCCTCCGCTGAGGCAGCCCCAAGAATTTTTTCCATCGATAAAAAATAAAAATGTTATGAGTGTTTACATTTTTTACACTCTACTGGATTGTGAGTCTGCAATGTACTTGAATTAATGATTTGTTAGCCCGTAATGAAAATAAAATGAGTTGTTTGGCCTGCCCTCCCTGTGGTTTAAACTGCACTGCAAAATGGGAAATGAAATGACAATGCCATGAGTTGTTTGGCCTGCCCTGCCTGTGCTTGAAACTGCAATGCAAAATTGGAAATGGAATGACAATGCCATGAGTTGTTTGGCCTGCCCTGCCTGTGCTTGAAACTGCAATGCAAAATTGGAAATGAAATGACAATGCCATGAGTTGTTTGGCCTGCCCTGCCCGTGCTTGAAACTGCAATGCAAAATTGGAAATGAAATGACAATGCCATGAGTTGTTTGGCCTGCCCTGCCCGTGCTTGAAACTGCAATGCAAAATTGAAAATGAAATGACAATGCAATGAGTTGTTTGGTCTGCCCTGTGCTTGAAATGGATTGACTTGACTTGAAATGGATTGACTTGACTTGAAATGGATTGATTTGAATTGACTTGACTTGAAATGGATTGACTTGACTTGAAATGGATTGACTTGACTTGACTTGACTTGAAATTGATTGAAATGGATTGTTGGCACTGCACTCACTCTGCTTGACTTGACTTGACTTGACTTGATCCACAACACCCATGCTAGTGCTCCACACATTGTAATGTGAGACAGTTGAGATAGTGCTGAGATAAGGAAGTGACACTTGGACTGAAATAGACACAAAATGCTGGAGTAACTCAGCGGGACAGGCAGCATCTCTGGAGAGAACAAATGTGAAACATCACCCATTCCTTTTCTCTAGAGATTCTGCCTATTCCACTGAGTTACTCCAGCATTTTGTGCCTATCTTCGGCGTATAACCTGCATCAGCAGTTCTTTCCTCCACACTTGGACTGAAATGGTCATTAGTATGGATAAGCAGACTGACCACTGGTATTAGCTGGTCTGGGGAATGGAGGTCAGAGACATTTGCAGACTCAAACTGTTTCCCAAATGTACTGAGTGACAAATGCTGACACTCCAGAGCCTGATCATTCTGTCTGTGTGGCAATCCATTTTATTAATCTTTCACCAGTTATACGCAACCCAGAAACTGTAAAACCCTAGATATCAATATCATGCGGTAATGTCAGATAGCTTTCAATATGTTGACAAAAGGAAGTGAACAAATGCACTGATGAGATCAGTTGTATGGTCAATGTTAAACAGGACATGGAGGTTCATGGGATTTTGAGTGTCCAATGCACAAAGATATTTTACTGGTACCATTCTATTACTGAAGAAGGGTCTCGACCTGAAACCTATTCCTTCGCTCCATAGATGCTACCTCACCCGCTGAGTTTCTTCAACATTTTTGTCTACCTTCGATTTTTCCAGCGTCTGCAGTTCTTTCTTAAACACTCTATTACTGTGAATGACTGGCAGCATATATAATATTCACGGTCCCTATCTCATAACCAAAGAGCCTACAAATTACATATCTCCACTACTGGGAACACAAGGTAAAGACATCACTTCTGTGATGTGCTGCTTTCATATATGGTGTGTGTCAATGATTTGGTGGAGTTGTGCAACTGAGCTAAATCACAGTCATACTTGGTGTCAGATTTAAATGTCCTTTCAAATGTTTTTACAATTCTTTGGAACCTGGGATGATGTAGAAGGCAAATATCCTGCAGTAACTGCTTAGCTGAGTCAGACTCTATGTAGCCAACATTTTTGAAGCATCAATTGGTATCACACAGTCTCGGGGAAGGAAGCCCCAGTTGTATTTAGACTGACCATGCTTCCAGCCTGTGTTGAGTGATACATGTCAAGCATCTGTTACTTGCCGACCACATATTGACGGTGCCTGTTTTTTGTGCACTGATTCAACGATTTTTTTATATTAAGAGCAATCTTCATGACCTGTTATATTAGCTTAGAGTGTGAATACCTGATGTGCTATCTGTAAAAAAGATTGGATATTCTTTTGTCATGCTTGATTCTGTTGCTGAATCCAGTCCCGAGGCAGAACCACCAAAATCAATTGAAGAATGATTTGAAGTAAAGGGATCATCATATAAATATGTTGATGTGCCATGTTCTGCTTTTTCAGGTGTGAATACAGTTTCTGTTAATATTCACACCTGAATTAACCAAAGCAAAAATTTACTCGAAATCATAATTTGTGAAGACAAATTAGTGCAATCCATAGAATAAAATTACATTTTTAAACACTTTTAATATCCTCTCCATGTTCCTAAGGTTTAACATTATGAATTATTTTAAACTTCTTTTTAACATTATCTTTTTGTAATGTGGGATAGCTTTGATGATTTTATCAAGACAAATGAACAATTGGAGAAAATTGTAAATTTTTATTGGAGTTTATTTGGTTTATAAAATGCTTTTGTTGACTTTTAATTTTTGTGTATATGTAGCCGAGCAAGCAATAACGACAAGTTGACAATTGTCAATTCTTCTGAGGTGTCTTAAGAATCAGGATGTCCATTAGTCGAATGTACTGAAAATGAGAATTGTGCTCAACGGACTCCCTGGTTTCTAATGTGAAACAGCTAAGGAGGTTCTGAGATAAGGAAGTGACACTTAGAATGAAATGATCAGTTCTAGGGATAATGGTAAACCGATTGAAAACCGGTATTCGCTGGCCTTCGGCATGGAGGTCTGAGACATTTGTAGACCCAAACCATTTCCCATATGGTGCCACTCCTCTCCATCACCACATTCCACATGGAGTTTAGTGGCAGAGCCTGATAATTTTGGAATTCCACAACTGGATTTGTGGGAATGGGAACGGTCAGCCCTGCACTTTGTTGTCATGTGACGGAGTTTGTATGATTTTGACAAAGTCTAATGAACAATCGGATTAAGGAGAACAGTTGTATGGTTAATCTTCAATTGACTGACTGCATTATTATGTAGGATTTGAGGTTCTTATTCGTGAGATTACGTTTTTGTAACAAATCGTACAGTGTATGGCGAGCAGCATATAAATATCATGAGGAGGAAAGAACTGCAGATGCTAGTTTAAACCAAAGGTAGACACAAAATGCTGCCGTAACTCAGCGGGACAGGCAGCTTCTCTGGAGGGAAGGAATGGGTGACGTTTCGGGTCGAGACCCTTCTTCAGCCTGATGTCGGGAGTGGGCGGGACAAAGATAGAATGTAGTCAGAGACAGTAAGACTAGTGGGAGAACTGGGAAGGGGAGGGGTCGGAGAGGGAAAGCAAGGGCTATTTGAAGTTAGAGAAGTCAATGTTCATACCGTTGGGGTGTAAATTACCCAAGTTAAATATGAGGTGCTGTTCCTCCAATTTGCACTGGGCCACTGACAATGGAGGAGGCCCAGGACAGAAAGGTCAGATTGGGAATGGGAGGGGAAGTTAAAGTGCTGAACCACCGGGAGATCACTAGGTTAAGGCGGACTGAGCGGAGGTGTTCAGCAAAACGATCGCCGAGCCTGCGCTTGGTCTCACCGATGTAAAGAAATTGACACCTGGAACAGAGGATACAGTAGATGAGGTTGGAAGAGGTGCAAGTGAACCTCTGCCTCACCTGGAAAGACTGTTTGGGTCGTTGAATGGAGTCGAGGTGGGAGGTGAAGGGACAGGTATTGCATCTCCTGCGGTTGCAGGGGAAAGTACCTGGGGAAGGGGTGGTTTGGGTGGGAAGGGACGAGTTAACCAGGGAGTTGCGGAGGGAAAGGTCTCTGCTGAAAGCCGAAGGGGATGGAGATGGGAAGATGTGGCCAGTAGTGGGATCCTTTTGGAGGTGGCAAAAATGTTGTAGGATTATATGCTGTATGTGACGGCTGATGGGGTGGAAGGTGAGGACAAGTGGGACTCTGTCCTTTCAAATCTCATGAGTTCTATCTCGTAACTAAACAGTCTGCGAATGCTCTATCTCAGCTCTTGAGAAAACAGGTATTCCTTTTTTCCAGAGATGCTACCTGACCCGCTGAGTTGCTCCAGCTTTTTGTGTCTATTAAACCAGCATCTGCAGCTCCTTCCAACACATAATGACTTAAATTCAGTGATTTGCTGCTTAGATGTGTGTGCTACAGATTACTCTCTTACATCTGCCCTTTGCTCCAAACATCCGCATGTGACCAAATTAAATTGCAATTGTATCTGGTGTCAGATAAAAATGTTTTTTTCAGATGTTTCTCAATCTGCTTTGGAATTTGGGATTACTATAGCACACAAACACCCAGCAGTAACTGAACGACAGACAGACTCACACTTTTGAAGCAAACATTGACTCAGCGACCATTTTGCTGAACACTTGCACTCGTTCCGCCAAGGCCTTATGGATCTCCCAGCTGCTAACAATTTAAACTCCCCTTCCCATTCCCAATCTGATCTTTCTGTCCTGGGCCTCCTCCATTGCCAGAGCGAAGCACAATTGGCAACTCTGCAATCCTGTCTCACACATTGCTCTCTTATCTCTGGCCTTTGTTCCAACCATCTGCCTATCAACCACCCCTCCCCCTCACCTATGCCCACCTATTACCTGCCACGCTTTGTCCGGCCTCTCCTCTCTTCCTTTCCCACCCTTGTAATCAGTCAGAGGAAGTGTCCTGACCCGAAATGGTGCCCATACATGTTCTCCAGAGATGCTGCCTGACCCACTGAGTTACCCCAGCACTTTGTGTCCTTTTGTGCAAACACACCATCTGCAGCCCCTTGTTTCTGCTTTCTGAAGAAACCTATTGCTGACACACAGTCTTGGGTGAGGAAGTCCCTGATGTATATAGATGTAAGTTTGCAGCTTGTACTGAGTGACAAATATCAGGACTTCTGCCACTTGCCATGACCACTGCACTGGAACAGGGACTCTCCTGACCTGAATAAAGGATCACCAACCCAGAGATTACAAAGGGAAAGTCAAGTAAGGTACGTTTAGTTACTTTTTTAAATGATTTCACTTTATTATTTGTAAGTATTTCTAAGTTTAATATGCTTTTATTTAATTGTATAATCTTACTAAACATATTAAATATAGTAAGATTTAGTAAATATGTTAAATATTGCTAATATATAAAAACATTAAATTGCCACAGAAAGTGTTGAAAGCAGGTATAATGGTAGCATTTAAAAATAGGTTGGACCGACCCATGGATAGGAAAGGATTAGATGGATTTGTGCCAAATGCTGGATAATGGAATGGTGTAAATGGGAACTGGGTCCGGCCTCTTTCTTCACTTTTAAATATTCCAAACAATCTCAATAATCTATTATTTTTGATCAAAGGTGTGAATACCTGTTGGTCTATCTGATAAATAGTGAGGATATTCTTCTGTGGTGCTTGTGTCATTTGCTGAGCCCAGTTCTGAGTCAGAACTATCGAAATCAGTTGAAGAACTGGTAAAGGGATCTTCATATAAATCTGTTGATGTGCTCTGTTCTATATTTTTTCAGGAGAGAATGCATTTTCTGTTAATAATCTCAGAAAATTTTGCCAAACAAAGTAAAATGTATTCAAACTGATAGAATCATAATTTGTGAAGACAAATTAGTGTAATTAAAATAATAAAATTACAATGTTTAACATTTTAATATCCTTTGCATTTCTTGAAGTAGATTATTACCTTAAAGAAAACTTTTTTTTAAACTAAGACAGATACAACTGACAGCAATGAAATAAATAAATACCTAATTTCCTTTTGTGATGTTGGGTGAGGGATGTATGTACTGCAATGGGGACAGCTCCTTTACTGAATTAAATCACAGCTGAACTCAGTGTCAGATTTAAATGTCCTTTCAGATGATTCTCACAACCTGTCTTTGGAACTTGGGATAAACTACTTCACGACATGCAAAGGATTTTAAATTTGGGATGATGTAGAACACAAATATCCAGCAGCAGCTGCAGGGCTGAGTCAGATTCCATGTAGCCAGCACTTTTGAAGCGTTCAATTGGTATCACACAATCTTGGGTAAGGAAGCCCCAAGTCATATACAGACCGATCATGGTTCCTGCCTGTGTTGAGCAATAGATGTCAAGCATTTGTCACATGGCTCAACCACAAGTAATGCCAAACGCCTTTTTGTTTGACTACTATTGTATGACTTTTAAAAACTTAAAGCAACCTTAATGACATATTATATTAGCTAAGAGTGTGAATACCTGATGTTGTATCAGTTAAAAATGTAGGATATTCTTCTGTCGTGTTTGATTCCATTGCTGAATCCAGTCCCGAGCCAAAATCAGTTGAAGAATGATTTGAATTGAAGGGATCGTCATAGAAATATGTTGGCATGCCATCGTCTGTTTTTTTTTCAGGTGAGAATGCAGTTTATGTTAATATTCACATACATTTTTGTTAAACAAAGCAATACATTCTCAAAACAATAAAATCAAAATTTATGAAGACAAATTAGTGCAATTGCCAAGACCTGCATTGAAACATGGCTTTTGCATCCACGGCACACTTTCCAAGACCTATATCGATACTTGACAGTGGGCTTGGGGAAGAAAAGGATTGCCCTAGATGTGGCATTCGTGTGGGCTCTCAATAGAGTGTGTCAACTCAGATCTTTTGATTCTTTTATTGGCGATGTCTGTACTGAGTGACAAATATAAGGACTTCTGTCACTTGCCATGACCACTGCACTGGAACAGGGACTCTCCTGACCTGAATAAGTGATCGCCAACCCAGAGATTACAAAGAGAAAGCCAAGTAAGGTACGTTTAGTTCCATTTGTAAATGATTTCACTTTATTATTTGTAAGTATTTCTAAGTATTTAATGTGCTTTTATTTAATTGTATAATCTTACTAAACATATTAAAATTGCTAATATATTAAAACATTAAATTGCCATAGAAACGGTTGAAAGCAGGTATAATGGAAGCACTTAAAAATGGGTTGGACCGACCCATGGATAGGAAAGGGTTAGATGGATTTGTGCCAAATGCTGGATAATGGGAATGGTATAAATGGGAACTGTGTCTCGCCTCTTTCTTCACTTTTAAATATTCCAAACAATCTCAATAATCTATTATTTTAGATCAAAGGTGTGAATACCTGTTGGGCTATCTGATAAATAGTGAGGATATTCTTCTGTGGTGCTTGTGCCATTTGCTGAGCCCAGTTCTGAGTCAGAACTATTGAAATCAGTTGAAGAACTGGTAAAGGGATCTTCATATAAATCTGTTGATGTGCCCTGTTCTATATTTTTTCAGGAGAGAATGCATTTTCTGTTAACACTCTCAGAAAAATTTATCAAACAAAGTAAAATGTATTCAAACTCATCGAATCATAATTTGTGAAGACAAATTAGTGCAATTAAAATAATAAAATTACAATGTTTAACATATTTAACAACCTTTGCATGTCTTGAAGTAGATTATTATTTTGAATCACCTTGAAGAAAACGTTTTTTTTTTTAAACTGACAGGATTTTTTTTTTTTTTTTTTTTTTAACGCTCTTTTTTTGTATGGCTTTGTAAATATTTGATTTGTGGTTAAATGTAAATAATTTGGTGTACATATAGCTGCTGGTGTACATATGGTGTACATATAGCTGCTAAATTTGTATAAGATAATTATAAGCAGTTGAATAAGGGGTGGGAATTAATAAGCTTTGGCTTCTTCCTGCTCCTTTTCGGGCACATACGATTTCATTTATTTATAGATATTGTTTATGACACTTTATAAATATTCTTGTTTTGTTTTTTGTATGCTGTTTCACACTTGCTTGTTATTCTTTTATTCTGTTCGAAATATAGAATAAAAAAAATAAATTCAACTGACAGCAATGAAATAAAGAAATACCTAATGTCCTTTTGTGATGTTGGGTGAGGGATGTATGTACTGCAATGGGGATGAAACTCAGGATTAAGAAGCAGAAGTAATCTTGGTGAACAACACCACAAATAAGGTGGGTTGTAATATCATTAGAAATATTCTCCAAAGAACAACTGCATTAATTTTGCAAAACGTTTCACTTTACTTTGATACTTATAGTGGCTAAGAATTTATTTGAACCATGTTTAGTGGCATCTTGAATGTGTTTGTGAGTGTGCCGTCTGCTTTACGCTGTGAAATGGCAAACACGTTAATTGTAATAATAGTGATCATTTAGTAATAACACATAATATCTACAAAAGAGCTTTATGATATTGGCGTACGTGCAAAAGAGCAGAATTCCTATCTTGTGCGCTATCTATTCTTAGACCACAGATGTAATCGATGGCACAATTGTAAATAATTATTGGAATGGGTTTAATTAAAATATACCGGGCTTTAGTGTATTGTAGCTGAGTGAAAAATAGTGACATTTTCCTGTTAATTCTGCTGGAGTGCCAGATGGTTCACAGTGTCTCTTAGTTGATTTTGGTGAAGGTGAGTTATGCTCAGCAGATTCCTTTTTGTCCACAAATTGTAATGTAATTTCTGAATTAAAATCACTTCTGTGATGTGCTGCTTCCATATATTGTGCGTGCCACTGATTTGGTGGAGGTGTGTAAAGGGTCTGTCCCACTGCGGCGACCAAATCTGCGAGTTTCGACGAGTTTGCCCTCGACTCAAACTCTCAGCATGGTCGTCATGTGGTCCTAGAAGGTCCTACAAGGTCACTGGAACTCTCCTTTATGCTCGAGGGAAGTTCCCGCATACTCGCGGAAAATATTTCAGCATGTTGAAAAAATTTCCGCAAGTAAAATCTGGTTGGCATGGTTCTTTTTAACTCGTAGTGCAGTGGAGTGGGGTCACTATTTAGTTACATGCAGTCAAGGGCAGCTGTAGGCAATCTCCTTTGCGGGCATTTTGATTGGCTCACTGGAGTTTTCAGGACCAAGGAACTTTATTATACTTCCTAAAACTGTCTGCCCCCCTTCTCCCCCCTTCTCCCCCCTTATCCCCCCCTTATCCCCCCTTCTCCCTTATTCTCCCCCCTTCTCTCTTCTTCTCTCCCCTTCTCTCCCCTTCTCTCCCCCTCTCTCCCCCCCCTCCGTGCTCTCTAAAGGACTTACCGTACACTGTGTAGCCGTCTTTCCTTCCTCTTCATCGCGGGTCTGAATTTCAGACAGCGCTCCCCCGCTTTCCCTGGTCCGTGTGTGTGTGTGTGTGTGTGTGTGTGTGTGTGTGTGTGTGTGTGTGTGTGTGTGTGTGTGTGTGTGTGTGTGTGTGTGTGTGTGTGTGTGTGTGTGTGTGTGTGTGTGTGTGTGTGTGTGTGTGTGTGTGTGTGTGTGTGTGTGCGCGCGTCCGTCCAGCTCGAGGTTTTCCAGGCGAGTGCACTCGAGCTTGAAGGTTGAAGACACTCTTCTTAACTCACGGATTAGGTCGCCCAAGTGGGACAGCCCCTTTACTGAATTAAATCACAGCCGAACTCAGTGTCAGATTTAAATGTCCTTTCAGATGATTCTCACAACCTGTCTTTGGAACTTGGGATAAACTACTTCACGACATGCAAATAATTTTAAATTTGGGATGATGTAGAACACAGCCCAGCAGCTACTGCTGGATATTTGAGTCAGATTCCATGTAGCCAGCACTTTTGAAGCATTCAATTGGTATCACACAATCTTGGGTAAGGAAGCCCCAATCATATACAGACCGACCATGGTTCCTGCCTGTGTTGAGCAATAGATGTCAAGCATTTGTCACATGGCTCAACCACAAGTAATGCCAAACGCCTTTTTGTTTGACTACTATTGTATGACTTTTAAAACTTAAAGCAATCTTAATGACCTACTATATTAGCTAAGAGTGTGAATACCTGATGTTGTATCAGTTAAAAATGTAGGATATTCTTCTGTCGTGTTTGATTCCATTGCTGAATCCAGTCCCGAGCCAAAATCAGTTGAAGAATGATTTGAATTGAAGGGATCGTCATCGTAATATGTTGGCATGCCATCGTCTGTTTTTTCAGGTGAGAATGCAGTTTATGTTAATATTCACATACATTTTTGTTAAACAAAGCAATACATTCTCAAAATAATAAAATCAAAATTTATGAAGACAAATTAGTGCAATTGCCAAGACCTGCATTGAAACATGGCTTTTGCATCCACGGCACACTTTCCAAGACCGATACATGACAGTGGGCTTGGGGAAGCAAAGGATTGGCCCTAGACGTGGCATAGTGTGTGGGCTCTCAATAGAGGCCAACTCTCCATCTGAATACTTAATGGCTAAAAGCTTTAGCTGCGGTCTGTAGTTAATGTATTGCTCTGAAGCTTGGGACACTCTAAATGTTTCTGCTGACCATCAGTCAGTTGCTCTTGATGATTAGAAAAGGAACCTTCTATGAGTCCACAATTAACAAGATTTTGCTGGCATCGTGGTGAAGTCAAGCCGGGTGTGCGTGACTCATTTATTGCTTACGTAATGTATCAGATTGTCTTTCTGCAAGACTTTCTTCGGTCCCAATTGGCAACACCTTTTGTTTAAATCTCAGTGGTTGAGCAATGGAGAGGTGGAGCAGCGGAGAGGTGCCTACTCTCAATCCTTCAGTCTTCGCTGCATCTACTCCCAAGTTGGATCCCTCCACCCATCTCCTCTGTCCAGTAGTTCTGCTCTTGCCCCTCTCCCTCCAGATAGAACAAGAATTGTGTTGCCCTAGTCCTTACCAGCTTTTGCATCTAACACATGATCCTCTGGCATTTCCATCGCCTCCAATGTGTTCTCATCGCCTGTCGCATCTTCCCATCTCCACCCCATTCTGCCTTCTGTAGAGACCCTTCCTGCCACAGATCCTTGGTTCACATTCCTCCCCATCAAAACCACCCCCTCCCGAGGTACTTTACCCTCCAACTGCAGGATCTGTAACACCAGTCCCTGGACCCCCTCTCTCGCCCCCATCCAGGGACCCCGGCAGGTCCTTCCAGGTGAGACAGAGATTCACATGCACCTCCCCTCACCTCATCTACTGCATCCAGTGTACACGATGTGGCCCTTTGTAAGTTGGCGAAACCCAACGTAGACTCAGCGACTGCTTCTCCGAACACTTGCGCTCGGTCTGCCAAGGACTCCCAGTTGCTAACTACTTTTAACTGTGCTTCACATTCCCATACCCTTTTGTCCAGGAACTCTCCATTACCCGAATGAGGCAGCATGCAGACTGGAGAAACATCACCTCAGATTCTGCTTGGGTAACTTTCCCAACCAATGGTATGAACAGTGAATTCTCCAAGGTTAGGTAACTTCTAACAACACCTCCCCCCACCCCCCACACTCCCCCTTTCTTCCCCCTATCCTCCTCTGTGCCACACCTGGAATCACTCCTATTTTTTCCTCCCCCTCCTCCCACATTCTTTCCTCTGGCCTCACAATATGCAACTCTTAAATCAATCCTTCCGCCTTACACCTCCTGTTGGCACCATCTGCCTATGAAAACCTCCTTTCCTGTGTCACACTTGTCCAGCCTCTCCTGTCTTCTGATTTTCTTCCACCCCACCCCCCACAACAAATTGTCCCGACCCTATCCATGTTCTCCAGAGATGCTCCCTGACCCATTGAATCTGGGTCTTCTGTGATGTGCTGCTTCCATATATTGTGCGTGCCACTGATTTGGTGGAGGTGTGTAAAGGGTCTGTCCCACTGTGGCGACCAAATCTGCGAGTTTCGACGAGTTTGCCCTCGACTCAAACTCTCAGCATGGTTGTCATGTGGTCCTAGAAGGTCCCACAAGGTCACTGGAACTCTCCTTTATGCTCGAGGGAAGTTCCCGCATACTCGCGGAAAAATTTTCAGCATGTTGAAAACATTTCCGCAAGTAAAATCTGGTTGGCATGGTTCTTTTTAACTCATAGTGCAGTGGAGTGGGGTCGCTATTTAGTTACATGCAGTCAAGGGCAGCTGTAGGCAATCTCCTTTGCGGGCATTTTGATTGGCTCACTGGAGTTTTCAGGACCAAGGAACTTTATTATACTTCCTAAAACTGTCTGCCCCCCTTCTCCCCCCTTATCCCCCCTCTTATCCTCCCTCTTATCCTCCCTTCTCCCTTTTTCTCCCCCCTTCTCTCTTCTTCTCTCCCCTTCTCTCTCCTTCTCTCCCCCTCTCCCCCCCCCTCCGCGCTCTCTAAAGGACTTACCGTACACTGTGTAGCCGTCTTTCCTTCCACTTCATCGCGGGTCTGAATTTCAGACAGCGCTCCCCCGCTTTCCCTGGTGTGTGTGTGTGTGTGTGTGTGTGTGTGTGTGTGTGTGTGTGTGTGTGTGTGTGTGTGTGTGTGTGTGTGTGTGTGTGTGTGTGTGTGTGTGTGTGTGTGTGTGTGTGTGTGTGTGTGTGTGTGTGCGCGTCCGTCCAGCTCGAGGTTTTCCAGGCGAGTGCACTCGAGCTTGAAGGTTGAAGACACTCTTCTTAACTCGCGGATTAGGTCGCCCAAGTGGGACAGCCCCTTTACTGAATTAAATCACAGCCGAACTCAGTGTCAGATTTAAATGTCCTTTCAGATGATTCTCACAACCTGTCTTTGGAACTTGGGATAAACTACTTCACGACATGCAAAGAATTTTAAATTTGGGATGATGTAGAACACAGCCCAGCAGCTACTGCTGGATATTTGAGTCAGATTCCATGTAGCCAGCACTTTTGAAGCATTCAATTGGTATCACACAATCTTGGGTAAGGAAGCCCCAATCATATACAGACCGACCATGGTTCCTGCCTGTGTTGAGCAATAGATGTCAAGCATTTGTCACATGGCTCAACCACAAGTAATGCCAAACGCCTTTTTGTTTGACTACTATTGTATGACTTTTAAAACTTAAAGCAATCTTAATGACCTACTATATTAGCGAAGAGTGTGAATACCTGATGTTGTATCAGTTAAAAATGTAGGATATTCTTCTGTCGTGTTTGATTCCATTGCTGAATCCAGTCCCGAGCCAAAATCAGTTGAAGAATGATTTGAATTGAAGGGATCGTCATCGTAATATGTTGGCATGTCTGTTTTTCAGGTGAGAATGCAGTTTATGTTAATATTCACATACATTTTTGTTAAACAAAGCAATACATTCTCAAAATAATAAAATCAAAATTTATGAAGACAAATTAGTGCAATTGCCAAGACCTGCATGGAAACATGGCTTTTGCATCCACGGCACACTTTCCAAGACCGATACATGACAGTGGGCTTGGGGAAGCAAAGGATTGGCTCTAGACGTGGCATACTGTGTGGGCTCTCAATAGAGGCCAACTCTCCATCTGAATACTTAATGGCTAAAAGCTTTAGCTGCGGTCTGTAGTTAATGTATTGCTCTGAAGCTTGGGACACTCTAAATGTTTCTGCTGACCATCAGTCAGTTGCTCTTGATGATTAGAAAAGGAACCTTCTATGAGTCCACAATTAATAAGATTTTGCTGGCATCGTGGTGAAGTCAAGCCGGGTGTGCGTGACTCATTTATTGCTTACGTAATGTATCAGATTGTCTTTCTGCAAGACTTTCTTCGGTCCCAATTGGCAACACCTTTTGTTTAAATCTCAGTGGTTGAGCAATGGAGAGGTGGAGCAGCGGAGAGGTGCCTACTCTCAATCCTTCAGTCTTCGCTGCATCTACTCCCAAGTTGGATCCCTCCACCCATCTCCTCTGTCCAGTAGTTCTGCTCTTGCCCCTCTCACTCCAGATAGAACAAGAATTGTGTTGCCCTAGTCCTTACCAGCTTTTGCATCTAACACATGATCCTCTGGCATTTCCATCGCCTCCAATGTGTTCTCATCGCCTGTCGCATTTTCCCATCTCCACCCCATTCTGCCTTCTGTAGAGACCCTTCCTGCCACAGATCCTTGGTTCACATTCCTCCCCATCAAAACCACCCCCTCCCGAGGTACTTTACCCTCCAACTGCAGGATCTGTAACACCAGTCCCTGGACCCCCTCTCTCGCCCCCATCCAGGGACCCCGGCAGGTCCTTCCAGGTGAGACAGAGATTCACATGCACCTCCCCTCACCTCATCTACTGCATCCAGTGTACACGATGTGGCCCTTTGTAAGTTGGCGAAACCCAACGTAGACTCAGCGACTGCTTCTCCGAACACTTGCGCTCGGTCTGCCAAGGACTCCCAGTTGCTAACTACTTTTAACTGTGCTTCACATTCCCATACCCTTTTGTCCAGGAACTCTCCATTACCCGAATGAGGCAGCATGCAGACTGGAGAAACATCACCTCAGATTCTGCTTGGGTAACTTTCCCAACCAATGGTATGAACAGTGAATTCTCCAAGGTTAGGTAACTTCTAACAACACCTCCCCCCACCCCCCACACTCCCCCTTTCTTCCCCCTATCCTCCTCTGTGCCACACCTGGAATCACTCCTACTTTTTCCTCCCCCTCCTCCCACATTCTTTCCTCTGGCCTCACAATATGCAACTCTTAAATCAATCCTTCCGCCTTACACCTCCTGTTGGCACCATCTGCCTATGAAAACCTCCTTTCCTGTGTCACACTTGTCCAGCCTCTCCTGTCTTCTGATTTTCTTCCACCCCACCCCCCACAACAAATTGTCCCGACCCTATCCATGTTCTCCAGAGATGCTCCCTGACCCATTGAATCTGGGTCTTCTGTGATGTGCTGCTTCCATATATTGTGCGTGCCACTGATTTGGTGGAGGTGTGTAAAGGGTCTGTCCCACTGTGGCGACCAAATCTGCGAGTTTCAACGAGTTTGCCCTCGACTCAAACTCTCAGCATGGTTGTCATGTGGTCCTAGAAGGTCCCACAAGGTCACTGGAACTCTCCTTTATGCTCGAGGGAAGTTCCCGCATACTCGCGGAAAAATTTTCAGCATGTTGAAAACATTTCCGCAAGTAAAATCTGGTTGGCATGGTTCTTTTTAACTCATAGTGCAGTGGAGTGGGGTCGCTATTTAGTTACATGCAGTCAAGGGCAGCTGTAGGCAATCTCCTTTGCGGGCATTTTGATTGGCTCACTGGAGTTTTCAGGACCAAGGAACTTTATTATACTTCCTAAAACTGTCTGCCCCCCTTCTCCCCCCTTATCCCCCCTCTTATCCTCCCTTCTCCCTTTTTCTCCCCCCTTCTCTCTTCTTCTCTCCCCTTCTCTCTCCTTCTCTCCCCCTCTCCCCCCCCCTCCGCGCTCTCTAAAGGACTTACCGTACACTGTGTAGCCGTCTTTCCTTCCACTTCATCGCGGGTCTGAATTTCAGACAGCGCTCCCCCGCTTTCCCTGGTCCATGTGTGTGTGTGTGTGTGTGTGTGTGTGTGTGTGTGTGTGTGTGTGTGTGTGTGTGTGTGTGTGTGTGTGTGTGTGTGTGTGTGTGTGTGTGTGTGTGTGTGTGTGTGTGTGCGCGTCCGTCCAGCTCGAGGTTTTCCAGGCGAGTGCACTCGAGCTTGAAGGTTGAAGACACTCTTCTTAACTCGCGGATTAGGTCGCCCAAGTGGGACAGCTCCTTTACTGAATTAAATCACAGCCGAACTCAGTGTCAGATTTAAATGTCCTTTCAGATGATTCTCACAACCTGTCTTTGGAACTTGGGATAAACTACTTCACGACATGCAAAGAATTTTAAATTTGGGATGATGTAGAACACAGCCCAGCAGCTACTGCTGGATATTTGAGTCAGATTCCATGTAGCCAGCACTTTTGAAGCATTCAATTGGTATCACACAATCTTGGGTAAGGAAGCCCCAATCATATACAGACCGACCATGGTTCCTGCCTGTGTTGAGCAATAGATGTCAAGCATTTGTCACATGGCTCAACCACAAGTAATGCCAAACGCCTTTTTGTTTGACTACTATTGTATGACTTTTAAAACTTAAAGCAATCTTAATGACCTACTATATTAGCGAAGAGTGTGAATACCTGATGTTGTATCAGTTAAAAATGTAGGATATTCTTCTGTCGTGTTTGATTCCATTGCTGAATCCAGTCCCGAGCCAAAATCAGTTGAAGAATGATTTGAATTGAAGGGATCGTCATCGTAATATGTTGGCATGTCTGTTTTTCAGGTGAGAATGCAGTTTATGTTAATATTCACATACATTTTTGTTAAACAAAGCAATACATTCTCAAAATAATAAAATCAAAATTTATGAAGACAAATTAGTGCAATTGCCAAGACCTGCATTGAAACATGGCTTTTGCATCCACGGCACACTTTCCAAGACCGATACATGACAGTGGGCTTGGGGAAGCAAAGGATTGGCTCTAGACGTGGCATACTGTGTGGGCTCTCAATAGAGGCCAACTCTCCATCTGAATACTTAATGGCTAAAAGCTTTAGCTGCGGTCTGTAGTTAATGTATTGCTCTGAAGCTTGGGACACTCTAAATGTTTCTGCTGACCATCAGTCAGTTGCTCTTGATGATTAGAAAAGGAACCTTCTATGAGTCCACAATTAATAAGATTTTGCTGGCATCGTGGTGAAGTCAAGCCGGGTGTGCGTGACTCATTTATTGCTTACGTAATGTATCAGATTGTCTTTCTGCAAGACTTTCTTCGGTCCCAATTGGCAACACCTTTTGTTTAAATCTCAGTGGTTGAGCAATGGAGAGGTGGAGCAGCGGAGAGGTGCCTACTCTCAATCCTTCAGTCTTCGCTGCATCTACTCCCAAGTTGGATCCCTCCACCCATCTCCTCTGTCCAGTAGTTCTGCTCTTGCCCCTCTCACTCCAGATAGAACAAGAATTGTGTTGCCCTAGTCCTTACCAGCTTTTGCATCTAACACATGATCCTCTGGCATTTCCATCGCCTCCAATGTGTTCTCATCGCCTGTCGCAACTTCCCATCTCCACCCCATTCTGCCTTCTGTAGAGACCCTTCCTGCCACAGATCCTTGGTTCACATTCCTCCCCATCAAAACCACCCCCTCCCGAGGTACTTTACCCTCCAACTGCAGGATCTGTAACACCAGTCCCTGGACCCCCTCTCTCGCCCCCATCCAGGGACCCCGGCAGGTCCTTCCAGGTGAGACAGAGATTCACATGCACCTCCCCTCACCTCATCTACTGCATCCAGCGTTCACGATGTGGCCCTTTGTAAGTTGGCGAAACCCAGCGTAGACTCAGCGACTGCTTCTCCGAACACTTGCGCTCGGTCTGCCAAGGACTCCCAGTTGCTAACTACTTTTAACTGTGCTTCACATTCCCATACCCTTTTGTCCTGGAACTCTCCATTACCCGAATGAGGCAGCATGCAGACTGGAGAAACATCACCTCAGATTCTGCTTGGGTAACTTTCCCAACCAATGGTATGAACAGTGAATTCTTCAAGGTTATGTAACTTCTAACAACACCTCCCCCCACCCCCCAACACTCCCCCTTTCTTCCCCCTATCCTCCTCTGTGCCGCACCTGGAATCACTCCTATTTTTTTCCTCCCCCTCCTCCCACATTCTTTCCTCTGGCCTCACAATATGCAACTCTTATATCAATCCTTCCGCCTTACACCTCCTGTTGGCACCATCTGCCTATGAAAACCTCCTTTCCTGTGTCACACTTTGTCCAGCCTCTCCTGTCTTCTGATTTTCTTCCACCCCACCCCCCACAACAAATTGTCCCGACCCTATCCATGTTCTCCAGAGATGCTCCCTGGCCCATTGAGTTGCTCCAGCACTTTGTTTCCTATTTGGAGAGGTGGAGGGAATGTTTTGGATTCTATTCAGGGGAATGTGATACGTGGCAAATATGTTGGCAATAGATTAGTTGAGGTATTTTACACATTAAAGTCTAATGGCATGGTAATTCCATATCTGAGAGCGTGACTAATTTTAGCCGTGAAGCAAAATTATAGCAGGTGTTGGAAACGCTGCATTTAGCATCCATCAATAGGATTCTAATTTAACAGATGTTTCAAATTGAATCATGAAAATTGTTTCTTAAACAGCGTGCCAACTCAGATCTTTTGATTCTTTTATTGGTGATGTCATGATAATGAAAGCTTCAAATATCATTGTCTGAAAGTTGTGGAAAGCTGCTGAGGACAACAATTGTTAAATTATCCCTGCAATTTATAGATCAAAATGCTGGAGTAACTCAACAGGACAGGCAGCATCTCTGGAGAGAACGGGTGACGTTTCGGGTCCCTTCTTCAGACCCGAAACGTCACCCGTTCCTTCTGTCCAGAGATGCCGCCTGTCCCGCTGAGTTCTTCCAGCATTTTGTGTCTATCTTTGGTGTAAACCAGCATCTGCAGTTCCTTCCTACACATTCAGATCTGCAATTTATAGCTGGATTCCCCTATTCTGTTTTGTTTCAGATTTGCAGCATCTGCAGGGAACACCATTTAATTCAGACAAGGGAAGGGATTTCTCGTCTGAGTGAATCTTGGTCATTCTCTTCACAAGAGCAGTGCAGACTGAAGCAATGAAGATATTCAAAGCTGAGAATTGCAGGTCTTTCATCTATCACCATATAGAGGGTTATGGCAACCGACAGAAAATTACACTGAGAAGGCCACACCGAATCTGCGGTGATCTAATTGTATGGCAGAACAGTCTTGAGGTGCCAAAAGCTCCTGCTCACATTCCTATATTGTAAGCTACATTCCAGAAAGGAAATTGTTTGTTTACTTTGATTTGCTTATTTTACCTGAATCAAAAAGCACCGTCCTTGTAAGTACTTCCCCGTCGATTTTGTAATAGTGAACGCTGACTTTGTAGGTTTGATTTGGCATTAGCATATATAACCAACAGATGTTATCAATATAGTTGAAAGCGCAATCTATATATGCATCAAACGGTTTAATCTCAACTAAGTAGAATCCACACGATTCCTTAGTCTGGTCGGACCATGTAAAGGTATTATAGCTTATGTTTTCTGTTGAGATGGTTCCAAGATCTAAAGTAAAATACAACAAATAAAGAGATATCAAACTTTTACAAAGTAGGTCACAGCATAGAGATTTAACGTGAAGCTTTGGCTAGCCTGCCTCTGATTATCCTAATGAAATTCTAAAACATGAGATGCCAGGATGTAATACTTACATATATCCTCCCATGTCTAACAAGAGCTGTCCTAATGTGCGGCCACTGGTCTATTCTTTTCCTATTGCATGACCTGCTGTATTTGGTTGGGTCAACATTCAGGAAAGAACATTTCCTTCACCCCTTTTATTTTTCTAAATCCTAAAAGTTTATTTAATTATAGGCACTGCAATATAACCATAATTCAACCAATATTGTCAATATTTCATTTTGAACTCACCATTTGGGATTTAGTACCTGATTTTGAAAAACAGAACATGTAAAATGTTTCTTGTATGCTCTGATGACCTTTTGTTTCCAGCGATTATTGTTATTTTTCAATGCTGTTGTCAAGGTAATCTCACAATAGTATATTTCTAATACATTTACGCCAATTTAGTTGAATACTATAGAATTGTAGAGGATGGAAACATGCCCTTTGGCCCAACTCGTCCCTGCTAACCAAAATGCCCCATTTAAATTAATCCTATTTACCTGCATTTGGCCATATCCCTCTAAACATTTCCCATCCACATAATTGTCCAAATGTTTTGTAAATGTTGTTATTGTATCTGTCTCAATTACTTTCTCTGACAGCTTTTTTCATAGACCTTCTGTATCAAAAAGTTGTCCTTCTCACCTTTAACCTCTTTAGTTCTTGATTTCCTTTCAACGGAAAAAAATCTTGGTGCATTCACCCTATTTATTCCCTTTATTATGTCATACACCTCTATAAGATCCCCATTTGTTTCCAAGAAATAAAGTCCTAACCTGCCTTAATTCAACATAGTTCAGGGTCTCGAGACCTGGCAACAGCCTCGTATGTTTTCTCTGCACTCTTTCAAGCTTAATGATATTTTATAGCAGGGTGACCAAAACTGACCACTGTATTTCAAGTGCAGCCCCACCAACATCTTGTACAACAATAACATAACATCCCAATTCCCTGGTTGGGGAAGGCCAATGTACCAAAGCCTTCTACACCGCGTCATATGTCTATTAACCATTCCTTGACCCACTTGCCCAACTGATCAAAATCCTGCAGTAATTCATAATTAAAACAAAACAGAAAGTTAGAACCCAAGATATTTAAGAATCCTGCTATGTATAATGGTAAGGTAGACAAAAATACTGGAGAAACTCAGCGGGTGAGGCAGCATCTATGGAGCGAAGGAATAGGTGACGTTTCGGGTCGAGATCCTTCTTTAGACTGATGTGGGGGTGGGGGGGCGGGAGGGCGGGAAGAAGAAAGGAAGAGGAGGAGACAGTGGGCTTTGGGAGAGCTGGGGAGGGGAAAGAGGGAGAAAGCAAGGACTACCTGAAATTTGAGGTCAATGTTCATACCGCTGGGGTGTAAACTACCTAAGCGAAACATGAGGTGCTGCTCCTCCAATTTGCAGTGGGACTCACTCTGACCATGGAGGAGGCCCAGGACAGAAAGGTCGGATTCGGAATGGGAGGGGGAGTTGAAGTGCTGAGCCACAGGGCGATCAGGTTGATTATTGCGAACTGAGCGGAGGTGTTGGGCGAAGCGATCGCCAAGCCTACGCTTGGTCTCACCGATGTAGAGCAGCTGACAACTAGAGTAGCGGATGCAATAGATGAGGTTGGAGGAGGTGCAGGTGAACCTTTGCCGCACCTGGAAAGATTGCTTATGCCCTTAGATGGAGTCAAGGTGGGAGGTAAAGCGACAAGTGTAGCATTTCCTGCGGTTGCAAGGGAAAGTTCCAGGGGGGGGGTGGTTTGGGTGGGAAGGGACGAATTGACCAGGGAGTTACGGAGGGAGCGGTCTCTGCGGAAAACTGAAAGGGGTGGAGATGGGAAGATGTGGCCAGTGGTGGGATCCCGTTGGAAGTGGCAAATGTCGGAGGATTATCTGTTGTATGTGACGGCTGGTAGGGGGGGAAGGTGAGGACAAGGGGGATCTGTCCTTGTTATGAGTGGGGGGATGGGGAGTGTTGCCCCGTTCCCTAAAGAATGAGGACATCTCCGATGCCCTGGTTTGGAACACCTCATCCTGGGCGCAGAGGCTGGGTAGACGGAGGAATTGGGAGTAGGGGATGGAGTCCTTACAGGAAGCAGGGTGGGAAGAAGTGTAGTCCAGATAGCCATGGGAGTCAGTGGGTTTATAGTGGATGTCGGTCAAAAGTCTGTTACCTGCAATGGAGATAGTGAAGTCTAGAAACGGTAGGGAAATGTCGGAAATGGTCCAGGTGAATTTGAGTGCCGGATGGAAGTTAGTGGTGAAATGGATGAAGTCAGCGAGTTTTGCATGGGTGCAGGAGGTAGTTAGCACCAATGCAATCGTCAATGTAGCAGAGGTAGAGTTCGGGGATAGCTCCACGGTACGCTTCGAACAAGGATTGTTCGACATACCCTACAAAGAGGCAGGCATAGCTGGGGTCCATGTGGGGGCCCATAGTTACGCCTTGGATTTGGAGGAAATGGGAGGTGTTGAGGGTAAAGACCAGCTCCGCTAGGCGGAGGAGAGTATTGGTAGATGGGGATTGGTTGGTTCTGCGGTCGAGGAAAAACCGGAGGGCTTTAAGAACCTCCTGGTGGGGGATGGAGGTGTAGAGTGACTGGGCATCCACGGTGAAAATGAGGGGGCCTGGAAAACAGTAGTCATGGAGGAGACGAAGAGCATGTGAGGTTTCTTGTACATAGGTAGGGAGTGATTTAACCAGGGGGGATAGGATGGAGTCGAGATATGTGGAAATAAGTTCGGTGGGACAAGAACAAGCAGAAACAATGAGTCTGCCAGGTTAGTCAGGTTTGTGGATTTTGGGGAGAAGGTAAAATTCGGGCCGTGCGGGGCTGGGGAACGATGAGGTTGGAGGCTTGGGAGGGCAGGGAGCTGGAAGTGATGAAGCCAGTGATATTGTTTGAGATAATGGCCTGGTGCTCGTCTGTGGGGTCATGGTCCAAAGATAGGTAGGAGGAGGTGTCTGAGAGTTGGCACCTGGCCTCAGACCGGTAGAGATCAGCTCGCCAGACTACCACGGCACCTCCCTTGTCAGCAGGTTTGATCACCCAGTCTGGGTTGTTGCAGAGTGAGTGGAGGGCTGTATGTTCGGGGGGAGAGGTTAAAGTGAGAAAGGGGAGTGGAGAAGTTGAGGCGGTTGAAGTCCTGCCGGCAGTTTAAAATAAAAAGGTCTAAAGCAGGTGGATGGCCATGAGGGGGAGTCTAAGAGGAGGGGGTCGGAGAAGGGGTCATCACTAGGGGGTGAGGATTCCTTCCCATGGAAAAATTCTTGGATGCGGAGGCGACGGAAGAAGAGCTCCACATCGTGGCGGATGTGGAACTCATTGAGGTGGGGACGGAGGGGAACAAAGGTGAGGCCTCTGCTGAGGACAGACCATTCGGTATCAATAATGGGAAGGTTTCCTTGTCTATTGATTAATCTCTCGGCTGCCCATAGGATTAATCTTCTTCATGAAGAGGATAATATACATCCCCGAAACAAAAGTATCTCTCTGCACCTCTGAACCCAATCTGTCGTACATCCAAATCTGTCAAACACAAACATGTAACTGCCCAATTTCCGCTTTTCTTAACAGACGTTTTGTTCTTATTTAAAAAAAATTGATGCTCTAGGCTTTCTAGTCAAATTTCTAGATTTTTTTGTTTATTACAAGGTAGTCTACTATATTATTAAAGATTCACAGCATCATGAAAGCTACATCATCTTTTATTATTTTAAGTCAAATAAGTGGAATAAAAACTAATTTCCCCAATCTTTAATATACCCACTGACATCTTGTGAGCAACCGTTCACTAAAAGTTTAATATGATCGTTCATTTTAATCTTGTTGCTTCCAGAGCAATGCAGCAGCCACAAACTCCGAGTGCACGTATGTGTTTAAGAAGGAATTGCAGATGCTGGAAAATCGAAGGTAGACAAAAATGCTGGAGAAACTCAGCGGGTGCAGCAGCATCTACGGAGCGAAGGAGATGGGCAACGTTTCGGGCCGAAACCCTTCTTCAGACTGATGCACGGATCCTGCCTTGTCAAAGATATCTATGGGCAGATTAGATTACTGTTGCTCTGTAGTTGCAAACACATTCACAACAAAGAATTTGCTTTCTCCCTCATTCCCCTTCCCTCCCCAGCTCTCCCACAGCCTACTGTCTCCGCCTCTTCCTTTCTTTTTCCCACCCCCCCCCACATCAGTTTGAAGAAGGGTCTCGACCCGAAACGTCGCCTATTCCTTCGCTCCATAGATGCTGCCTCACCTGCTGAGTTTCTCCAGCATTTTTGTCTACCTTCGATTTTTCCAGCATCTGCAGTTCTTTCTTAAACATTTCACAACAATGACAGTTGTTTTATTTTCCTCCAACAATTCTAATCAAGTTTCTAGCGCATTACCTTGCCGACTAATGTTAGGGCAAAATGCTGTGCCATTTGTTTTTATGTTGCTGAGGTGTTCTCCACTCTTGTTGAATGGTGGAGGGTTGAACGCCTGAGGCATTTGTGTGAAAGTTGCCGTTGTCATCTTTTTCGTCACGTTCGGCATGACTGTAAAACAAAGCAACATTTTGACCTCAATTGTACAATGATGGATGGCAAGGTGCAATGAATTGAATATAATTTATTTGTTGTCATTTGAACCTCATTGTGGTTTCTGCAGTCATACAAACAAGCAGAAGAACCAAGACACAACACGATTTACAAAAATTCACATCCTTTATTTTGTTAATATTCATGGAAATCTTTGTATCAAAAGAAGTAAAATCCTTTTATAATACTAGAAGAGAGAGAACATAGACGCGTGCAGCACAGGAACAGGCCATTCTTCCCATCGTCTCTGTGCTGGCCATGATACGATACCATATGATAGAACTTTATTTATCCCAGGAGGGAAATTGATCTGCCAATAGTCATGAAACGCAAAACACATGAAACATAAAATGAAAGCATGATGCCTATCTAACAAAGACCACAAGCTGTATGTGATCTGTATTCCTTTATTCCCTGCCTGTTCAGGTGCCTGTCTAAATGCCTCTTAGACATTGCTGCTGTTTCTGCTTCCACCACATCCCCTGTTAGCGCCATCCAGGTACCTACCACACTCTTGTAAAAAATAATCTGTCGCGCTCAGCCCCTCTGAACTTTTCCCCATCTCACCTTAAACCAATGACATCTAATATTTGCCATTTCCATCCTGGGAAAAAAGATTGTAACTACCTACTTTAACTCTGCCTCGCATAACTTTACACACAGGTCATGTAAGGATGTACAGGATTTTCCTTCACCCTCGGTTCCAGAGCATTTCTGCTTCATCCGTTTTTCTGCACCAACCGAGGTCATGTGATAATGGAAAGACAATACCCCCCTGGCCCACTAACGACACCCCTCCTGTATCGCTAAAGCACCATGCCTACCTTGAGGGACTGTCAAATGGTTTACTAAAGTTCATGTAGATATCTTTCACTGCCCAACCCTGACCAAACAGGTTGAACAATACTGTTTGTGAAATGAGACAAATGCCATTAAAAGTGGATCACTGCAAAATACCTTTCCTACCCATAGCATGCCTTGAACGGGTGCATCACTTGGAAGTGAGATTTCCTCATGCAGACCAGTACACCAAACATCAATAAAGACATTTTGGATGCGTCCCAGTGAAGTTAGAAATGAAATTATTGTGCGTTCATATCCCACTGTAGGCCAAGATTTTAATTGAAAGTATAAAGCTATCTTACTAAATACATAGCCGAATAAGTTGAGTTTAGTTTAGTTTAGGGATACAGTGTGGAAACAGACCCTTCGGCCCACTGAGTCTGCACAGACCAACGATACCCACACATTAACACTGCCCCACACACACTAGAGACAATTTTACATTGATGCAAAGCCAATTAACCTACAAACCTGTACATCTTTGGAGTGTGGGAGGAAACCGAAGATCTCGGCGAAAACCCAAGCAGGTCATGTAGAGAACATACAAACTGCGTACAGACAGCAGCCATCATCAGGATCGAACCCAGGTATCTGCCGCTGTAAGGCAGTAGCTCTACCACTGCGCCATAATGCCACCCAGTTCTAATATTATTATATTGTCTTAAGAACAATATTATAAACTTTGTTAAAAACAATCTGAATCATTATTGGTGTCATCACAAATGCCTCTGTGACCATTTATTATCAGTAAATAAAGAATACAGTGATTCAGGGCACAGCTTTAAAGAGAGGAGAGGTGGGTTGGGGTGGAGTAGACGTGGTGCGCAGCTTTGAAATCTACCTGAGATTGCCTCACAGTCAGTTTTTGTGATTTGCCTCAAAGAAAGATTATTTGCAATGGAAAAATATTTCTTGCATCTCCCTTGACTTTGCTCAGTATTCACTAAGCACTTTTTCAGTCAGTGGTGGGCATTTCGGTCAAGTTCATGATGTCTAATTAATCTCCATGTTAATTTTGAGGAATTATCAAGAACTTATCTTGCAGATGCGGACATCGTCTCTGACATTCGTCAGTTTCAGTAAAATAACATTGATCGACACTGTTCATTTATCAATTATTATTATGGCAACAAATTCCAAATTCCACCCAGCAATAAGATCCGGGTTTGATCCTGCTACGGGTGTTGTCTGTATGGAGTTTGTACGTTCCCCCTGTGACCGTGTGGGTTTTCTCCGGGTGCTCCAGTTTCCTCCCACATCCCAAAGATGTACAGGTTTGTAGGTTAATTTGCTTTGGTAAAAATTGTCAATTGTCCCTAATGTGTAGGATAGTGCTAGTGTACGGGGTGATCGCTATTTGGCACGGATTTGGTGGGCCAAAGGGCCTGTTTCTGCGCTGTATCTCTTCAGTAAATTCTAAAGTCTAAAGTAAAATAAATTCTCTACCTCAGTTATTTAGCTCTTCACACAAATGATCTTTATTTAAATTGAAAACTAATTTCTTCTCGAGCATCCCTTTATTTTGAGATAGTTAAATACCAGTGACAGGGTAATATTTGTAATTATAAGTGAGCTTTTCTTGAGTTGTCTGGTGCTATCTAGAAGCTTGAATACCTTGCTTTGAGATTGCGGCTTTCAATTAGATATATACCCAATATTAGTATGCCCAATGGAACTGGAGTGTGGTTTGAGAATTCACTTAAGCACCAGTATCACTGAGGGAGTAGTAGATGGGTTGTGAGAGGGGTAGAGTGGAAATAAGCACTCAATAATCATTACAGACCTGAAATAGTGCACATATATATATATATATATATATATATATATATATATATATAATATGCTGCCCGTTTAACTTGCCTCTTCAAACACTGTCAAATATAGGGGGCTCTTTATCATTTTAATAACCTCAAAAGAAACTACAGTAAGTCAATTTCATTTTTGAGTGGTGGCATAATACAGCAGCGATTACTGTTCCTCTATTTCTTCTCGTGTGAGCATATCAATATAGAACGGTGATGTGTGAACTAATATACTAATTTCAACAAATAACCCTATCGTTAATCCTATCGAAATCCAAATGGTGCCTACACTGTTACTTTCTTATCAGTACAAAAAAATACATCTTTAAAGCATGCAGTGAGTTTCCTAGATTGCAACGAAAGAGTCAAATAATGGTCCCCCAGTGATTCAATGTACCCTTGCTGAAGTACAGTATATAGTCTATTCTGTCTTTTCAAAGATTGTATGGAAGTTCCTGGGTAGGTCAAGCGAAACAAGAGAAAGATTCTCTGAGCTTGAAGCTCAGAAGGCTCCTATTTATTTCAATTTACATGTTTATCCCCTTGGCTTGAAGTTGTCTGAAAGTCTAGAGGGGCAATGCACAGGCATTATTAGATCCCACTTTTGATTCCTGTTTGGTGGTGAGACTGATAATTTCTGCAAAATATTAGTTGGTGTACAATAATTGACTAATGAGTACAGTCGTCCACTGGTAGCATGCAAGGGACTGTAACTAGGGATTGGAGTCAGTTCATGTACAGTAAAAGGAACATAGACAGAAAAAATGTTTGATATAGCGACTGAAATATTTCACTTTGAACTGTAAATTTCCACAATCCTATGCTAAAGTTTCACTGGACCACAATTGTTTGAACTTGGGTGCTTTTCAATTGTTTGCTTAATCTCTTCATGTTTTCTCAACTTTAAATTAAAGTTTGAGTAACACATTGCCCACTAAGGGGAGATCTAAATGTGTAGAAAGGAACTGCAGATGCTGGTTTGAACCAAAGATAGACACAAATTGCTGCAGTAACTCAGCTGGACAGGCAGCATCTCTGGAGAGAAGGAATGGGTGACGTTTTGGGTCGAGACCCTTCTTCAGACTGAGAATCAGGGGAGAGAGAGATACAGATTTAAGGAAGGGTAAGTTGTGAAAATGAGAGATCAAAAGAGGTGAAGTTCAAGGAAAATGTAGAATAAATCATTGTTAGGTAGGAGAACAAAACAAACAGAAATAAAATGTAATCAGGGGGACAGTCAGTCTGGTCGGAGAATGGGGAAGGGGGAGGGATGGAGAGAGAGGGAAAGCAAGAGTTACTTGAAGTTAAATAAGTCAATATTCATACTGCTGGGGTGTAAGCTGCCCAAGTAAAATATGAGGTGCTGTTCCTCCAATTTGCACTGGGCATCACTCAGATATGAATATATTTATTTCCTACCTGTTAGCTGTTGTGCATGAGCAAAAGCAACAAAGAGAACGGAGCAGGTCCACAACATGTTTCTGCACTGGTTGATCCCAACTACTGAACTAACATTGCAAGGTGCCGCATTATATCTTCAACAATACATACGAATGTAGGGTGGGAACTCTTTCAGATATGATGAACAGATGTAGGTAATTGGCTGTATTGAGTTAAGTAAATTTCAATAGTAAACTTAATAATTACTTGGATACCTGCTTGAGCAAGTTCTAAACACTAAGTAGCCACTAATTAATTTGCAGTTAGCAGCATTCCATTGAGAACAATGAAATAATCTATAATTTCATTGTTAAAGCCTCAATGGAAAAAAAGAAATATCGTCAGCACTCCGACCACAGGAGTGAGATTATGTTACACTGTGCAGGGCAGTCACGTTAACATTTGGCATGCATAAGAAACTGTAGAGGCTGCAATCTTGAGGGAAAATAACAAAGAGCTGGAGGAACTCAACGAATCAGGCAGCATCTGCGGAGTGAATTGGACGGATGACGTTAGGCCGAGACCCTCATTCAGACTGATGGAGTTGTGGGAAGAAAGCTGAGGGGAAGGGGCGGTGCAAGAACTGGCCAGTGCTAGATGGATCCAAGTAAGAAGGGGAGGATTGGCAGATATGTCACCTGGGGAGGAGAAGAGGGGAATAATAATCGAGGCTGCAGGTGATAAATGGAAAGGGTAAAGTGGTGGAAATGGTGCAATCTGATAAAAAAGAAAAGAGTGTAGTGAAATCTAGAACGAGGGAGGGATGGTGGGTAGAAGGGAATGTGTGAGGGGGTTAAAATAAATAAGAGAACTGGAGTAGGGGCGGGTGAAGAGTGGGTGGAGGAGAGTAAAGAAATGAAGTGAGAGGGGCAGGGATGGCGAATGGAAAGAATAATCAGTGCAAGTGGAACAAAGTGGGCTGTCGGTGTTTACCTTAATGTGTTCCATTCAATGTTCATGCCATCAGGATGTGGGCTAATCAAGCAGATTATGTAGTGCTGTTCAAGAAGTGTGAGGAAGGGTGCTGACCTGAAACATCATATACCACATTTTAGAGCAGTCCTGAACTACTAGCTACCTAATTGGACTATCCTTGATCAGACTTTGCTGGCTTTATCTTGCACTAAACGTTATTCCGTTATCATGTATCTATACACTGTAAATGGATCGATTGTAATCACGTATTTTCTTTCCGCCAACTGGATAGCGCGCAACAAAAGCTTTTCATTGTACCCCGGCACACGTGGGAATATACTGAAACTGAAATATGTTCATTATTTCCCTTCATAGATGCTGCCTGACTTGCTGAGAACCTCCAGCAGTCTCTTCTTTGCTCAAGATTCCAGCATCTGTGATCTCTTGTGCCTCGATGAGGTGCCATTCTTCCATTTTGCACGTGGCTTCACGCTGGCAATCGAGGAGATGAGACATACGGGAAGAGGGAATGAAGGCGGCAGCAACCGAGAGCTCCTGCTGGTCCTGGTGGAAGGAGCACGTGCTCAGCGACGTGCTCACCTGCCGAGGCTTGGGCTCACTGCTGTAGAGGAGGCCACAGAGAATATCGGATGGAATACACAAGGCTGGAGATGTAAACCTCTATTTCACCTGAGCTTTCTCTGTAGCCACTTAAATTCTCCTTCCCATTCCCATACTAACCTCTCCATAATTAGCCTCCTCCACAGCCAGAGTGAAGCATGCAAACTAGGAGAACAGTAACTCATATTCCATTTGGGTGCCTATAACTCAATGGCATGAACATTGTCCTCCAGTTTTAGGAAGCTTGCCCCCTCCCCCCCCCCCCCCCCCCTCACCCCCCCTCTTCTAACCTCTTCTATTCATCTGCACAGTTCTCTGACTAACGCCTTTCTTCCCGTGACAAACAAACAGCTGGAGGAACTCCATGGATCAGGCAGCATCTGTGGATAGATGAAGGTTTGGGTTGGGATCCTTCCAAAGATAGATCAGCCATGATTGAATGGCAAAATAGACTTGATGTGCTGAATGCCCTAACTCTGCTCTTAGAACTTATGAACTAAATAAATAGTATTGGAAATTAAGAGTTGTAAAATGTCTTAATCTGAAAAGTGGTCTTCAACCTGAAACATTAACTGAATGAATGAAAACCCCACACAATCCGCATTCATCACCACTGTTAATATCGGGAAGAAAGTCCAGGAGCCTGAGAACCATTACCTCCAGGTTTGGAGACAGTTCCTTCTCAACAACTATCTGGCGATTGTACCACACTGTCCAGCACTACTTTAGCAAGCAATTACTATCGAACCCCGTATCTCAGTGCGTATCCAGGAAACATTTCACAGAGTGCAAGAGGCTTGCATTACACAACAGAACTGCATAGGATGAACCTTGGCAAAGATTGTATCTTTTTTTTCCAGATTCTCCTGGCAAACACACCCTGCAGAAAGAGATAAATGACTGGCTCAACCACACTAGAGTCACTGTGTTGGTACTAAGACTCCAACTGTGCATGAAGGATCCGATGAGAAGGACTTTACTTGCCACTAGCCCCATGAGATCTCGGTGCTAGTTTGAAAGTTCTGATGAAGAGGCTTTCTACCAAGTGGCTTTGCTAGTTGCCATAGTTCCTGTGTAATGGCAAATTTTCAACTTTTCCAGTAGCCATTAATACACAGGTACAGTTGGAGTAATCTTACACAGGCCTAATCGAACAGATCTTCCCGTCGTTATTTCCAGTTTAGTTGATTGTTTATTGATGTAGTTGTACTAACAAAGAGATGAACGTACCAGGTTTTCATAATTCTGCATGTAAGTTGTAGCTGGTTGCTCTGTCCCTGGTCTGGTGAGAACTGTATGCTCTCTCTCCCTTTGCCTGCCCCCTCCTGTCCCCTATGCCCTTACATATACATCTAATAACCGCCCCAAGTGTCCAAAATAATACTGCAAGAGAAATCTAAGCAAAATAATATGATATGCCAACAATAAACATAAATGGTTCCTACACCTGGGTACCATCAATAGGAGCCAGGATTGAGTGTTGTCTGCATGGTTGACATGTTCTCAAAGGAACCCTACAGTTAAACCTTTTTCGTGTGGAATAGATGGTAAAACATATACTCAGCCCTTACAACTATTTCCATCATTTTTACCATTCCAAATGTTTGAACTAACATCTCAGCTGGTGGCTTCACTCAAACCTGTATCCTTGTTCTCACAATCAGCTGACTGGTTTGTTATTCAGTGTTCCTTTGGTGACAAGTTTCAAGCCCCACCCCAGACCCCTTGCACCTGAACTAGACTCATCCTTTGGTGGAATGAGTACGAGGTGCTGCAGTATTGAACTGGAGCTTCATCCATTCACTAAAGTAGATGTAAAAGTGAATGAAATAGCTCCCTGCAGAGGAGCCAGATTCTCTAGGTACTGTATTTATCCCTATGATAATTCCGGTATGTAAGAATATTATCTGGTTAATTATCTCATTGCTCTTTTTGAAGCTTCACTCTGTGCAACATAATCATTGTGTTTTCTCCTGCTGCATCAGCAACAACATACTAGTTTCGCTGGAGGACTAAGACATTAATTCTAACTCAACTACATAAGACGCCAGGTCCTGTTACGATGTTGTAAGACACCAGGCACTGGTGCGGTGAAATAAGACACAAAGGCGGCTTGTGTTGGGGAAAAACTAGAAGATGGTATAAAATAATACAACAGATCTCTGGGACAGGTGATTTACTGATGATTGCTACTGATAAGAAAAGTGCTAACATCAAATGGTGACCCAAGGATCCATAATACAAATAGTGTATCAAAAGAAAAATTCAGACATTGATAGAAAAAGGATAGAATCCTGAAGCCTCAGGATTAAAGGACGTTCCTTTAGAAAGGAGATGAGGAGGAATTTCTTTAGTCAGAGGGTGGTGAATCTGTGGAATTATTTGTCACAGAAGGCTGGTGAAGCCAAGTCAATAGATATTTTCAAGGCAGAGATAGACAGATTCTTGATTAGTACGGTGTCAATGGTTATGGGGAGAAGGGGATTAAGAGGGAGAGAAAGATCAGCTATGATTGAATGGTGGCGTAGACTTGATGGGCCGAATGGCCTAATTCTGTTCCTATCACTATTGACCTTATGAAACACCCCTCGCCAAGAAAAAAACTTGGTGGCATGGACAAGGAAAGGGTAAATATGACAAGGTGTAATTATACTCACAGCCATGGCATAGCCGATTCAAGATCCAGTGAAACACACAATTCTCATCAACAATTGGCTCATTAAGAATGGTACTGCTCAGGGCCATCGTTAAAAAGGTGGTTCAGAAACAAGACAAGGTAACAATGGCAGCGATAAAGCACGCACAGGATGAAGAATGTATGAAACCATGAAGAAGAATGGTGGTGGCCATGTTAACTACCAACCCGCCCGTAGATGGAGCCAACACTGGGTAAGTTTAGACAATGAGGCATATAGTCAAGAGTCAAGTCAAGAGAGTTTATTGTCATATGTCCCAGATAGGACAATGAAATTCTTGCTTTGCTTCAGCACAACAGAATATAGTAGGCATGAATACAGAACATATCAGTGAGTCCATATACCACTATATAAATATATACACACATGAATAAATAAACAGATAAAGTGCACATAAACAGATAATGGTCTATTAATGTTCAGAGATTTGTTTCAGTTGAGTTTAATAGCCTGATGGCTGTGGGGAAGTAGCTATTCCTGAACCTGGACGTTGCAGTCTTCAGGCTCCTGTACCTTCTACCTGAAGGTAGCGGGGAGATGAGTATGTGGCCAGGATGGTGTGGGTCCTTGATGATATTGCCAGCCTTTTTGAGGCAGCGACTGCGATAGATCCCCTCGATGGAAGGGAGGTCAGAGCCGATGATGGACTGGGCAGTGTTTACTACTTTTTGTAGTCTTTTCCGTTCCTGGGCGCTCAAGTTGCCAAACCAAGCCACGATGCAACCGGTCAGCATGCTCTCTACTGTGCACCTGTAGAAGTTAGAGAGAGTCTGGGACCACCGACAAATTCCACACTATGCAAGTTCCTGAAGAAACACACAAGTAGTTTGTGAAGAAACAGTCCCAGCATCTCACAAGGTTATGAATAGGAGTAGAATTAGGCTATTCGGCCCATCAAATCTACTCCCCCATTCAATCATGGCTGATCTATCTCTCCCTCCTAAACCCAGTCTCCTGCCTTCTTTCCATAACCCCTAACACCTGTACTAAATGAATAGTCCATCTATCTCTGCCTTAAATATATCCATTGACTTGGCCTCCACAGCCTTCTGTGGCAAATAATTCCACAGATTCACCACCCTTTGTCTTTAATCTTTAGGCTGGGGAGGGCAGGTCATTGGGTATGTTTTAAGCAGAGATTGATAGGTTCTTGATTAGTATGGCCCCAAAGGTTATGGAGAGAAGGCCGGAGAATGTGATTGAGAGGGAAAAATAGATTAGCCATGATTGAATGGCAGAGCAAGCTCGATGGGCCAAAAGGCCTAATACTGCTCCTATCTAATGAACATGAATTATGAGAGGGGAAGGTGAAATACATGGACAGGCTATGAGGAATCTTTGACAACCTTGGAGAAACATGATTTTCAATGAACTGCCTGCTTTAAGGGGGGAAATGGCTATTAGGTATTGTGGGATGTTAGCAGAAGTAAAGGAAGCTCACAGGCTTTATCTATGATGATGTCCATTTAATAATATAGATCAAAGTGCCACCAGCAGTATGGGCACTATTGCCACAGAATATCCAAGTCAGGACCTGGATCACACAACAGGAATCTACTAATAATTGGAAGGTCGACGTCTTTAAGAAAGTTGTATAACACACCCACCTGGGTTAGGATGATCCTGGTAAAACAGGAACCACGGGTGACAGTAGAAGACCATACAGTAAGAAAGTTTGTGGCATGTACTGAACACTCAGGACCCTCAGTAGAAATGATAACATGTGGCTGAATATATTGCATGGTGCAATGGGTCCTCACTGCATATTGAATACGGGGCTAGACTCAAAATGCTGGAGTAACTCAGCAGGACAGGCAGCATCTCTGTAGAGAAGGAATGGGTGATGTTTCGGGTCGAGAAAAGACGTTTCAGGTCACCCATTCCTTCTCTCCATAGATGCTGCCTGACCCGCTGAGTTACTCTAGCTTTTTGTGTCTATCTTTGGTTTAAACCAGCATCTTCAGTTCCTTCCTACACATTGGCACCTGGTTAGAAATAATTTTGAGGAGATATTGATTTGGCCCATGAGAGTTGAGGCGAGTCAGGGTACAAGAACAACATCAGCCCGATAGAAGATGTGGGCAATCGAAAATGTTACGAGTGTGGAAATAATGGGCACTTTGTCAATTAATGGAAGGAAAGGAATGATAAGACTCTTGAACAGATACGTGGAAAAGAACAGACAATCAAAAGGGTGGGGTGGGGGGGGGGGGCAACCAGGGAATCAATAACACTAACCATTCAGAGCTCAGCAGATGAGTTGAGTAAACTGCTTAGAGAAATGTAAGTGTGACAGTTAACGGCTCTCGGAAGGCAGGACACCATCCATGAGTGTTTATTGATGTGTTGTTAGGGGATCAGTAATGCAACATATTAATAGGTACTGGTGCATCTATATCCATAACTGACATTGAATTGTTGCTCATGGATAGGACTGTATGAGACTGCAGCACGGTGGTGCAGCGGCAGAGTTGCTGACTTACAGTGCTTGCAGTGCCCAAGACCCGAGTTCGATGCCGATTACAGATGCTGTCTGCACGGTGTTTGTAAATTATCCATGTGACCGCGTGAACTTTCTTCGAGATCTTCGGTTTCCTCCCACACTCCAAAGATGTACAGGTGTGCAGGTAATTTAGCTTGGCAAATGTAAAAGTTGTCCCTAGTGTTATTGTGCGGGGATTGCCGGTCAACGTGGACCCGGTGGGCCGAAGGGCCTGTTTCTGTGCTGTATCTCTAAACTAAACTAAACTAAGCTAAACTAAACTTAACTAAACTGTAAGTATATGTGGGGTAAGGAGAGGAGCAAACGTAGCAACACTTAGTGAACCCACCCGACTGGAAACACAAGATATTAGTGTGAAAACTCAAATTTCATTTGCAAGGCAGCAGAAGGATAACTTGAGGGATAATTCTCTTTGAACATGTGGGAGCAGTAATTGATACAAAGGAAACACACAATGAGGTGCAGTAAACCGTATCGTATGGATTGCTGGGGAAAGGAAATAAAGCATTATGTTCTCCGGATAGCAAGCTTTGAAGTACTCTGGGAATCCCAGGGATTTTGGGGAATTTGGAGCCTTTCCCGCGGTTTGGGCAACACAGAAGCAGGATTGTGGATCTAGTCACACAGTATTGAATTAGAACCTTTGGGCCGACTTCTCTATGCCAAACATGATCCCATTTGCCCGCGTTTTTAGCCATATCCCTCTAAACCTTTCCCATCCATGCACCTGTCCATGTGTCTTTTACAGGCTTTTAAAAAAAATAGCCTTAACTACCTCCTCTGGCAGCTCGTTCCATATACCCACCACCCTCTGAGTGAAAAAGTTGCCCCTTGGGTTTGTATTAAATCTTGCAGTGTGATGCAGATGGAGTCAAAGGTGGGAAGTCTAGTTTGTGTGATGGATTGGTCCTTCTCCACATCTCTTTACAATTTATTGTGGTCTTGGGTACTGTTGGCAAAACCAAGCTGTGATGCTACCCAACAGTATGCTTTCTAGGGTGCATCTGTAATGTCAAGGAAGCAAATATGGCACACTTACCTCTTCTAACCTACACTTGAATCCATATCTTCACTAATGTAATTGACTAATAGGACTCAAAGTGCTGGAGTAGCTCAGCAGGTCAGGCAGCTTTTCTGGAGAAAAGGAATAGGTGACGATTCGGGTCGAGACCTTTCTTCAAACCGACAGTCAGGGGAAGGGGAATCTGGAGTTTCTAGAGAGAAACTACCTCTAGTTTCCCTCTCCCCTGCAGAATATTTTGGGAATATACATAATAATGATTGTTCCCCATGCCCATTGCATGCTCCAGATCATGCTGTAATTAATGATGAAGAGCCAAGGGGTATCAAATTAGATAGATGTTATCAAGGAAGGAATCACTGGGCCTGCCCAGAAGAGATAATAAATGCAAAATTTAAATTGTGGATTTACATAATGTAATAACTATAGTTTTGCAATGAGTATAAAAACTAATCTCTTCTTTTTGACTGTTGTCCTAATGCAGGGAAAATATTATGTTGCCAACTCTGCAAAATGAAATGATAGGAATGTCCCAGCAAGACATAAAGTCATAATCCAGGGTCCCACTATTGGAGATATGGATTTGGATGAACATTTGAGAAGGTAAACGTTGTTATGCTGCAAAATGACATGGATGGGACAATAAAGAGATTTATTGCCACTAACCTTCTTCCAATACCATATTTCCACGCTGATCGAAAGGCACTGTTATGGAGGGTGATGTAGATGTACATGGCTGGTCCAAGGGCAATAAGACTATTTGGAAGTAGAGAAGTAGAGAAAAAAAAATGATTTGATTGGAAAGGGACTGAAACTGGACTGAATACTAATGTAGAATTATATCACAGTTATTGGTTGTAATTGTTATGATTTATTTTTTACTTTGGCATAATAGAAAGCAATGTAATAAGTTGAAGACATTGATATTAGTTAAGCAGGTGTGAAATTAGATAAATAATTACTTCCAGAGGGTGTAGTGGGTAATGCTTCCTTTAATTGCTTGCTCAGGTGGCCAAGAGCAATTTGGGGGGGAGTTGGCACAGGAAATTCAGGAAATTATAATTGGGTGGGTTTATCATATGTTAAACCCAACGTTTATATAATCTTGAACAATGATGGAGAAAGAAGCCAACACAGTAAAAGTAATTTAAAGATCATGTTAGGAGAGGAATGTTGGGTTTAGTAAGTGTTTAGAGTGCAAGGCATAACAAGCCGGAGTAGAGATGATCGCAGCATATTGTAAAACAAACCGAGTGTAATAAAACTGATAATGAGATAAGACGTCACTTTATGATATCCATTTTCAGGACAAATGGGAAAATGGTTTTCAAAACAGCAGGAATAAATGTCCTCGTTTGGCTAGAGGCAACTCCAGCAGAGGAAAAAGAAAGATCAAAATGACAATGAAAGGTTGATTACAGTAAACCCTCGTTTTAACGCACCTCTTTATAACTGATTATGGATATAGTGGATGGACTTGTCGATACCATCCCCAGCTCGCACTGTCTCCCTGGTTGTTTACAGCCCCAGCTTCCGACCGCACCCCCAACTTGCAAGGTGCCCCTGAGAGCCCTTCTTCACCCACTGCACAGTCCGGTGACACTGCTGTTATGCGGCTCATGTTGTAGCCCCTGGGGTCAGCTTTCTCCAGGCCACCCCCACCATCAGGACACTCTCTGTCACCATGGGGTTCCCTCCCCCTCACCTGCTGCTGTTTCTTGCGATCGGCGGTGGCTTTGTCCGCTCCCCGCTCGAGCTCCGCCTTCTTCTTCTCCCGTCGCTTTGCCCACCTGGCCTACCACCATTCACCCCTCCCCCATACCGCCTCCCCCTCCTTCTCCTCCTTCTCCTCCCCCAGAGTGGCTGACATACTCTACCTTCCCAAAACGTTGCCTATTTCCTTCGCTCCATAGATGCTGCCTCACCCGCTGAGTTTTTCCAGCATTTTTGTCTTCCTCCTACTCCACCTTGGAAGTGGCAGCTGGTGAGAGGGGAGGGAGCCCCACCATGACTGAGTGCATCCTGTTGGTGGCGGTGGCCTGCAGAAAGCACCCCGCTGTCCCCAGAGGCTACAACATGAGCCACAACAACAGCTGTATCAATCAGTGAAGAAGAGCTGGTGCAGACCAGTGGCATCGGCACCTAATGTTAAGGTGAAATGACACAAAGTGCTGGAGTAACTTGGTCGACTGAATCAGTCTGAAGAAGGGTCCCGATGTCACGTATCCATGATCTCCAGCAACGCTGCCTGATCCGCTGAGTTACTCCAGCACTTTGTGTCCCTTTTTGTATATTAACCATCATCTGCACTTCTTTGTTTCAACTACATACAGTGATAAAACCTTACTCGGTTATAATGGACAATTGGCAATAACGATCACCGTTCCCCCTTCCCCTCATAGTCGTTGCAATGAGGGTTTACTGTATTGGTGAATCTGCAAAATGTAAAATCTGCATGCATTCACAGTATCTTTAATGAGCCGTAACTTTAATGAGTCAGTAATAGCAATGTTACAATACTGTAACAGTTCTGCCACTGGCCGTGTCCACGACTTTGGCGCCTTTGGAGGGGGGGCGGGATTAAATTGCCGTTTTCTCTTGCCTGTCGGAGTCGAACTTCCACAGGCTGTTAAGCTGCTGCAGAAAAATCGATCCGACTTCCGTTCGCCTACAATGGGACGGATCTCACGTAGGGGGCAAAACAAAATATAAGTCGTTTATTTTACATATAAACTTGCGTCTTAGGATGACTTTAAACAAAATTTCCTTGGCGATAATGTGATTTTGGCCCCATACGAACTGGCAGTGTTTTTCCTGCCAATATTGGGTTCAAATTCACTACAACCGCAACGTTCCATTGTCATTGCCGCAGCTGCACTGTTGTCTGGTTCCATAGACTTTGGTGTGTAAGATACTTTCAACCTTTACATAATGTTTTTGCAAACAAATCAACATCTTCTGCGATGGTGCAGATCCCAGGAGGAAGCCGGCATCAACCGTCTAGTAAATTATGCGACACACTAGCACCCATATTCCGAGCATTGTCATAATTTAGGACAGGGATGTTCTTGAAACTGCCTCCTCCTCTTACCTATTTAATTGTCCTCCTGATAAAGTTTTCCTGCAGTTTTTAATCTGTTCCATTGTTGGTGAGACTGGCCTTTTGCATATGTAGGAAGGAAGTGCAGATGCAGGTTTACACTGACGATAGACACAAAATGCTGGAGTAACTCAGCGTGCCAGGCAGCATCTCTGAAGAGAAGGAATGGGTGACGTATTGGGTCGAGATCCAAGAAGGGCCTCAATCCGAAACATCACCCATTCCTTCTCTCCAGAGATGCTGCCTGTCCCGCTCAGTTACTGCAGCATTTTGTGTCTGTCTAATGCGTGTTGTTTGCTTGCTGTTCAACAGATATATAGGCTGTAAAGGCTGGCACCTCAACAATTTTAGGTTTGCTATGTGTTACTCTCAACATGACTGAGATATGTGCCCTCCGCTACTCAACCATTCTGCAATTCTTCTCTTCTTGTGAATGAAACGTAAACCAAAGGAATAGTTAGATCTCAAGCTGGGTGTTGAGCAGCCTGGTTGTTGCCTCTGCGTCAATGTCTGCCAGGTCCTGAGCTCCATTTGGTGGGTGGTAGAGCAGGCACCCAGAGATGACATGGTTGGCTGTTTGTTGTTCTGCTCTGCATTCAAAGGCTGGGCTCTGGCGGAGTCCCCATCTCCACGTGCTTCCAACTCCAGTCTGCAATTGAAATTGTTTCTTATTTGGTTGAATAAAACACATATCAAGTATATGTTGCACATGTCATCTCCTCAAAAAAGTGAACCAAGAGCAAAATGTCCCCTTAGTTTTGTTTTGTTTATTGTTAGGTGTACCAAGGTACAGGGAAAAGATTTAGTTGATTGCCAACCAGTCAGTGAAACGACTATACATAATTACAATCAAGCCATCCACAGTGTACAGATCCAAGATAAAGGGAATAATGTTTAGTGCAAGATAAGGTCCAGATAAGGTAAAGATAAGGCAATGTCCGATTAAAAATAGTCCTAGGGTCTCCAGTGAGGTCAATAGTGGCTCAGGTCCTGCTCGCTAGTTGTTGATAGGATGATTCAGTTGCCTGATAACAGCTGGGAAGAAACTTTCCCTGAATCTGGAGGTGAGTGTTTTTACATTTCTCTACTTCTTGCCTGATGAGAGAGGGGAGAAGAGGGAGTGACTGGGTGACTGAGTGACTCGTCCTTGATTATGCTGCTGGCCTTGCCAAAGCAGCATGAGGAATAAATTAAGACAATGGAAGGGAGGTTGGTTGTGTGATGGCTGCGTCCACAATTCTCTGCGATATGTATTTCACTGATCATAGATCTCAAGCCAAGCAGCACGGTGGTGCAGCGGTAGAGTTGCTGCCTTACAGCAACAGAGACCCAGGTTCAATCCTGACTACAGGTCATGTCTGTATGGAGTTTGTATGTTCTCCCTGTGACCTATGCGAGTTTTCTCAGAGACCTTTAGTTTCCTCCCTCTCTCCAAAGATGTGCAGGTTTCCAGGTTAATTGGTTTGGCCTAAGTGTAAAAATGATCTTTAATGTGTGTGTGTGTAGGATAGTGTCAGTGTGCGGGGATCGCTGCTCGGTGCGGACTCGGAGGGCCGAAGGGCCTGTTTCCGTGCTGTATCTCTAAACTAAAATAACAGCCTGCCACTACAACCCTCTGTCTTTTATGAGTAAGCCATTTATGCAAATGACCAAATCACAGTAGATCCCAAGTATTTTAATCATCAGTCTGAAGAAGGGTCTCGACCCGAAACGTCACTTATTCCTTCGCTCCATAGATGCTGCCTCACCCGCTGAGTTTCTCCAGGATTTTTGTCTACCTTAATCTTCTGGATCAGTCTACCAGTTCTACTTCATTGGCCTGAATGTGTGCACAGCTGAACAGTTAAATTCACTTTAATATCATTTCTGCTCATTTCGTTTTTAATTATCACATTTCTTCCTTGCTCAGTCATTCTATTCCATGGCATAATTTCCTTCTCTTAGTTTAATCTGCCTTGTAATCTCTATTCCAGTTTCGTTTACTGGACAACCACTCCTTAATCTTATCAGTTTAATTAAACCCCTGTTTACCAGCATGCAAACCAGAAATTTACCCCCAATTGGTTCCTTGAGCAAGTAATTTTCTGATATGTTGTTGGGCTCCACATTTCAAACATCAACACTATTGCCGATTGACGTAGGAGCTGTATTATGATCTGATCATTTTATGTAATTCAAAACGGGCCATTGTATATTTTCTTCATGCAACGGAACTATTTAAAACTGGTTGTTATGGTGATTGGCTCTTATTTATTGAATGGGCTTAGTCATGGAATCGTATACATGGAAACATGCCCTTCGGCCCAACTTGTCCATGCTGACCAATCAGGCATACTGAACTATCTCATTTGCCTGCATTTGGCCCATTGCCCTCTAAACTATTCCTATCCATTTATCTGTCTTTTAAAAACTGTTGCTGCACCTACTTCTATGGCTTCCTCAGGCAGTTCATTCCAGATACAGTCTATCTTCTCTGTGAAAAAGGTTCCCTTGAAGGTCTGTCTTATACACTTCAATAAGATCATACCTCAGCCTCATATGTGAACAAAAGTCCCAGCCTATCCCACCTCTCCCTATAACTCGTCCCCAACCCTATGTAACATCCTGGTGAATCTCTTCTGCACCCTTTCCAACTTAGTGAAACAAATAAATACTCTGGATGATCAGAACTGCCAGCAGTATTCCCAATGTGGCCTTACTGACTTGGAGAGCTGCATTGTGATGTGCCAACTGTTGCCAATGAAGGGTAAGCGTGCCATATGCCTTCTTCACTACACTAACCACCTGACGTGCTCCCTTTAGGGAATGATGCACGTCAGTCCTCAGATCTCTCTGCTCTGCAACACACTCTAAGGCTCTACTATTTACAGTGTAAGTCCTGCTCTCGTTTGAATTACCAAAGTGCATCACTTCACACTTGTCCAAATTAAATTCCTGAAGCCATTTCTTAGGCCACCTTCCCAACTGATCTAGAACCTGTTGTAATCCTAGACATCTTCCTCACTGTCCACTATATCTCTAATCCTGGGGTCATCTGCAAATTTACAAACAATGATAACTTTGTGGTCATCCAAATTGTTAATATATAAATATATATAACAGATAACAATGGAGGAAGCACCTATCCCTATGATGCTCCACTGGTCATAGGCCTCCGATCAGAAATAAATAGCCTCCACAACTACCCTTTGACTCTTTCCTCCACGCCATTCTTGAATCTAGTTCCCCTTGGATTCCCTGTGACCTAACTTCCAGACTAGCTGACACTAAAGTTCATTTAAACAACATTTACTGTTCTCATCAATCCACTTGGCGACCTTCAACAAATTCTATCAGATTTGTGAGAAATTATTTTCCATGCACTGAGCCAAGCTGATTCTCCTTAACCAGTCTGTGCATGTCCAAATGTTGATAGATCTTGTCCCTAAGAACTGCAGTTCCCTGGCTTGTCTTTGCTGCCCTTATTAAATAACAGTACATCGTTAGCACCCATCCCGTCTTCTGTAACTTCATTTGTGGCTAAAGATGATGCAAATATCTCTGCAAGGACCTCTGCTATTTCATTCCTAGCTTCCCACAGGTTCGATGATACACTTGGCCAGGCTCTGGGGATTTATCCACCTTAATGCACTTTAAATTCGTCACTACCTCCTCTTTGGTAATTTGTGCGTGACATAAGACCTCACAACTCTAGACCTCAGTTCCTGAACTTCTAATCAGTAATATTTTATGATGTATTCATTTAATATCTCCTTCATAGAAAATAAGTGCAGGAGGAGGCCATTCGGCCCTTCGAGCCAGCACCGCTATTCATTGTGATCATGGTTGATCGTCCCCAATCAATAACCCGTGCCTGCCTTCTCCCCATATCAGTCGGCCCGCCTCCTGCCCAGCTGATTGGTGAGTATGATGTCGGGACCAGCCCCATACAACTCCTGACGGCTCCGCGGTTGGAAGTGGGACCGGCCCCGCGAGGCCATACGCCTCAAGGCACCACGTTTGGACGCGCTAGACGCATGCAATCGCATGCTGGTGGGACAGGCCCTTAAGAAGTTCGGCATGTCCCCAACAACTCTCACCAACTTCTACTGATGAGCTGTGGAAAGCATTTTATCGCATTGTATCACAGCATGGTTTGTGAACAGCTCCATCCACGACAGCAGGAAACTGCAGAGATTTGTGGACGCAACCCTGACTATCACACAAACCAAACTCTCTGCTATTGTCTCAATTTACACCTCACACTGCCTCGGCAAGGCCGCCAGCATAATCAAGGACGAGTCGCACCTCGGCCACCCCTTCTTTTCCTCTCTCCCATCAGGCAACAGGTATAGAAGTGTGAAAACACACCAGATTCAGGGACAGTTTCTTCCCAGCTTTTATCTGGCAACTGAACTATCCTACCAACAATTAGAGAGCAGTCCTGAGCTACTATCTATCTTATTGGAGACCCTCAGACTCTCTGTGTTCAGACTTTACTGGATTTTATCTTGCACTAAAAGGTATTCACATTATTCCCTTTATCATGTCTCTGTGCACTGTGGATGCCTTGATTGAAATCATGTATTGCCTTTCCACGGTCTGGTTGGCAAGCAACAAAATCTGTTCTATGTAACTCGGTTCATGTGATAATAAACTAAACTCAAAGTCAAACGTTGTTGTTCCCTGAGTGAATGTCAGAGCAAGAGAATCCTTGGACTCACTGAAATACTGTAGTTTTCCGCTAATCCTGCTCTATTTGGTTCATTTTACCTTCAATCCATTCATGGATTTTATTACAGGCCTAGGTTTGCATTAAAGAAGACAAGAACTGGTCAAACAGTGAATGGAAAACCGCACTTCCTTGAAATATGTGTGCAGCTCTTCTGTTGAATGAAATTAAATGCCTATTTTAGAATAGGATTAACAATTGATATTGCACAGTTTTTACTAATGCACAACAGGCCAATTGTCTCAAGTTCTCTGGCAGTGTTTATGGTCTACACATACATCTGCCCCTCTTTTCAAATTGTATTTTCACTTCACTGATTTGCTGTCATTTGGTACATTTTGTCAAAAATTGTCATTTTGTGGCATATTCTTTGATCACTGTCTGAAGGTATAATTATGTTATAAAATACTACCAGGTTGTAATTAAATTGGATTAGTAATTATCATTCAATCAGTTTACAGGAAACAGTCTTAAGACTGCTCAGTTGCACTGTATAAGGTTTCTGCTAAGTAGGATAATTATCAGCTTTGATCAAGAAGGAGGCTCAACTGACAGGATTTTGGTATAATTGTTGGCAAGCAATTTACAAATTCTTTATAACCCGGCATGCACATAAATCCATTGATGCTTTAACAAATTGAGAGTTTACTAGCTATAAGCTATTCATTAAATGTATCGATGAACACATACAAAATGTATTAATATGGTTGAGCCTATAGTATTGGGTAGGCTAATGGAACTGAAGGATGATAAATCCCCTGGGCCTGATGGTCTGCATCCCAGGGTCCTCAGGGAGGTGGCTCTGGAAATAGTGGACGGATTAGTGATCATTTTCCAATGTTCAACAGATTCAGGATCAGTTCCTGTGGATTGGAGGATAGCTAATGTTATCCCACTTTTCAAGAAGGGAGCGAGAGAGAAAACGGGGAATTACAGACCAGTCAGCCTGATTTTGGTGGTGGGAAAGATGCTGGAGTCAATTATTAAATATGGTAATAATGGGGCATTTGGATAGCAGTAAAAGGAGTAGTCCAAGTCAGCATGGATTTATGAGAGGAAAATCATGCTTGACTAATCTTCTGGAATTTTTTGAGGATGTGACAAGTAAAATGGATGAAGGGGAGCCAGTAGATGTAGTGTATCTAGACTTTCAGAAAGCCTTTGATAAGGTCCCGCACAGGAGACTGATGACTAAAATTAGAGCACATGGTATTGGGGATAGGGTGTTGACGTGGATAGAAAACTGGTTGGCAGACAGGAAGCAAAGAGTAGGAGTGAACGGGTTCTTTTCAGAATGGCAGGCAGTGACAAGTGGAGTGCCGCAAGGCTCAGTGTTGGGGCCCGCAACTGTTTACCATATATATTAATGATTTGGAAGAGGGAATTAGGAGCAACACTAGCAAGTTTGCGGATGACACAAAGCTGGGTGGCAATGTGAACTGTGAAGAGGATGTTAGGAAGTTGCAGGGTGACCTGGACAGGTTGAGTGAGTGGGCAGATGCGTGGCAGATGCAGTATAATATAGATAAATGTGAGGTTATCCACTTTGGTGGCAAAAACAAGGGGGCAGATTTTATCTCAATGGGGTTAGGTTAGGTAAGGGGGAGGTACAGCAAGACCTGGGTGTCCTTGTACACCGTCACTGAAAGTTGGCGTACAGGTACAGCAGGCAGTGAAGAAAGCTAATGGCCTTCATAACAAGAGGATTTCAGTATAGGATTAGAGAGGTTCTTCTGCAGTTGTATAGGGCTCCGGTGAGACCACATCTGGAGTATTGTGTACAGTTTTGGTCTCCTAATTTGAGGAAGGACATTCTTGTGATTGAGGCAGTGCAGCATAGGTTCACGAGATTGATCCCTGGGATGGCCGGACTGTTATATGAGGAAAGATTGAAAAGACTAGGCTTGTATTCACTGGAGCTTAGAAGGAAGAGGGGGGATCTTACAGAAACATATAACATTATAAAAGGACTGGACAGGCTAGATGCAGGAAAAATGTTCCCAATGTTGGGCAAGGCCAGAACCAGGGGCCACAGTCTTAGAATAAAGGGGAGGCCATTTAGGACTGAGGTGAGAAAAAACTTTTTCACCCAGAGAGTTGTGAATTTGTGGAATTCCCTGCCGCTGAGGGCAGTGGAGGCCAAATCACTGGATGGATTTAAGAGAGAGTTAGATAGAGCTCTAGGGTCTTCATCCAAAACTCAAGGGATATGGGCAGAAGGCTATTGATTGGGGCAATCAGCCATAATCACAATGAATTGCGGTGCTGGCTCGAAGGGCCGAATGGCCTCCTCCTGCACCTATTTTAGTTGTTTCTATGTTTCTATGATGCAATCTACATGGAAGCTATAGAATCTGAGGCTTGCTAGTAAATTGGATCCAAACTTGGCTTGGTTGTTGGAGAAAAAGAGAGAGAGTCATGGTGGAATTGGAAGCTTGTGGCCAAATGGTCTACCATGTGGATTCATGCTATGATCTTTATATTTTTAATACGTTCAAATGTAGCAAATATGATCAGTATGTTCACAAACAACTGTAAAATCAAGTGTTGTGGATAGTGAGGATGAGTTGGTGAAATGGGCAGAGCAATGGCAGATGGAATTTTATTCTAATAATTATAAGATGGTACAATTGTGGAGAACTAATAAGGATCAGACATATACGATGAATGATAAGCCTTGGGGAATATTGCAGAACAGAGGGCCCCGAGTGTACAAGCCAGAGCATCCTTGGAATGGGAGAATAGGTAGTGAAGAATGTGTATAGGGTTCATAAATTCTAGGAAAATAATTAAGGACCTGCCCCACATGTCGCGGGGTGACACCAGTTTGGTCGTGAATAGTCGCCCAAAGAGTCGTGCCTTTTTTTCAGGTCTATATTTTGAAAATTTTCGGCAACCTGCTGCGACTATGACGGGTGTCAGCAGGTTGCCAAAAAAATTGCGTAAGTGGGTCAGGCCCATTAGGCCATCTGCTCATCGCGTCAACACCACTTAATCATGGCTGATCTATCTTTCCCTTTCAACCCCGCGTGACCGCATATTTTACTACACTATATTCCATCTGCGACTCCTTTGACATCTCACTCAACCTGTCCAAGTCTTTCTGCAGACTCTCTGGTTCCTCTACATTACCTGATCCTCCACCTATCTTTTCATCATCCAAAACTATGGCTGCAAAGCCATCAATTCCATCGCCATTGGTTACTGGCAGCCAACCAGAAATCCCCCCTTTATTCCCACTGCCTCTGCCATTCAGCCAAACTATCCATGCTAGTACATCAATGATTTGGATGAGGTAATTGAAGGCTTTATGGCAATATTTGCAGACGAAACGAAGATAAGTGAAGGGGTAGGTAATGCAGAGAAAACAGGGTCTCTGCAGAAGGACTTGGACAGGTTGGGAGAGTGGGCTAAGAAGTGGTAGATGGATCACAGTGTGGCAAAGTGTGGAGTCATGCATTTTGGTAGTAGGAATAAAGGCGTAACCTATTCTCTAAATGGGGAGTGAATCTAGAAATCAGAGGTGCAAAGGGACTTGGGAATGATGATGTAGGATTCTCGACAGGTTAATTTGTAAGTTGAAACTGGATTTGGCAGGCAAGATCTCCCCTTCATAAAACTAAGCTGTCTTTGTCCTACTTTATCATGTGCTTCCAAATATTTGGAACTCTTATCCTTAATACTGGACACTAAATTCTTACCAACCAATGAAGTCAGGCTAACTGGCCTAAAGTTTATCCTCTTTGGCCTTGGTCATTTCTGGAACAGCAGAGTAACATTGGCAATGTTACTTTGGAATCACTCCTGACTCTAGTGATTCTTGAAAGATCACGACAAGTGCCTCCATAATCTCTAAAACAACCTCTATCAGAACCCGAGGGTGCAGTCCATCTGGTCCAGATGACATCCACTTTCAGGCCTTTCAAATTCCCAAGCACCTTTTTTATTGTTGGTATTGGAGCATTTTTCCAAAATTTGAGTATAAGCTTTTTTCCCCATTATTAGCCCGTAATTAAGCAAGTTCTTTTGAAATACATTTAATTCGGGGTTACCTACCAATATTCCAAAAATGATCCATTCTGCTTTTGGTACAAGTTTTATTTTAAATAATTTTGTGAAGATTTCAAATATTTTGTTCCAGAATTTTTGAATTTTTATACAGAAAACAAAAGAGTGCGCTATGGTAGCTTCTTGTGACTGACATTTATCACAAATGGGTGAGACATTGGGGAAAAGTTTATTTATTTTAGTTTTTGAATAATATAGTCTATGTAATGTTTTATATTGAATTAGAGTATGTCGTACGTTGATCGAGCATTTATGCACATATAGTAAGTGTGGCTAATAATGGAAAAAAAGCTTATACTCAAATTTTGGAAAAATGCTCCAATACCAACAATAAAAATGTGGATTTCAAAATATAAATGGTACCAAGATCTGGTAACGGGGGGTATAAAATAAATTTAAAAAAAACACGGTTGGTATATCCTTTTTTGCGGAGTTTTGTGTTACAATAGAGCGATTGTTTTTCCTTTTTTTTTCTTTTCTTTCTAGGGTCTTATTTCTTTTCTTTACTTCCTTCTCTAACTTCTTCCCTAAGGGGCTTTCTTCTCCCAACACTTTCCTGCACCTTCACGATTCTTGCTCACTTTCCTTACTTCTTTTATTTCTACCTTTTTTAAAGCTCGAAAAATGAAGTGGTACAACAAAATGTAATAAGATATATGTGATGTGTATTACTGTAATTTACTGTACTTCTAATAAAAATAAAATAAAAATAAAATAAAATTCCCAAGCACCTTCTACTTAGTAATAGCCACTCCATTAACTTCTGTCCCTGACTTTTTTGAATTTCTGGCACATAGCTCATGTCTTCCACTGTGCAATAAACATAATTAATTAATCTGAAATTTCTTTATTCGCCATTACTACTTTTCCAGTGTGGTTTTCCAGCAGTTCACTCTTTTGCCTCATTATAAATCGTTGGTTGGCCATTGCTGGAATTCTGTGTGTTGTTCGAGTTACCACATTATAGAATGGACGTTGATCATGGCAAGGCTTGCATGCTATCAAGGATTATAAAGCAAAGTTGAGCAATATCGCTGGCAACAATATATTTCTCCTGGCAAGCACAATACAAACTATGCTTGTTTTGAATGTAAGTCCAGTGAAATGACATCACTACTCCGACAGCCTCAGGTGCATCTATACATGGTCACTGTGGGTGGCCAGAGGGTGAACATACAAGAGGCAACTGGCCCAATGGAGTCACTGGCCATGTCCTCAGAATTTAACGACATCATTAATCTTTCCCTATGCTGATCTTAGGTTTCCACTCACTTTAAGACAGGGGTCGGCAACCTTGTTCTGCATAGGGGCCAAGACGCATGTCTGTGAGTGGATGGCAGGCCACATCTATCACGTGTACACATAGATCCCGCCCCCATTCTGCCCCGGATGGCAGGCATCAAATCACGTGTTCACAGAAGGTCGACAAAAATGCTGGAGAAACTCAGCGGGTGAGGCAGCCTCATGCAATCCTTGCATGTCTCACCCGCTAAGTTTCTCCAGCATTTTTGTCTACCTTTGATTTTTCCAGCATCTACAGTTCTTTCTTAAATGTGTTCACGGAAGGTGCGCGGCCTTGCCGGCGGCTTTGCGCAGGATGCGGTACAGCCAGAGCTCAGTGCTCAGCGAGCCGGATGATTACGGGATAAAAATCCGTCTGCGGGCAGGATGATTTTAGAATACGGGCCGCATTCGGCCCGGGGGCCGTAGGTTGCCGACCCCTGCTTTAAGATAACCACTGTCAATGAAAAACAAGGTAGCATGTCTTAAAGACCTTCACCCAGTGGCTCGGACGTCCATTATCATGATGTACTTTGAGAAACTGGTATTGATGCACATCAACTCCAGCCTCCAACTCAGTCCTGATTCACTGCAATTTGGTTACTGCCACAACTGGTCCACACCAAATAACATCTCCCTGGCTCTACACTCGTCCCTGGAACATCTAGGTAACAAGGACACCAACACTGCCACATAATTTTGATTATAACTCTATCTTCAGTGCCAGAATTCCAAACAAATTAATTTCCAACATTCTGGATCTAGGAGTCAGCACTCCCCTCTGCAGCTGGATCTTAGACTTCCTGAACCATAGACTGTTATCAGCAATCCTCCACGATCATTTTCCACCCCAGTGTCCACAAGGCTGTGTACTCAACCCCTATTATTCTCTCTATACTATAATTATCTATATTACTAAAAGTATGATCTTGAACGCTTTTAGCTCACTGTGCTGCGATTTCCGAGCGAACGCCGCCACCTACGACCGTCATTATTGGCCACCTCGCTCAGAGCCCCCCTCAGCCTTCCGGGACCAGAGGATTTTTCCCATCGATGAAAACTCAGAGAGATATTAATGTTTTTTTTTAATTAGTCATTCTCTCTGCTGCCCCTGCTAGAGGGAGGCGGAGAGACTATAAAACCAGGAAGTGGTGTGCCTCACTCATTCTCTGCAAGATAGAGGAAGCTCAGAGTATCTCTGAGCTCTGAATAACATTGAACACATGTCTACTCAACTGTGAGTGCCCTTAATGTGGTTTGAAAATGAAAATATGGTTGGTTTGAAGTAAAAATGCACTGCTAATGGTTGTTTGGATTGAAATAAAAATGCACTTCTTATGGGTGTTTGGATTGAAGTGAAAATGCACGGCTAAGGGTTGTTTGGGTTGAAGTAAAAAAGCACTGCTGATGGTTGTTTGGGTTGAAATAAAAATGCACTGCTAATGGTTGTTAGGGTTGAAGTAAAAATGCATTGCTAATAGTTGTTTGGGTTGAAGTAAAAATGCACTGCAAATGGTAGTTTGGGTTGAAGTAAAAATGCGCTGCTAATGGTTGTTTGGGTTGAAGTAAAAATGCACTGCTAATGGTTGTTTGGGTTGAAGTAAAAATGCACTGCTAATGGTTGTTTGGGTTGAAGTAAAATGCACTGCTAATGGTTGTTTGGGTTGAAATAAAAATGCACTGCTAATGGTTGTTTGGGATGAAGTGAAAATGCACTGCTTATGGTTGTTTGGGTTGAAGTAAAATGCACTGCTAATGGTTGTTTGGGTTGAAGTAAAAATGCACTGCTAATAGTTGTTTGGGTTGAAGTAAAAATGCACTGCTAATGATTGTTTGGGTTGAAGTAAAAATGCACTGCTAATGGTTGTTTGGGTTGAAGTAAAAATGCACTGCTAATGGTTGTTTGGGTTGAAGTAAAAATGCACTGCTAATGGTTGTTTGGGTTGAAGTAAAATGCACTGCTAATGGTTGTTTGGGCTGAAGTAAAAATGCACTGCCAATGGTTGTTTGGGTTGAAGTAAAAATACACTGCTAATCATTGTTTCACTGAACTCCTCACACTTGCCTCATCTCTCCCCACTTCTGCTGCTACTTGGTGACTTAAATATTCATATGGACTCCCCCACCTGCAAGCTCGCATCTGAATTCGCCTTTATACTTGACAACTTCTCTCTCACTCAGCACGTCACCTTTCCCACCCATGACAAAGGTCACATCCTTGACCTGGCCTGCTCCACAAATCAACTGGTACTCGACCTCCATCCATGCCTCTTCCCCCTCTCTGATCATAAGCTTATACGGTTCACCATCCCTTCTCCGACACCTCGCTCCTGCTTCCTCCGATAAATCACCTTCCGTAATTTAAAATCCATCGATCCCCACCATCTCTCTGACCTGCTCTCCACCACTCTCCCCCTGGACTCAACCCACATCTCACCTGATGATCTCACAAACCATCTCAACTCCACCCTGTCTACCTCCCTTAACACTGTGGCCCCCCTCAAAACAAGGACCGTAACTTTTAACACATCTTCCCCTTGGTACACACCTGCACTTCGTAAGCTGAAACAGACTGGTCACCGACTTGAACGACTCACAAAGAAATCATCTCTCACAGTCCACCATGAAGCTTACAAACACCACCTCACTGCCTAAAAAGATGCCCTCATTGCTGCAAAAGCTGCCTACTTCTCCTCCATATTCACCGACCCCTGCCTTAACCACAGAACCCTCTTCTCCACAGTGGGCAACCTCCTCAAGCCTCGAGCCAACACTCTCCCTACCTCTACTCCGTATCTCTGCAACTCATTCCTCCACTTTTTCGCTGACAAAATCAGCACCATCTATCAATCTTTATCCCCTGTATTCGACTCCCCAGCACCTACTCCACCACCTACCAAGGCCCCTCCTTTCAACATCTCCACTGACCTCCTTACCGCTCCTCCACACTGCTTCCTCTCCCAGTTTGACCTGGTCACCCCTACTGAAATCTCCAAACTCATTAGCTCTTCCAAACCCACTACCTGCTCCCTCGACCCTCTCCCCACTCCCCTGCTGAAGTCCTGCCTCCCCGTTCTCTGCCCCAATCTCATTAATCTCTTCAACTCCTCATTGTCCCAAGGAATTGTCCCCTCTGCTTTCAAAACTGCTGCTGTCACACCAATCTTAAAGAAACCTGGTCTTGATCCCTCCTCTCTCATTAACTACCGCCCAATCTCAAACCTCCCCTTTCTTTCAAAAACCCTGGAGCATATCGTCGCGTCACAACTTCATTCCCACCTCCTCGCGTATAACCTATTCGAACCCCTCCAATCTGGATTTCGCCCCCTCCATAGCACAGAAACTGCTCTCCTCAGAGTCCTCAACGACCTCCTCACCTCTGCTGACACTGGTTCCCTCAACATCCTCATCCTCCTCGACCTGAGTGCGGCCTTCGATACCGTGAACCATAACATCCTGCTTATCAGACTTAAAGACCTCGGCATTGAAGGTTCTGCACTCAGCTGGCTCTATTCCTACCTTTCCAACCGATCACACTTCATCTCTCTCCATAACCACACCTCTGCTACAGCCACTGTCACTCAAGGCGTTCCCCAAGGCTCTGTTCTCGGCCCCCTCCACTTCATCATCAACATCCTCCCCCTTGGTCATATACTCCGTCACTTCAAACTGGACTTCCATTGCTATGCTGATGACGCCCAGATCTACCTCAGCACCAAGTCCCCCCCACCACCCCCCTCTCTCCATATCAACTCCTGCCTGTCAGCCATCAAATCTTGAATACAACTCAACTTCCTTAAATTAAACAGTAACAAAACAGAATTTCTCCTCATTGGCTCCAAATCAACACTTACCAAAATTAACAACCCCACTCTCACTATTGACGGCACCACTGTCTCCCCATCTCCTCAGGCCCACAACCTTGGCGTGACCTTTGACTCAACCCTCTCCCGTGAGCCTCACATCCGCCATGTTGTCAAAACATCATTTTTACACCTCCACAACATTGCCAAAATCAGACCCTCTCTTACACCCCCCGCTGCTGAAAGACCCATCCATGCCTTCATCTCCTCCCGACTGGACTACTGTAACTCTCTTCTCTTTGGCATTAATTCTAGCAACATCAACCAACTCCAACTGGTCCAGAATGCAGCCGCCCATTACCCACACCAAATCCTGGCACCACATCACCCCAGTCCTCAAAGAACTTCACTGGCTTCCCATTTCCCACCGGATCATCTACAAAATCCTGGTCCTCACCTACAAAGCCCTCAACCACTTGCCCCCCCCCCCCTTATCTCACTGACCTCCTCTCCCCCTACCAACCCTCACGGTCGCTCAGATCCATTTCAGCCGGTCTCCTCTCCATTCTGAAATCCAACCTCTGCACTTTTGGAGAAAGAGCCTTCTCCAGGGCAGCTCCCAGGCTCTGGAACTCCCTCCCACAATTGATCCGAACTTCTGAGTCCCTCACCATCTTCCAGTCCCGCCTCAAGACTCGTCTCTTCACCTCTGCATACTCTTAGTCCCATGTCCTCTTCCCCTTTGCATCTCTGTCTTTCTGCTCTATTTTGTTTTGTTCTTAACTCACCATGTAAAGCGACTTTTAGTCCTTGAAAAGCGCTGTACAAATAATATGTATTACTATTATTATTATTGTTTGGGTTGAAGTAAAAATGCACTGCTAATGGTTGTTTGGGTTGAAGTAAAATGCACTGCTAATGGTTGTTTGGGTGGAAGTAAAAATGCACTGCTAATGGTTGTTTGGGTTGAAGTAAAAATGCACTGCTAATCGTTGTTTGGGTTGAAGTAAAAATGCACTGCTTATGGTTGTTTGGGTTGAAGTAAAAATGCACTGCTAATGGTTGTTAGGGTTTGAAGTAAAAATGCACTGCTAATGGTTGTTCGGATTGTAGTTAAAATGCACTGCTAATGGTTGTTTGGGTTGAAGTACAAATGCACTGCTAATGGTTGTTTGGGTTGAAGTAAAATGCACTGCTAATGGCCGTTTGGGTTGAAGTAAAAATTCACTGCTTATGGTTGTTTGGGTTGAAGTAAAAATGCACTGCTAATGGTTGTTAGGGTTGAAGTAAAAATGCATTGCTAATGGTTGTTTGGGTTGAAGTAAAAATGCACTGTAAATAGTAGTTTGGGTTGAAGTAAAAATGCACTGCTTACGGTTGTTTGGGTTGAAGTAAAAATGCACTACTTACGGTTGTTTGGGTTGAAGTAAAAATGCACTGCTAAAGGTTGTTTGTGTTAAAGTAAAAATGCACTGCTAATGGTCGTTTAGGTTGAAGGAAAAATGCACTGCTTATGGTTGTTTGGGTTGAAGTAAAAATGCACTGCTAATGGTTGTTAGCATTGAAGTAAAAATGCATTGCTAATGGTTGTTTGGGTTGAAGTAAAAATGCACCGCAAATGGTAGTTTGGGATGAAGTAAAAATGCACTGCTTATGGTTGTTTGGGTTGAAGTAAAAATGCACTGCTAATGGTTGTTTGGGTTGAAATAAAAATGCACTGCTAATAGTCGTTTGGGTTGATGTAAAAATGCACTGCTAATCATTGTTTGGGTTGAAGTAATAATGCACTGCTAATGGTTGTTTGGGTTGAAGTAAAAATGCACTGCTAATGGTTGTTTGGGTTGAAGTACAAATGCACTGCTAATGGTTGTTTGGGTTAAAGTAAAATGCTTTGCTAATGGTTGTTTGGGTTCAAGTAAAAATTCACTGCTAATGGTTGTTTGGGTTCAAGTAAAAATGCACTGCTAATGGTTGTTTGGGTTGAAGTAAAAATGCACAGCTAATGGTTGTTTGGGTTGAAGTAAAAATGCACAGCATGGTTGTTTGGGTTGAAGTAAAAATGCACTGCTAATGGTTGTTTGGGTTGAAGTAAAAATGTACTGCTAATCGTTGTTTGGGTTGAAGTAAAAATGCACTGATAATGGTCGTTTGGGTTGAAGTAAAATGCACTGCTAATGGTCGTTTGGGTTGAAGTAAAAATGCACAGCTAATCGTTGATTGGATTGAAGTAAAATGCACTGCTAATGGTCGGTTTGGTTGAAGTAAAAATGCACTGCTAATCGTTGATTGGATTGAAGTAAAATGCACTGGAAATGCATGTTTGGGTTGAAGTAAAAATGCACTGCTAATGGTCGTTTGGGTTGAAGTAAAAATGCACTGCTAATGGTCGTTTGGGTTGAAGTAAAAATGCACTGCTTATGATTGTTTGGGTTGAAGTAAAAATGCACTGCTAATGGTTGTTTGGGTTGAAGTAAAAATGCACTGCTAATGGTTGTTTGGGTTGAAGTAAAAATGCACTGCTAATGGTTGTTTGGGTTGAAGTAAAATGCACTGCTAATGGTTGTTTGGGTTGAAGTAAAATGCACTGCTAATGGTTGTTTGGGTTGAAGTAAAAATGCACTGCTAATGGTTGTTTGGGTTGAAGTAAAAATGCACTGCTAATGGTTGTTTGGGTTGAAGTAAAAATGCACTGCTAATGGTTGTTTGGGTTGAATTAAAAATGCACTGCTTATGGTTGTTTGGGTTGAAGTAAAAATGCACTGCTAATGGTTGTTAGCATTGAAGTAAAAATGCATTGCTAATGGTTGTTTGGGTTGAAGTAAAAATGCACTGCAAATGGTTGTTTGGGTTGAAGTAAAAATGCACTGCTAATGGTTGTTTGGGTTGAATTAAAAATGCACTGCTAATGGTTGTTTGGGTTGAAGTAAAAGCACTGCTAATGGTTGTTTGGGTTGAAGTAGAAATGCACTGCTAATGGTTGTTTGGGTTGAAGTAAAATGCACTGCTAATGCTTGTTTGGGTTGAAGTAAAAATGCACTGCTAATGGTTGTTTGGGTTGAAGTAAAAATGCACTGCTAATGGTTGTTTGGGTTGAAGTAAAAATGCATTGCTAATGGTTGTTTGGGTTGAAGTAAAATTCACTGCTAATGGTTGTTTGGGTTAAGTAAAATGCACTGCTAATGGTTGTTTGGGTTCAAGTAAAAATTCACTGCTAATGGTTGTTTGGGTTCAAGTAAAAGTGCACTGCTAATGGTTGTTTGGGTTGAAGTAAAAATGCACAGCTAATGGTTGTTTGGGTTGAAGTAAAAATGTACTGCTAATCGTTGTTTGGGTTGAAGTAAAAATGCACTGCTAATGGTCGTTTGGGTTGAAGTAAAAATGCACTGCTAATGGTCGTTTGGGTTGAAGTAAAAATGCACAGCTAATCGTTGATTGGATTGAAGTAAAATGCACTGCTAATGGTCGGTTTGGTTGAAGTAAAAATGCACTGCTAATCGTTGATTGGATTGAAGTAAAATGCACTGAAATGCATGTTTGGGTTGAAGTAAAAATGCACTGCTAATGGTCGTTTGGGTTGAAGTAAAAATGCACTGCTAATGGTCGTTTGGGTTGAAGTAAAATTGCACAGCTAATCGTTAATTGGGTTGAAGTAAAAATGCACTGCTAATGGTTGTTTGGGTTGAAGTACAAATGCACTGCTAAGGGTTGTTTGGGTTGAAGTAAAAATTCACTGCTAATGGTTGTTTGGGTTGAAGTATAAATGCACTGCTAATGGTTGTTTGGGTTGAAGTAAAAATGCACTGCTAATGGTTGTTTGGGTTGAAGTAAAAATGCACTGCTAATGGTTGTTTGGGTTGAAGTAAAAATGCACAGCTAATGGTTGTTTGGGTTGAAGTAAAAATGCACAGCATGGTTGTTTGGGTTGAAGTAAAAATGCACTGCTAATGGTTGTTTGGGTTGAAGTAAAAATGTACTGCTAATCGTTGTTTGGGTTGAAGTAAAAATGCACTGCTAATGGTCGTTTGGGTTGAAGTAAAAATGCACTGCTTATGATTGTTTGGGTTGAAGTAAAAATGCACTGCTAATGGTTGTTTGGGTTGAAGTACAAATGCACTGCTAAGGATTGTTTGGGTTGAAGTAAAAATGCACTGCTAATGGTTGTTTGGGTTGAAGTAAAATGCTCTGCTAATTGTTGTTTGGGTTGAAGTAAAAATGCACTGCTAATGGTTGTTTGGATTGAATTGAAAATGCACTGCTAATGGTTGTTTGGGTTGAAGTAAAATGCACTGCTAATGGTTGTTTGGGTTGAAGTAAAAATGCACTGCTAATGGTTGTTTGGGTTGAAGTAAAAATGCACTGTTAATGGTTGGTTGGTTTGAAGTAAAAATGCACTGCTAATCGTTTTTTGGATTGAAGTAAAAATGCACTGATAATGGTTGTTTGGGTTGAAGTAAAATGCACTGCTCATGGTTGTTTGAGATGAAGTAAAAATACACTGTTTATGGTTGTTTGGGTTGAAGTAAAATGCACTGCTAATGGTTGTTTGGGTTGAAGTAAACATGTGCTGCTAATGATTGTTTGGGTTGAAGAAAAAATGCACTGCTAATGCTTGTTTGGGTTGAAGTAAAATGCACTGCTAATGGTTGTTTGGCATGAAGTAAAAATGCACTGCTTACGGTTGATTGGGTTGAAGTAAAAATGCGCTGCTAATGGTTGTTTGGGTTGAAGTAAGAATGCACTGCTAATGGTCGTTTGGGTTGAAGTAAAATGCACTGCTAATGGCCGTTTATGTTGATGTAAAAATGCACTGCTAATCGTTTTTTGGGTTGAAGTAAAAATGCACGGCTAATGGTTGTTTGGATTGAAGTAAAAATGCACTGCTAATGGTTGTTTGGTTTGAAGTAAAAATGCACTGCTAATGGTTATTTGGTTTGAAGTAAAAATGCACTGCTAATGGCTGTTGAGGTTGAAGTAAAAATGCACTGCTAATGGTTGTATGGGTTGAAGTAGAAATGCACTGCTAATGGTTGTTCGGGATGAAGTAAAAATGCACTGCTAATCGTTGTTTGGGTTGAATTAAAAATGCACTGCTAATGGTTGTTTGGGTTGAAGTAAAAATGCACTGCTTATCGTTGTTTGGGTTGAAGTAAAATGCACTACTAATGGTTGTTTGGGTTGAAGTAAAAATTCACTGTTAATGGTTGTTTGAGTTGAAGTAAAAATGCACTGCTAATGGTTGTTTGGGTTGAAGTAAAAATACACTGTTTATGGTTGTTTGGGTTGAAGCAAAAATGCACTGCTAATGGTTGTTTGGGATGAAGTAAAAATGCACTGCTTATGGTTGATTGGGTTGAAGTTAAAATGCACTGCTAATGGTTGTTTGGGTTGAAGTAAAAAATGCACTGCTAATGGTTTTTTGGGTTGAAGTAAAAATGCACTGCTAATGGTTGTTTGGGGTGAAGTAAAATGCACTGCTAATGGTTCTTCGGGATGAATTAAACATGCACTGCTAATGGTTGTTTGGGTTGAAGTAAAAATGCACTGCTAATGGTTGTTTGGTTTGAAGTAAAAATGCACTGCTTATGGTCGATGGGTTAAAGTAAAAATGCACTGCTAATGGTTGTTTGGATTGAAGTAAAAATGCACTGCTGATGGTTGTTTGGGTTGAAGTACAAATGCACTGCTAATGGTTGTTTGGGTTGAAGTAAAATGCTCTGCTAATGGTTGTTTGGGTTGAAGTAAAAATTCACTGCTAATGGTTGTTTGGGTTGAAGTAAAAATGCACTGCTAATGGTTGTTTGGGTTGAAGTAACAATTCACTGCTAATGGTCGCTTGGGGTGATGTAAAAATGCACTGCTAATCATTGTTTAGGTTGAAGTAAAAATGCACTGTTAATGGTCGTTTGGGTTGAAGTAAATATGCACTGCTAATGGTCGTTTGGGTTGAAGTAAAAATGCACTGCTTATGGTTGATTGGGTTGAAGTAAAAATGCACTGCTAATGGTCGTTTGGGTTGAAGTAAAAATGCACTGCTAATGGTTTTTTGGGTTGAAGTAAAAATGCACTGCTAATGGTTGTTTGGGGTGAAGTAAAATGCACTGCTAATGGTTCTTCGGGATGAATTAAACATGCACTGCTAATGGTTGTTTGGGTTGAAGTAAAAATGCACTGCTAATGGTTGTTTGGTTTGAAGTAAAAATGCACTGCTTATGGTCGATGGGTTAAAGTAAAAATGCACTGCTAATGGTTGTTTGGATTGAAGTAAAAATGCACTGCTGATGGTTGTTTGGGTTGAAGTACAAATGCACTGGTAATGGTTGTTTGGGTTGAAGTAAAATGCTCTGCTAATGGTTGTTTGGGTTGAAGTAAAAATTCACTGCTAATGGTTGTTTGGGTTGAAGTAAAAATGCACTGCTAATGGTTGTTTGGGTTGAAGTAACAATGCACTGCTAATGGTCGTTTGGGGTGATGTAAAAATGCACTGCTAATCATTGTTTAGGTTGAAGTAAAAATGCACTGCTAATGGTCGTTTGGGTTGAAGTAAAAATGCACTGCTAATGGTCGTTTGGGTTGAAGTAAAAATGCACTGCTAATGGTTGTTTGGGTTGAAGTAAAAATGCACTGCTAATGGTCGTTTGGGTTGAAGTAAAAATGCACTGCTAATGGTTGGTTGGGTTGAAGTAAAAATGCACTGCTTATGGTTGTTTGTGTTGAAGTAAAAATGCACTGCTAATGTTCGTTTGGGTTGAAGTAAAATGCACTGCTAATGGTCGTTTGGGTTGAAGTAAAATGCACTGCTAATGGTCGTTTGGGTTGAAGTAAAAATGCACAGCTAATCGTTGATTGGATTGAAGTAAAATGCACTGGAAATGCTTGTTTGGGTTGAAGTAAAAATGCACTGCTAATGGTCGTTTGGGTTGAAGTAAAAATGCACTGCGAATGGTCGTTTGGGTTGAAGTAACAATGCACTGCTTATGGTTGTTTGGGTTGAAGTAAAAATGCACTGCGAATGGTCGTTTGGGTTGAAGTAAAAATGCACTGCTTATGGTTGTTTGGGTTGAAGTAAAAATGCACTGCTAATGGTTGTTTGGGTTGAAGTAAAAACGCACTGCTAATCATTGGTTGGGTTGAAGTAAAATGCACTGCTAATGGTTGTTTGGGTTGAAGTACAAATTCACTGCTAATGGTTGTTTGGGTTGAAGTAAACATGCACTGCTAATGGTTGTTTGGGTTGAAGTAAAAATGCACTGAAATGGTTGTTTGGGTTGAAGTAAAAATGCACTGAAATGGTTGTTTGGGTTGAAGTAAAAATGCACTGCTAATGATCGTTTGGGTTGAAGTAAAATGCACTGCTAATGGTCGTTTGGGTTGAAGTAAAAATGCACTGCTAATGGTCGTTTGCGTTGAAGTAAAAATGCACTGCTAATCGTTTTTTGGGTTGAAGTAAAAATGCACGGCTAATGGTTGTTTGGGTTGAAGTAAAAATGCACTGCTAATGGTTGTTTGGTTTGAAGTAAAAATGCACTGCTAATGGTTGTTTGGTTTGAAGTAAAAATGCACTGGTAATGGTTGTTTAGGTTGAAGTAAAATTCACTGCTAATGGTTGTATGGGATGAAGTAAAAATGCACTGCTAATGGTTGTTTGGGTTGAAGTAAAAATGCACTGCTAATCGTTGTTTGGGTTGAAATAAAATGCACTACTAATGGTTGTTTGAGTTGAAGTAAAAATGCACTGCTAATGGTCGTTTGGGTTGAAGTAAAAATGCACAGCTAATCGTTGATTGGATTGAAGTAAAATGCACCGGAAATGCTTGTTTGGGTTGAAGTAAAAATGCACTGCTAATGGTCGTTTGGGTTGAAGTAAAAATGCACTGCGAATGGTCGTTTGGGTTGAAGTAAAAATGCACTGCTTATGGTTGTTTGGGTTGAAGTAAAAATGCACTGCGAATGGTCGTTTGGGTTGAAGTAAAAATGCACTGCTTATGGTTGTTTGGGTTGAAGTAAAAATGCACTGCTAATGGTTGTTTGGGTTGAAGTAAAAATGCACTGCTAATCATTGGTTGGGTTGAAGTAAAATGCACTGCTAATGGTTGTTCGGGTTGAAGTACAAATTCACTGCTAATGGTTGTTTGGGTTGAAGTAAACATGTACTGCTAATGGTTGTTTGGGTTGAAGTAAAAATGCACTGAAATGGTTGTTTGGGTTGAAGTAAAAATGCACTGAAATGGTTGTTTGGGTTGAAGTAAAAATGCACTGCTAATGATCGTTTGGGTTGAAGTAAAATGCACTGCTAATGGTCGTTTGGGTTGAAGTAAAAATGCACTGCTAATGGTCGTTTGCGTTGAAGTAAAAATGCACTGCTAATCATTTTTTGGGTTGAAGTAAAAATGCACGGCTAATGGTTGTTTGGGTTGAAGTAAAAATGCACTGCTAATGGTTGTTTGGTTTGAAGTAAAAATGCACTGCTAATGGATGTTTGGTTTGAAGTAAAAATGCACTGGTAATGGTTGTTTAGGTTGAAGTAAAATTCACTGCTAATGGTTGTATGGGATGAAGTAAAAATGCACTGCTAATGGTTGTTTGGGTTGAAGTAAAAATGCACTGCTAATCGTTGTTTGGGTTGAAATAAAATGCACTACTAATGGTTGTTTGAGTTGAAGTAAAAATGCACTGCTAATGGTTGTTTGGGTTGAAGTAAAATGCACTGCTTATGGTTGTTTGGATTGAAGTAAAAATGCACTGCTAATGGTTGTTTGGGTTGAAGTAAAATGCACTGCTAATGGTTGTTTGGGTTGAAGTAAAAATGCACTGCTAATGGTTGTTTGGGTTGAAGTAAAAATGCACTGCTAATGGTTGTTTGGGTTGAAGTAAAATGCACTGCTAATGGTTGTTTGGGTTGAAGTAAAAAATGCACTGCTAATGGTTGTTTGGGTTGAAGTAAAAATGCACTGCTAATGGTTGTTTGGGTTGAAGTAAAAATGCACTGCTAATGGTTGTTTGGGTTGAAGTAAAAATGCACTGCTAATGGTTGTTTGGGTTGAAGTAAAATGCACTGCTAATGGTTGTTTGGGATGAAGTAAAAATGCACTGCTTATGGTTGATTGCGTTGAAGTAAAAATGCGCTGCTAATGGTTGTTTGGGTTGAAGTAAAAAATGCACTGCTAATGGTTGTTTAGGTTGAAGTTAAAATGCACTGCTAATGGTTGTTTGGGTTGAAATAAAATGCACTGCTCATGGTTGTTTGAGATGAAGTAAAAATACACTGTTTATGGATGATTGGGTTGAAGTAAAAATGCACTGCTAATGGTTGTTTGGGTTGAAGTAAACATGTACTGCTAATGGTTGTTTGGGTTGAAGAAAAAATGCACTGCTAATGGTTGTTTGGCTTGAACTAAAATGCACTGCTAATGGTTGTTTGGGATGAAGTAAACATGCACTGCTTATGGTTGATTGGGTTGAAGTTAAAATGCACTGCTAATGGTTGTTTGGGTTGAAGTAAAAAATGCACTGCTAATGGTGTTGTGGGTTGAAGTAAAATGCACTGCTAATGGTTGTTTGGGTTGAAGTAAAATGCACTGCTAATGGTTGTTTGGGTTGAAGTAAAAATGCACTGCTAATGGTAGTTCGGGATGAATTAAACATGCACTGCTAATCGTTGTTTGGGTTGAAGTAAAAATGCACTGCTAATGGTTGTTTGGTTTGAAGTAAAAATGCACTGCTTATGGTCGTTTGGGTTGAAGTAAAAATGCACTGCTAATTGTTGTTTGGATTGAAGTAAAAATGCACTGCTAATGGTTGTTTGGGTTGAAGTAAAAATGCACTGCTAATGGTTGTTTGGGTTGAAGTAAAATGCTCTGCTAATGGTTGTTTGGGTTGAAGTAAAAATTCACTGCTAATGGTTGTTTGAGTTGAAGTAAAAATGCACTGCTAATGGTTGTTTGGGTTGAAGTAAAATGCACTGCTAATGGTTGTTTGGGTTGAAGTAAAATGCACTGCTAATAGTTGTTTGGGTTGAAGTAAAATGCACTGCTAATGGTCGTTTGGGTTGAAGTAAAAATGCATTGCTAATGGTCGTTTGGGTTGAAGTAAAAATGCACTGCTAATGGTCGTTTGGGTTGAAGTAAAATGCACTGCTAATGGTCGTTTGGGTTGAAGTAAAAATGCACTGCTAATGGTCGTTTGCGTTGAAGTAAAAATGCACTGCTAATCGTTTGTTGGGTTGAAGTAAAAATGCACTGCTAATGGTTGTTTGGGTTGAAGTAAAAATGCACTGCTAATGGTTGTTTGGGTTGAAGTAAAAATGCACTGCTAATGGTTGTTTGGGTTGAAGTAAAAATGCACTGCTAATGGTTGTTTAGGTTGAAGTAAAAATGCACTGCTAATGGTTGTATGGGATGAAGTAAAATGCACTGGTTATGGTTATTTGGATTGAAGAAAAAATGCACTGCTAATGGTTGTTTGAGATGAAGTAAAAATACACTGTTTATGGTTGTTTCGGTTGAAGTAAAAATGCACTGCTAATGGTTGTTTGGGTTGAAGTAAAAATGCACTGCTAATGGTTGTTTGGGTTGAAGTAAAAATGCACTGCTAATGGTTGTTTGGGTTGAAGTAAAAATGCACTGCTAATGGTTGTTTGGGTTGAAGTAAAAATGCACTGCTTATGGTTGATTGGTTTGAAGTAAAAATGCGCTGCTAATGGTTGTTTGGGTTGAAGTAAAAAATGCACTGCTAATGGTTGTTTGGGTTCAAGTAAAAATGCACTGCTAATGGTTGTTTGTGTTGAAGTAAAATGCACTGCTCATGGTTGTTTGAGATGAAGTAAAAATACACTGTTTATGGTTGTTTGGGTTGAAGTAAAAATGCACTGCTAATGGTTGTTTGGGTTGAAGTAAACATGTACTGCTAATGGTTGTTTGGGTTAAAAAAAAAATGCACTGCTAATGGTTGTTTGGGTTGAAGTAAAATGCACTGCTAATGGTTGTTTGGGATGAAGTAAAAATGCACTGCTTATGGTTGATTGGGTTGAAGTAAAAATGCGCTGCTACTGGTTGTTTGGGGTGAAGTAAAAAATGCACTGCTAATGGTTGTTTGGGTTGAAGTAAAAATGCACTGCTAATGGTTGTTTGGGTTGAAGTAAACATGTACTGCTAATGGTTGTTTGGGTTGAAGAAAAAATGCACTGCTAATGGTTGTTTGGGTTGAAGTAAAATGCACTGCTAATGGTTGTTTGGGATGAAGTAAAAATGCACTGCTTATGGTTGATTGCGTTGAAGTAAAAATGCGCTGCTAATGGTTGTTTGGGTTGAAGTAAAAAATGCACTGCTAATGGTTGTTTGGGTTGAAGTAAAATGCACTGTTAATGATTGTTGGGATGAAGTAAAAATGCACTGCTTATGGTTGATTGGGTTGAAGTAAAAATGCGCTGCTAATGGTTGTTTGGGTTGAAGTTAAAAATGCACTGCTAATGGTTGTTTGAGATGAAGTAAAAATACACTGTTTATGGTTGTTTCGGTTGAAGTAAAAATGCACTGCTAATGGTTGTTTGGGTTGAAGTAAACATGTACTGCTAATGGTTGTTTGGGTTGAAGAAAAAATGCACTGCTAATGTTTGTTTGGGTTGAAGTAAAATGCACTGCTAATGGTTGTTTGGGATGAAGTAAAAATGCACTGCTTATGGTTGATTGCGTTGAAGTAAAAATGCGCTGCTAATGGTTGTTTAGGTTGAAGTAAAAAATGCACTGCTAATGGTTGTTTGGGTTGAAGTTAAAATGCACTGCTAATGGTTGTTTGGGTTGAAATAAAATGCACTGCTCATGGTTGTTTGAGATTAAGTAAAAATACACTGTTTATGGATGTTTGGGTTGAAGTAAAAATGCACTGCTAATGGTTGTTTGGGTTGAAGTAAACATGTACTGCTAATGGTTGTTTGGGTTGAAGAAAAAATGAACTGCTAATGGTTGTTTGGGTTGAAGTAAAATGCACTGCTAATGATTGTTTGGGTTGAAGCAAAAATGCACTGCTAATGGTTGTTTGGGTTGAAGTAAACATGTACTGCTAATGGTTGTTTGGGTTGAAGAAAAACTGCACTGCTAATGGTTGTTTGGCTTGAACTAAAATGCACTGCTAATGGTTGTTTGGGATGAAGTAAAAATGCACTGCTTATGGTTGATTGGGTTGAAGTTAAAATGCACTGCTAATGGTTGTTTGGGTTGAAGTAAAAAATGCACTGCTAATGGTTTTGTGGGTTGAAGTAAAATGCACTGCTAATGGTTGTTTGGGTTGAAGTAAAAATGCACTGCTAATGGTAGTTCGGGATGAATTAAACATGCACTGCTAATCGTTGTTTGGGTTGAAGTAAAAATGCACTGCTAATGGTTGTTTGGTTTGAAGTAAAAATGCACTGCTTATGGTCGTTTGGGTTAAAGTAAAAATGCACTGCTAATTGTTGTTTGGATTGAAGTAAAAATGCACTGCTAATGGTTGTTTGGGTTGAAGTACAAATGCACTGCTAATGGTTGTTTGGGTTGAAGTAAAATGCTCTGCTAATGGTTGTTTGGATTGAAGTAAAAATTCACTGCTAATGGTTGTTTGAGTTGAAGTAAAAATGCACTGCTAATGGTTGTTTGGGTGGAAGTAAAATGCACTGCTAATGGTTGTTTGGGTGGAAGTAAAATGCACTGCTAATGGTTGTTTGGGTTGAAGTAAAATGCACTGTTAATGGCCGTTTGGGTTGAAATAAAAATGCACTGCTTATGGTTGTTTGGGTTGAAGTAAAAATGCACTGCTAATGGTTGTTAGGGTTGAAGTAAAAATGCATTGCTAATGGTTGTTTGGGTTGAAGTAAAAATGCACTGCAAATAGTAGTCTGGGTTGAAGTAAAAATGCACTGCTTACGGTTGTTTGGGTTGAAGTAAAAATTCACTGCTAATGGTTGTTTGGGTTGAAGTAAAAATGCACTGCTAATGGTCGTTTGGGGCGATGTAAAAATGCACTGCTAATCATTGTTTGGGTTGAAGTAAAAATGCACTGCTAATGGTCGTTTGGGTTTAAGTAAAAATGCACTGCTAATATTCGTTTGGGTTGAAGTAAAAATGCACTGCTTATGGTTGTTTGGGTTGAAGTAAAAATGCACTGCTAATGGTTCATAGCATTGAAGTCAAAATGCATTGCTAATGGTTGTTTGGGTTGAAGTAAAAATGCACTGCTAATGGTAGTTTGGGATGAAGTAAAAATGCACTGCTTATGGTTGTTTGGGTTGAAGTAAAAATGCACTGCTAATGGTTGTTTGGGTTGAAGGAAAAATGCACTGCTAATGGTCGTTTGGGTTGAAGTAAAAATGCACTGCTAATGGTTGTTTGGGTTGAAGTAAAAATGCACTGCTAATGGTTGTTTGGGTTGAAGTAAAAATGCACTGCTAATGGTTGTTTGGGTTGAAGTAAAAATGCACTGCTAATGGTTGTTTGGGTTGAAGTTAAAATGCACTGCTAATGGTCGTTTGGGTTGAAGTAAAAATGCACTGCTAATGGTCGTTTGGGTTGAAGTAAAAATGCACTGCTAATTTTCGTTTGGGTTGAAGTAAAAATGCACAGCTAATCGTTGATTGGATTGAAGTAAAATGCACTGGAAATGCTTGTTTGGGTTGAAGTAAAAATGCACTGCTAATGGTCGTTTGGGTTGAAGTAAAAATGCACTGCTAATGGTCGTTTGGGTTGAAGTAAAAATGCACTGCTAATGGTTGTTTGGGTTGAAGTAAAAATGCACTGCTAATGGTTGTTTGGGTTGAAGTAAAAATGCACTGCTAATCATTGTTTGGGTTGAAGTAAAAATGCACTGCTAATGGTTGTTTGGGTTGATGTAAAAAATGCACTGCTAATGGTTGTTTGGGTTGAAGTAAAAATGCACTGCTAATGGTCGTTCGGGATGAAGTAAAAATGCACTGCTAACGTTGTTTGGGTTGAAGTAAAAATGCACTGCTAATGGTTGTTTGGGTTGAAGTAAAAATGCACTGCTAATCGTTTTTTGGGTTGAAGTAAAATGCACTGCTAATGGTCGTTTGGGTTGAAGTAAAATGCACTGCTAATGGTTGTTTGGGTTGAAGTAAAATGCACTGCTAATGGTTGTTTGGGTTGAAGTAAAAATGCACTGCTAATGGTTGTTTGGGTTGAAGTAAAAATGCACTGCTAATGGTTGTTTGGGTTGAAGTAAAAATGCACTGCTAATGGTTGGTTGGGTTGAAGTAAAAATGCACTGCTAATGGTTGTTTGGGTTGAAGTAAAAATGCACTGCTAATGGTTGTTTGGGTTGAAGTAAAAATGCACTGCTAATGGTTGTTTGGGTTGAAGTAAAAATGCACTGCTAATGGTTGTTTGGGTTGAAGTAAAAATGCACTGCTAATGGTTGTTTGGGTTGAAGTAAAAATGCACTGCTAATGGTCGTTTGGGTTGAAGTAAAATGCACTGCTAATGGTTGTTTGGGTTGAAGTAAAAATGCACTGCTAATGGTTTTTTGGATTGAAGTAAAAATGCACTGCTAATGGTTGTTTGGGTTGAAGTAAAATGCACTGCTCATGGTTGTTTGAGATGAAGTAAAAATACACTGTTTATGGTTGTTTCGGTTGAAGTAAAAATGCACTGCTAATGGTTGTTTGGGTTGAAGTAAACATGTACTGCTAATGGTTGTTTGGGTTGAAGAAAAAATGCACTGCTAATGGTTGTTTGGGTTGAAGTAAAATGCACTGCTAATGGTTGTTTGGGTTGAAGTAAAAATGCACTGCTAATGGTTGTTTGGGTTGAAGTAAAAATGCACTGCTAATGGTTGTTTGGGTTGAAGTAAAAATGCACTGCTAATGGTTGTTTGGGTTGAAGTAAAAATGCACTGCTAATGGTTGTTGGGTTGAAGTAAAAATGCACTGCTAATGGTTGTTTGGGTTGAAGTAAAAATGCACTGCTAATGGTTGTTTGGGTTGAAGTAAAAATGCACTGCTAATGGTTGTTTGGGTTGAAGTAAAAATGCACTGCTTATGGTTGTTTGGGTTGAAGTAAAAATGCACTGCTAATGGTTGTTTGGGTTGAAGTAAAAATGCACGGCTAATGGTTGTTTGGGTTGAAGTAAAAATGCACTGCTAATGGTTGTTTGGGTTGAAGTAAAAATGCACTGCTAATGGTTGTTTGGGTTGAAGTAAAAATGCACTGCTAATGGTTGTTTGGGTTGAAGTAAAAATGCACTGCTAATGGTTGTTTGGGTTGAAGTAAAAATGCACTGCTAATGGTTGTTTGGGTTGAAGTAAAATGCACTTCTAATCGTTTTTTGGATTGAAGTAAAAATGCACTGCTAATGGTTGTTTAGGTTGAAGTAAAAATGCACTGCTAATGGTTCTTTGGGTTGAAGTAAAAATGCACTGCTAATGGTTGTTTGGGTTGAAGTAAAAATGCACTGGTAATGGTTGTTTGGGTTGAAGTAAAATGCACTGCTCATGCTTGTTTGGGTTGAATAAAAAATGCACTGCTAATGGTTGTTTGGGTTGAAGTAAAATGCACTGCTAATGGTTGTTTGGGATGAAGTAAAAATGCAATGCTTATGGTTGATTGGGTTGAAGTAAAAATGCGCTGCTAATGGTTGTTTGGGTTGAAGTAAAACATGCACTGCTAATGGTTGTTTGGGTTGAAGTAAAAATGCACTGCTAATGGTTGTTTGAGTTGAAGTAAAAATGCACTGCTAATGGTTGGTTGGGTTGAAGTAAAAATGTATTGCTAATGGTTGTTTGGGCTGAAGTAAAAATGCACTGCTAATGGTCGTTTGGGTAGAAGTAAAATGCACTGCTAATGGTTGTATGGGTTAAAGTAGAAATGCACTGCTAATGGTTGTTCGGGATGAAGTAAAAATGCACTGCTAATCGTTGTTTGGGTTGAAGTAAAAATGCACTGCTAATGGTTGTTTGGGTTGAAGTAAAAATGCACTGCTAATCGTTGTTTGGGTTGAAGTAAAATGCACTACTAATGGTTGTTTGGGTTGAAGTAAAAATTCACTGCTAATGGTTGTTTGGGTTGAAGTAAAAATGCACTGCTAATGGTTGTTTGGGTTGAAGTAAAAATGCACTGCTATTCGTTGTTTGGGTTGAAGTAAAAATGCACTGCTAATGGTTGTTTGGGTTGAAGTATAAATTCACTGCTAATGGTTGTTAAGTTGAAGTAAAAATGCACTGCTAATGGTTGTTTGAGTTGAAGTAAAAATGCACTGCTAATTGTTGTTTGGGTTGAAGTAAAAATGCACTAGTTATGGTTGTTTGGATTGAAGTAAAAAATGCACTGCTAATGGTTGTTTGGGTTGAAGTAAAAATGCACTGCTAATGGTTGTTTGGGTTGAAGTAAAAATGCACTGCTAATGGTCGTTTGGGTTGAAGTAAAAATGCACTGCTATTCGTTGTTTGGGTTGAAGTAAAAATGCACTACTAATGGTTGTTTGGGTTGAAGTATAAATTCACTGCTAATGGTTG